>NC_141083.1:45655546-46150546 GCF_041138505.1 Cibotium barometz
GTGGGATGACAAGCTGTGTGATAGCCATTCTAGAGACTGGCATAGTTATAGCGCCAGCTCATTTAGTTGGGTTCACACTATCGGGAACCCTAGTATGTATTTGGTTGAATACCTTTTCATATAGTGTGTACTCTTATCTTTGTATATGGTGTGTTGATTTGAGTGTGAAGAAGAAGAAGATTTTCAGCCTCTCACCTTGTGTGTTCTCTTTAGGGTTTTGTGAGTGTGTGTGTGCTTGCAAGAGGTCAAGATCTCTTCTCCCCTGTATCTTTTCATGGTATCAGAGCCTGGTTCATGCTAAGCTGCAAGCAAGAGAAGCATAGGAAGTGGCACGAGGGTAAGAGCTTCATCTACTCTTCCCTATTTGTGTTGGTGACTACACCCTTGTCAGGAGCTCTACGGGAGGCACCGACAAATGATCTCTGATTGAGGAGCTTTCTTCGCACGGGAGTAAAGTATAGGGCAACTGTATGTCCTATCGGACATATCGGACAAAATTATATGTGCAGAAAACGCGTTTCGGGGCGTTAGGACCTCCGTTTTTCAGAAAGCAAGCGATTTCGAGCACTGCTGTGGTAAGTCATCGATTCTAAGCAGAACTCTATTTTAAGAACTGCAGGAAGACAGATTGGTTGTGCAGACATTGTTTGTGTTGCAAGGAGGTCAATAGTTGCCATTGGGTGTATGTATGCACATTGAGGTCATTGGTTGTGACATTTGAGTGAAGTACAGTACCGCTGCAGAAAATACCACTGCAGAAAATACAACAGTTTGTGCAGGACAAACCAGAGTGCTGTTTCTGGTAAATTTATGTGTCTGGCAAGATGTCAAATGATGGCATAAACTAGATTGTTGCTGATGAGACGCTTGATAAGAACAACTTCCATGCTTGGAGGATCAGGTTGACAAATTTCTTGATGGGAAAGGGTTACTACTGGGACTACATAGAAGGTGAGCATGAAGAGGCACCAGAGATACCGGAGATCAATCCGACTGCTGCAGATGTGAAAGACTTCAAGGATTGGAACAACCAAGGAGCCAGAAAATTTATGTATTGGCTCTCTATCAGTGTGTACATAGGACACCATGATTGGGCACATACAGGATGCTAAGTCTCCCAAGGAGGCATGGGAAACCTTGGCAAAACTCTATGAAATGAATACCAAGGCACGAAAGATATAGTAGAAAAAGAGTATGTTTGTGAATGACTATGCATTGAAGATCAAGGGTATTGTGGAATCCCTTGCATCTATTGGCGTTTCACTAGATGATGATGATAAGGTGGAAGTCTATCTACGTGGTCTCAGGCGACAATACAAGGCGTTCAAGACATCTATTCAGACTCGAGAAAACATTCCCAATTTCACAGATTTGGTGTCTATGTTGATTATAGAAGAGAAGAGCTTGGGTGAAGACCAACAGTCTTCTCACAAAACAAAAACAGTTCAGAGCAACAGGCCTTCTACACAAGTTCAACAAGAGGACGAGGTAGAGGAGGCCATGGACGCAGCCGAACAGGTAGCAGCAGCAACAACAACAACACACAGGTGGACGAGGCCAATTCAGAGGCAGGGGGAGTCAAAGAGGTGATGGAAATTGGCAAAGGTAGTATAATGATACACGTGGATGCTTTTATTGTGGTAAGCGTGGACACATGGAGGCAAATTGTTATAAGAAGCAGGCTAACATGCAAAATGGGAGATTGCAGCAAAACAACTATGCATCCTCGAGTAGAAACAATGAGGATAATGAAAGGTTGTTTGTTATGCAGCATGTCATTAATGCCATGTTTGAAAATGTTGAAGGAGCACATAAAGATGGTGTATGGTACGTTGATTCAGGTGCTTTGAACCACATGACAAGTCATGGGGAGTGGTTCAAGGAGATGAAAAACCTTGAAAGACTAGGTTTTGTGGAAACAGGGGATGACACTGCTCATCCAATTGCCCATGTTGGAGATGTGCCATTGTCTATGCAGGATTGCAAAGTGAAGTACCTTGCAGGATGTACTTCATGTTTCGAACATAACAAAGAATCTAGTTTCAGTTGGCCAGATGATCGAGCAGGGTTTGTAGGTTCGGTTTAACCCTGATGGTTGTTATGTTGAAGACTTTAAAGACAAGTGCAGGTTGGTTTCAAAAGACAACAAAGTGGGCAAGATGTTTACATTGAATGTAAACATGCCTGAAGTGAGTGCTACGATGTTTGCAAATGGTTCAGGAATTGTTGTAGACACAGACATTTGGCATAAAAGAATTGGACATGTGAATGTGCAGAGAATGAAGTCTATACAGACTAAAGGAATTGTGACAGGACTGCCAAAGTTTAAAGTTGAAGGTATGCAAAAAATATGTGAAGCATGCCAATTTGGAAAGCAAACAAAGCATGTATCTCCACGTGACAGAAATGTGAGCAGAAATGCACTAGATGTTGTGCATTCAGATGTATGGGGGGTCCTACACAGACCATGGTCCTACACAGACCATGTCTATGGGAGGCTGCAAGTATTATGTGGCATTTATTGATGAGACCACACAAGGAAAGTCTAGGTATACTTCATGAAGGAGAAGAGTGAGGTGTTCACTCATTTTCAGAATTTCAGAGTTATGGTTGAAAAGCAAACAGGGAAACATGTAAAGTGCCTAAGGTCAGATGGAGGGGGAGAGTACTTCTCCAATGAGTTCTCTGAATTTTTGCAGAAGAATGGTATTCAGAGACAGTTTACATGCAGATACACTCCGTAGCAAAATGGAGTTGCTCTGTGAGCGAAAAAACAGGCACATTGCTGAGATTACGCGAGCATTGATGGGAGAGAAGAATATGCCACATAGCTATTGGGCTGAGGCTGTTTCTACAGCAGTTTACATCATGAACAGGAATCCAACTACAGCCATACATAATGTAACTCTAGAGGAGAGGTTTACTAGCAGAAAACCTGATTTGTCTCATCTGCTGAAAGTCTTTGGATGCATTGCATATGTGCATGTGCCAGATGAGCTGAGAACTAAGCTGGATCCAAAAGCTAAAAAATGTGTGTTTATTGGGTATTCCCTTGAGCAAAAGGGATACAGGTGTTATAATCCTTTTACACGTGAGTTGAGGGGGTAAGCAGGGATATTGTTTTTGATGAGATGATCAGCTGGTATGCTGTTGAAAAAGAAGTTATTGGGGCTGATGTGAGTGGAAATATGGTTGCACAGAATGCAAGAAGTCAGCAATCACAATCTTTGAGTGGACCACGAGAGTCCTCATCTAGTGGTTCAGTTGATAGACCATTGAGTGGCAAGCTACGTCATAATACCAGTCCTGCAAATGTGATTAGTACATCACATAAACTGACTCACCAACCCAACAACATAGCTCAAATCTGGCCTGGTGATCGTCGTCATGTAGATCAAGCTTCCTACTATGCACCTATATATAGTAAAATCCTCCAAAATCTCTCCTAAATCTGCACTCAACTTGCCATTCTGATCCAATGGCACTGAGATAGGCTTACAGCCTGTCATACCATACTTGGATAACATGTCCAAGTCATACTGTCTGTAATCCAATACCATGTCATGACCTAATCACCTCAATTCCCAAGAAATATCTGAGCTCTCCCAGATCCTTCATCTCAAACTTCTATCTAAGCAAGATCTTTATATCAAAGATCTCTGCATCATGGTGCCTCGTAATGATCAGGTCATCTACATAGATGACAACAAGCACAACCCCTCTATCACTGTGTCTCACATACAACGAGAAATCTGCATTGGCTACATGAAAGCCAATAGTGACAAGATATTCAAAAATCTTGTCAGACCATGCTCTTGGTGCTTTTTTTAAGCCATACAAGGCTTTCTTCAACCTGCAAACAAGCTCGGGGTGACTCACATCCTCATAACTAGGTGGCTACAATGTATACACCTCTTCCTACAAATCCCCATGCAAGAATGCATTCTTTACATCCATCTGATGTAAAGACCATTGCTTTGACGCAGCCACTGCTATCATAACTCTCACTGCTGCCATCTTGGCAATTGGGCTGAAAGTTTCCTCATAATCAATGCCACATGTCTACGCATATCCTTTGGCTACCAATCTAGCCTTGTACCTGCTTTTGCTTCCATCATTGTTATGTTTTACTTTGTACACCCACTTGCATCCAATGGCTTTCTTGCCTTCAGGCAATTGCACTAAATCCCAAGTCTCATTTCCATATAGTGCATCCATCTCCTCATCCATAGCTTTTTCCCAACACACATTTCCAATAGCCTCATCGATGCATGTGGACTCTACAACCTATACAACTTTTGTCATGTATGCATAGTGATGTGCCACATAGCCATCATACGTAAACCTCTGCACAGGATTCTTCACTCTCCCAAATCTTTGCAGCTTTGCATTCATGGCTTCCATAGCCTTCTTTACACCAGGTGTTCTCATAGCTGGTATCCCAAGATCCTCATCAAGGCTCATTTCTGAGCCACTAGACTCTCCATCAACATGAGAATGCCCTGCAGAAATGTCAGGCATACTAAGGGGCTCAACCACTTTCTCTTTGCCTTTATGCAGGTTCCTCGGAAGTCGCATTTGGATGCATTGAGACGCATACTGAGGTATGTGAGGTCTACTTTGTATTGTGGACTATTTTATGAAACTGGGACAGAGATATGTGTACATGGGTACACAAATGCTGATCGGGCTGGTAGTATCTCATAGAAGATCTACTAGTGGCTTCATGTTTTCTTTGGGGAGTGCTGCTGTGACGACTTGGAGCAGCAAGAAGCAGCCTACGATCCAGTACCACACACAGACGCCGAGTACAGAGGTGCTGCTATGGTAGCATGTGAGGTAGCTTGGTTGAGAAAGCTACTTGTGGTTGCAGATTTCGATCTATCGGTGGATAGACACGTTGTCATTTTCTGTGACAACATTAACAGTATATAGTTGGCTAGGAACCCAGTTTTTCATGCTCGCACGAAGCATATAGAGGTCCACTACCATTTTGTCAGAGAGAAGGCAGGAGACGTTGACCTTGTTTATTTCAGCACACAGGATCAGGTAGCTGACATCTTCACCAAAGCATTGGGTACAGAGAAGCTCCACAGATTCAGAGCTTCGCTTGGTGTACATGAGATGGAGTTGAGCTCGAGGGGGAGTGTTGAGATATCGAGCTCATCTAGTAGTGAGGCGGTGGACACTGATGACCCACCACACTTACACCACTGGCATGGTTGGTGAGATCATGGGTGATATGCATCCAGTGGGATGACAGGCTGTGTGATAGCCATTCTAGAGACTGGCATAGTTATAGCGCCAGCTCATTTAGTTGGGTTCACACTATAGAGAACCCTAGTATGTATTTGGTTGAGTGCCTTTTCATATAGTGTGTACTCTTATCTTTGTATATGGTGTGTTGATTTGAGTGTGAAGAAGAAGAAGATTTTCAGCCTCTCACCTTGTGTGTTCTCTTTTAGGGTTTTGTGAGTGTGTGTGTGTGCTTACAATATTAAGGGACTAACATTATGTAGAAGGGTGAGAGAAGGGTGTGAGTGTGAATGGACTTGAGGTCCACTTGTTCACCTATTTAAAGGTGAAGCCATGAGGCATTTTGTATGAGAGCAAAGCCTAGTTGTATGCATCAGCAACTTAATAAGCAAGAGTTTTTTCTTGTACTTTTTGAGTCTCTCCTCTCCACACACTTGATCTAGCATGAGCACCACGTTTTCTCATCATGGTATCTAGAGCTTAGGTGATTTGAACCACTTGTGGTGTAGATTAGGTCAAAAATATCCACTTTTTCCTCATCTTTCTTGTGTGGAGCTCAACCCTCTTCCATTGTTGGGAGCCTTCCAGCAGCCTGTAGAAGCCTTAACTCGCCGAGATTTCTTCAAGAAACTTGTAGAAGAGGTGTGGGCATTTACATTTGTACTGCTAATTGCTGAAAATCTCCTCTCAACTCGGCGGCATTTCGACTGTAGCAAACCGGCGCAGTTCTGAGCTGCAGGCGTGGTCGTACATCGATTCGCCCTCTACAGTGCATTATAGCATGCACAAACTTAGGGCTTGTGTAGGCCCATGAGAGGAGGACCTACAGCTCTGATTTGAGCTCCAACAACGCAGCAACGCGACGGCTACACGAAAAAAACCAGGCGCCACTTTCATCTTCACCTTCAAGCTTCCATTAAAGCTTGATTTTTGGTGATTTTTCTTGCTCATATCATCACCCCCTTGCTTTAATCACTCATGAGAACTTGTGAATGCTTGTAGCTGATCTTTCACTTGATTTTGAAGAGCTTCCATCCACATGAGGTAGCTATAAGCCTCATGCTCAAAAAGCTTCAACATCAACATCAAGTTTTTAAGCTTTCAAAGTGATTCAAAGTGTGCTTTTAAGCACTAATTGTGTTGTTTAACACTAATTAAGCTGTGAATCCAACAAAGAGAGGTTATTTTTAAAGTGTTCTTAAACACTAATAGTGTTATTAAACACTAATGGTGAGTTAATCACCAAAATAAGTGTTATTTGACACTAAAAATGTGCTTTTTAGGAGCACTAATTATGTTTTATACACACTAATGGTGATCCTAATCACCAACCAAAGTGTTCATTAACACTAATCAAGCCAACCCTCATCAAAAATCAGTAATTAAGCACAAACCCTAAGTGTTATATCATAAAATTACTATTTTAATCTCCTATTTATGCAACATTCTCAACTCAATTAGGGTTGTTGCACTATAATAAGCCTCTCTCTTTCTAATTAAACCTAAATTATCATAAATTCTGGTTTTTTCTCTTCATAATCAGCCCCTTCCTTTTCTCATAATCACCCAATGTCAAAGGATACTCAAATCAAGAAGTTCTCGGGAGAGGGCTTCCATACTTGGCAAGTCCTTGTCAAGTATAAGATGATGTCCAAGGGCTTTTGGCCATTCATCTCCGGCATCAAGGTGATTGATCGAGCAAAGGCTGAAGATGTTGAAGATGATGAGAGGGTGCAAGCCATCATCATGCTTCATCTTGATGAGGCACTCATCCACCATGTGGACCAGCTTCCGACTGCAAAGGAGAAGTGGGATGAGCTTGATAAGCTCTATGGAGCTCGTGGCAAGAATTCCAAGATCTCACTCAAGATTGAATTCTTTAGCTTGGAACTCAAAGAGGGAGAGGGCATTGGAGCCTTCATCTCTCACTTGAAGGGCCTTATGGCTCAACTTGCATCATTGAATGCAAGAATGGATGAAGATGATGCGATGGCTGTTTTACTCAAAGCGGTCAAGAAGGTGTACCCCACTTTAGTCACCACCCTGAAGAACATACCGAATCCCACCCTCGAAGGAGTCATCCAATCATGTCTTGACGAAGAAAAGAGGCCAAAGGGACCAACTGAATCTTCATATGCAACCACTTCATCGACTATGGAACAAGCTTTGTCACATCAGGTAGTCAAAGTAAGATGTGCCCATTGTAAAAAGGTGTGACACTTGGCAAATAATTGTTGGGTCAAATACCCCAACAAAATGAAATGTAACAAATGTAAACAAACGGGGCATATTACTTCTAAATGTCCTAACAAAGAGTCAGAGGCCAACTTTGTACCAGCCTCTACCTCTTCTGAGAAATTGTTTTAATTCTCAATGTAATCACACCTATATTCCAAAGCCTTGTACGCCTAATGTTATAAAGGCATCCTATGGTCCAATACCTCCTATTCCATTCTTCCATAGTTGGTATTGAGGGGGGTATTAAGGGACTAAGGTTATGTAGAAGGGTGAGAGAAGGGTGTGAGTGTGAATGGACTTGAGGTCCACTTGTTCACCTATTTAAAGGTGAAGCCATGAGGCATTTTGTATGAGAGCAAAGCCTAGTTATATGCATAAGCAACTTAATAAGCAAGAGTTTTTCTTGTACTTTTTGAGTCTCTCCTCTCCACACACTTGATCTAGCATGAGCACCACGTTTTCTCATCATGCAAGAGGTCAAGCTCTCTTCTCCCCTGCATCTTTTCATGGTATTAGAGCCTGGTTCATGCTAAGGGCTAAGCTGCAAGCAAGAGAAGCACAGGAAGTGGCACGAGGGTAAGAGCTTCATCTACTCTTCCCTATTTGTGTTGGTGACTACACCCTTGTCGGGAGCTCTACGGGAGGCACAGGCAAATGATCTCTGATTGAGGAGCTTTCTTCACGTGGGAGTAAAGCTATAGGGCAACTGTATGTCCTATCGGACCTATCGGACAAAATTTTATGTGCAAAAAACGCGTTTCGGGCGCATTAGGACCTCTGTTTTTCAGAAAGCAAGCGATTTCGAGCACTGCAGGTAAGTCATCGATTCTAAGAAGAACTCTATTTTAAGAATTGCAGGAAGACAGATTGGTTTTGTGTGTGCTGCAAGGAGGTCAACAGTTGCCATTGGGTGTATGTATGCACATTGAGGTCATTGGTTTTGTGTACCGCTACAGAAAATACAGCAATTTGTGCAGGACAAACCATAGTGCTATTTCTGGTAAATTTGTGTGTCTGGCAAGATGTCAAATGATGGCATAAACCAGATTGTTGCTGGGATGAGACACTTGATAAGAACAACTTCCATGCTTGGAGGTTCAGGTTGACAAATTTCTTGATGGGAAAGGGTTACTACTGGGACTACATAGAAGGTGAGCATGAAGAGGCACCGGAGATACCGGAGATCAATCCGACTGCTGCAGATGTGAAAGACTTCAAGGATTGGAACCAAGGAGCCAGAAAAGTTATGTATTGGCTCTCTATCAGTGTGTACATAGGACACCATGATTGGGCACATACAGGATGCCAAGTCTCCCAAGGAGGTGTGGGAAACCTTGGTAAAACTCTATGAAATGAATACCAAGGCACGAAAGATATAGTTGAAGAATGAACTTCATACTGTGGAGAAAAAGAGTATGTTTGTGAATGACTATGCATTGAAGATCAAGGGTATTGTGGAATCCCTTGCATCTATTGGCGTTTCACTAGATGATGATGATAAGGTGGAAGTCTATCTACGTGGTCTCAGGCGACAATACAAGGCATTCAAGACATCTATTCAGACTCGAGAAAACATTCCCAATTTCACAGATTTGGTGTCTATGTTGATTATAGAAGAGAAGAGCTTGGGTGAAGACCAACAGTCTTCTCACAAAACAAAAACAATTCAGAGCAACAGGCCTTCTACACAAGTTCAACAAGAGGACGATATAGTGGCCAATTCAGAGGCAGGGGGAGTCAAAGAGGTGATGGAAATTGGCAAAGGTAGTATAATGATACACGTGGATGCTTTTATTGTGGTAAGCGTGGACACATGGAGGCAAATTGTTATAAGAAGCAGGCTGACATGCAAAATGGGAGATTGCAGCAAAACAACTATGCATCCTCGAGTAGAAACAATGAGGATAATGAAAGGTTGTTTGTTAGCATGTCATTAATGCCATGTTTGAAAATGTTGAAGGAGCACATAAAGATAGTGTATGGTACATTGATTCAGGTGCTTTGAACCACATGACAAGTCATGGGGAGTGGTTCAAGGAGATGAAAAACCTTGAAAGACTAGGTTTTGTGGAAACAGAGGATGACACTGCTCATCCAATTGCCCATGTTGGAGATGTGCCATTGTCTATGCAGGATTGCAAAGTGAAGTACCTTGCAGGATGTACTTCATGTTTTGATCATAACAAAGAATTTGGTTTCACTTGGCCAGATGATTAAGCAGGGTTTGTAGGTTCGGTTTAACCCTGATGGTTGTTATGTTGAAGACTTTAAAGACAAGTGCAGGTTGGTTTCAAAAGACAACAGAGTGGGAAAGATGTTTACATTGAATGTAAACATGCCTGAAGTGAGTGCTGCAATGTTTGCAAATGGTTCAGGAATTGTTGTAGACACAGACATTTGGTATAAAAGAATTGGACATGTGAATGTGCAGAGAATGAAGTCTATGCAGACTAAAGGAATTGTGACAGGGCTGCCAAAGTTTAAAGTTGAAGGTATGCAGAAAATATGTGAAGCATGCCAATTTGGAAAGCAAACAAAGCATGTATCTCCACGTGACAGAAATGTGAACAGAAATACACTAGATGTTGTGCATTCAGATGTATGGGGGGTCCTACACAGACCATGTCTATGGGAGGCTACAGGTATTATGTGACATTTATTGATGAGACCACACAAGGAAAGTCTAGGTATACTTCATGAAGGAGAAGAGTGAGGTGTTCACTCATTTTCAGAATTTCAGAGTTATGGTTGAAAAGCAAACAAGGAAACATGTAAAGTGCCTAAGGTCAGATAGAGGGGGAGAGTACTTCTCCAATGAGTTCTCTGAATTTTTGCAGAAGAATGGTATTCAGAGATAGTTTACATGTAGATACACTCCGCAGCAAAATGGAGTTGCTCTGTGAGCGAAAAAACAGGCACATTGCTGAGATTGCACGAGCATTGATGGGAGAGAAGAATATGCCACATAGCTACTGGGCTGAGGCTGTTTCTACAGCAGTTTACATCATGAACAGGAATCCAACTGCAGCCATACATAATGTAACTCTAGAGGAGAGGTTTACTGGCAGAAAACCTCATTTGTCTCATCTTAAAGTCTTTAGATGCATTGCATATGTGCATGTGCCAAATGAGCTGAGAACTAAGCTGGATCCAAAAGCTAAAAAATGTGTGTTTATTGGATATTCCCTTGAGCAAACGGGATACAGGTGTTATAACCCTGCTACACGTGAGTTGAGGGTAAGCAGGGATGTTGTTTTTGATGAGATGATCAGCTGGTATGCTGTTGAAAATGATGTGAGTGGAAATGTGGTTGCACAGAATGCAAGTCAGCAATCACAATCTTTGAGTGGACCACAAGAGTCCTTATCTAGTGGTTCAGTTGTTGATAGACCATGGAGTGGCAAGCTACGTCATAATACCAGTTCTGCAAATGTGATTAGTACATCACATAAACTGACTCACCAACCCAACAACATAGCTCAAATCTGGCCTGGTGATCGTCATGTAGATCAAGCTTCCTACTATGCACCTATACATAGTAAAATCCTCCAAAATCTCTCCTGAATCTGCACACTCAACTTGCCATTCTGATCCAATGGCACTGAGATAGGCTTACAGCCTGTCATACCATACTTGGATAACATGTCCAAGCCATACTGTCTGTGCAGTAATCCAATACCATGTCGTGACCTAATCACCTCAATGCCCAAGAAATATCTGAGCTCCCCCAGATCCTTCATCTCAAACTTCTGTCTAAGCAAGATCTTTACATCAAAGATCTCTACATCATAGTCCCCCGTAATGATCAGGTCATCTACATAGATGACAACAAGCACAACCCCTCTATCACTGTGTCTCACATACAACGAGAAATCTGCATTGGCTACATGAAAGCCAATAGTGACAAGATATTCAAAAATCTTGTCAGACCATGCTCTTGGTGCTTTTTTTAAGCCATACAAGGCTTTCTTCAACCTGCAAACAAGCTCGGGGTGACTCACATCCTCATAACTAGGTGGCTACAATGTATACACCTCTTCCTACAAATCCCCATGCAAGAATGCATTCTTTACATCCATCTGATGTAAAGACCATTGCTTTGACGCAGCCACTGCTATCACAACTCTCACTGCTGCCATCTTGGCAATTGGGCTGAAAGTTTCCTCATAATCAATGCCACATGTCTGCGCATATCCTTTGGCTACCAATCTAGCCTTGTACTTGCTTATGCTTCCATCACTGTTATGTTTTACTTTGTACACCCACTTGCATCCAATGGCTTTCTTGCCTTCAAGCAATTGCACTAAATCCCAAGTCTCATTTCCATATAGTGCATCCATCCCCTCATCCATAGCTTTTTCCCAACACACATTTCCAATAGCCTCATCGATGCATGTGGGCTCTACAACCTGTACAACTTTTGCCATGTATGCATAGTGATGTGCCACATAACCATCATACGTAAACCTCTGCATAGGATTCTTCACTCTCCCAGATCTTCGCAGCTTTGCATTCATGGCTTCCATAGCCTTCTTTACACCAGGTGTTCTCATAGCTGGTGTCCCAAGATCCTCATCAAGGCTCATCTCTGAGCCACTAGACTCTCCATCAGCATGAGAATGACTTGCCTCCAAGCTAAGCGTCCAACAACTATCACGGCTCCTCTAACTATGCTTCTGCATCCTAACTCACTTCCAAATACACTCAACTGCCCACACAAATGTAGCTGAAAACTACCCCAAACACAATGCTGCACAGCCTCGTGTAGTCCAACAATCAAACCTTAATCTCTCAGTCACCCAAATTCTCTATCTCTCTCTCTCAGGGACTATGACATGTCGAAGTCGTTTCAATTGTGCTGCGTTGTGGTTCCTTTTAATCACACTGCCTCTCTAACACTTCTGACACAATTTTCCACACACCACTGCTACTTAACTCACTCTCACACAAAACTCATGAAAATCTGAACTTTTATTGATCCAATTCTCTCCCTCTTTCCTTTGAATGCCACTAACATGCACAATCACACACATTCTTTGCAATCAACCATTATGCCAACAAATCAAACTCTCTCTCTCTCTCTCTCTCTCTCTCTCTCTCTCTCTATCACTAGCAATGAATAAACAGGCAGCAAAGAGCACCTCTCACCAATCAATTGATAAGCTACTCTCTTTACTTCTCTGTTCACATACACTCTCTCTCACATATTATCATGCAACCACTTTTAAAATAACCACGCTTCATTTTTTTATGTGTGTATGTTTACTTTTGCAACGATTTTAAATGTTTTTATAAGTCAATTTAATAGATTCAAGCGCACTAACCAACTGCAATTGGCTTTGCTACTAGTCCGTCTTCTTCTACACTCTTTTCTTGCTTCTTCTCAGGCTCACTTGTTCATTCTCCTTCTCTCCTATCTTCCTCTTCTCACTCTCACAAGCATTCATGTTGTCGGTTGCACTTCCCCTGACTCTCTCTCTTCCTTGGCTAACCCGCACACAGGAGATCTCTCTGCCCGACTCTCCCTCTTCTCCTCTAACTTACATGCTCTTTCTCCCTCTTCTCACGTGCCTGCAGGCCTCCCCCATCATGGGTCTTCTCCCCCCTCTTCACACTGCTCCCTTCTCTCCTCTGCCGGTTGGTGCATCCGGGTGGCGCCCCCACCTCTTCTCCTTCCTGCTCATCCTCCTCTTCTCCTTCCTGCTCATCCTCCTCCATCCGCAGTGCTCGCCATGCATTCGGTTCCTCTTCTCCCTGGGCAGAGAAGAGGTGGCGCCCCCACCTCTTCTCCCTCCTGCTCATCCTCCTCCATCCGCAGTGCTCGCCATGCATTCGGTTCCTCTTCTCCCTTGGCGCCTTCCCCCCTCCACTGGCGGGTCTCGCCCCCCCCGCTTGCTATGGAGTCTCTGCTAGCTCCTTCTCAACCAACCCATACCTTTTCAAATCCCCCTTTATTTTAATTAGAACTTTATTTATGCATGGCCCCCCTAGCCCCGATTCACACCTCTCACTTCCTCAGTGGCGCACACTATCCTACCTAGACCCACACCCTTTCAAAATAGGCACGCAAGACCATAGCCAATACCAAACAGTCACAACTCGGATGGAAATGCACATAGCAAAGTCTGGGTGGCCGCCAATACGACAAAATGTGTATCCTAATGAATCCAAGATCGGACAAAGCTTTGCATTGACCGCATGGCCACTAATTCCACAAAGAATAGGTCCAGATGAGTTCGCAACGAAAACCCAAATCTATCCTCAAAGAAAGATGCAGTTACAAAATACATCATGGTCATCTCTATCATGTATGATAGCAGTGAACACATATTACATTGTCACTAGCGTCCTCCATGTCTAATAACACGTATAGATCTAAGTATGAGCCTAGACTTGACCTCATCTTCTCTCTCTTCCTCTTCTTCTTTATAACGACCAAGCAGTTTAACCAGATTCTAATGGCATCTTCCAATCAGCAAGCAATTATACATGCAAATGCATCACACTAAAATCATAACAATCACGCCACAATATGCAATGATTTATGTCTTAATGCAGCTAAGATGACCCATGCAGATCCCAAATAGTCCCCAAAAGTTACAAATTTGTGCCAAATCCAAGGGTCTACATTCCTCCCCCACCACTGAAATGTGAAGTCGTCCTCGATGAACAAACACTGGCACTGATCACTGATCATGACTTATTAGAACTTAACCATCTGGATGAGAGTAGTGGCCCATGGACATACTCTCAATCAAGAGGTCAAGAACTAAAAAGACATACAGAACAATCATGGAAAGCTTAAACCACTGCTCCTCTGCATCGCTGCAGCACCTCAGCGTGTTTTTAAATTTTATACTCTCCCCTTCTCAATTGCGAACGTCCTCGTGAGCACCTGAAAAACAAAAACACTTCCATAGTAAAAATGCTCAGGATAAACCACAAAAATACACCAAAATATCACAAATCTCAAGCCCACAAGGGATAAGTCACCAAGCATCAAATAAAAGTAATCTCAGTACTCTAAACCAACAGCTCCCATAATAGCAAACACTTCCTCAGTTGGAAAGGTCAACAAACCACAAAAATACACCAAAATATCACAAATGTCAAGCCCACAAGGGATAAGTCACCAAGCATCAAATAAAAGTAATCTCAGTACTCTAAACCAACAGCTCCCATAATAGCAAACACTTCCTCAGTTGGAAAGGTCAACAAATCAAAAATTGTGAGCTAGACCAGTCATAACCCTCAATAGGAAAGGTAAGGTCAACCGTTAATGTGACCATAGTCAACTTGCTAAGTCTAGATAATTATGTTATTGTTTAATCGCGAGAGCTATCAATGCTGGTCTCAGGTCTGAAAAGAGGCTATTTCCCAAAAAATGCCGAATTCCAAATATGATAAAGGCAATCACTCTAGTGATGGTCATCGCCTGATTTTATTCCCAAGTACAACATACATACATATACCACATCACAATGGAGACCATCCTAAGATAGAACAGGCATCGACCCTGGGTCCTCATTATCCACAAGGCCTTCTCCAGGAATCTACCAGTCTACCCTAGGCATGGCTATCCCGCACCAACCCAAGGCATCGGCTCAGGGCCCTAGCAAAGCTAGAGGGACTCCCCCCACCTACCAAAGACCAGTACGGCGATAGACCCACAACACAACATGCAAAATTTTTTTATTTTATTAGTTTTTTTCTTTTTTTTGCCATTTCTTTTGGATTCATCTTTTCGTGAGTTTTTCTCTGTATTTTCCAGTCACGATGTGCCTTTCTTTTTTTTTCTTCTGTTTTTTTTTCTGACATACATAAAGAACTGGCAAACCAAACATTCCCCTTCCCAGGCTCATCACACAGTGAAACATTCCTTTAGAATACCAGAAATCAGGTGTTAAAGAGGATTAAGCCCTCTAGAAAGACCAGACACTTGCCTATACAAGCTACATCCATCCGATTAAGAGCATAACCACAACTATCAAGCATTAGAAAGTACTATGTTCACATTAAAAGAGGATCTCCACCGTACCCAATGTAGTCAATATCTAGCTAGGTCACAACTTATGATTGGTAAACCGAACCAAAAGAGGAGGTGGAGTCAAGACTATAGCAGGTCGTAGCCTAGAGTACAGAAATCACCCTATTTAATAACCAATGACTTAATCACTTCTCTCAATAACAAGCATGAATTGACCAATTTTTTTGAATTAAATCATGTGAACATTGGAAAGGAAACACCTGTTTATTTGCCTTCATTGGTTTCTCATCAAGCAAGCTTCAATAGCCATCAACACATATCCTCAACAGCTACAAGCAAAACACCAGCTCTCTGAAGTCCTGAATATTCCTGCAAAATAGGTAAGACCACACCCTTCCCTAACATAGGGTATTTCCTCTCACACTTGATTGGGAACTCTTACAAGCTAACTGTCGAAGAAGACTCTTCACTACGCAGCATCGATCACACAACCTCTCCTTTCTTAACCTCTCCGTTCTTAAGGCTCTTAGCTTATATATCCATCAACTCTCAACTTCACTTCTGCACTCTTCATGTCGCTTGCTCCATCTACTTATCAATTCACTCCTACAAACTTCTCCTCCTCACCACTCCTCACTCTCCAACTAGTAACAACTCCCCATATCTTCTTCATTTCTCAGTCAAACATATAAATTGGAAAAATCAGCCTCGACACTTAGTCTTTCGAAAGCTCCCACTCTTTATGAAAGAGAAATCACACATCTCGCTTACAAGCACCACCATAAGGACTACCCCCAACAAAGAGTTTAGCATATATCTCCTTCCTCTCTCATGATCTCCAACAAACTCCATCTCTCCATTGATGTCATGTTTTTTTTTCTATTTTGTTTGTTTTTTTAGTTTTTTTTCTTCATGGATTGTAGGCATCTACATGCTACAGTCACCTACTTCTGTTGCAAAGAGCTTCAGTGTCCTAGACATAGACCATGCCTCTACCACAAGCATCTATATGTCATCCAACCACCTACTCTCAAACAAATGCTACGGTTCCCTACACATGGGTCATGCCCGCTCCACTTCACACATTTTTTCACTTGTTATGGCTTACAAGCATCTATACATCTTTCAAACACCTAATCTTTAGTAAAAACCCTCAGCATCCTACACATAGACCATGTCCTTTTGACAGACATCTATATGTAATTCAGACAAGAGCTCACTAAAACAACTACAGTGTCCTAAATGTCGACCATGCCCTAACCACTACGCACATTATATCTCTAACGATGCACAGCTTTTAGTTTCACGGCTCTCTTCTCTCCACATGATCTAGCAATATGGCCTTCTATACCACACTGCCTACACTTAGGTCGATATTTTGACTTCAAAATCCTCTCTTCATTCCTTCTGGATACCTCTTCACATTCTAGGGTAGATGGACTCTCCTTTCTTACACTCTCAATACTATCAGGTCTATTGCTCACTTCTCTCCATTGTTCACCCCAAGAATCACTATTGGCTTTGGGCACTACACTTACGTTCTTCTTTACACATGATTTAGCAATGTGGCCAAGATCACCACAACACTTACACCTAGGTTGACTTTTAGGCTTAGCATCACCCTCTTGATCAACTCTGAATTCTTTGCTATCTTCTGAGGAGAATTGAATCCCAACATCCACACTAGCATGCCTTTTAATCACTTTACTTCCATGCTTATAGCAACAATTCATATGGGCTATTGATACACATATCTCACCCTCACGACTATAGGAACCTAGGTCTCTTGATGCAATTGTTTTATACTTGTCAAGCTCCTCTTTCAAGGCTCTAACATATGCACTCATCACGGTCATTTGGTCCCTGTGGTAGCTACGGTCGCTCAAGCATTTTACACATTTCACTTATCTCATCTTTTAGCTGTGGCACCTCTTGCAACAGATAACCACTCACTAGACTGGCTAGCTCTCTAGTTTGCCTCACTTCCAAATGGGCTTGTTCTTTCTCTATCTTCATTCAGGACATCTTACCAAGGTATTCTCTTATCTCCTTGTCAGGATCAAATGTTGATTGGCTAGAACCATCTTCCATAAAATCGCTCTCATGCTGTTCCTCCATAGTCATTTCGGTTCTCTCTCAAGTGGCCACAATCTCTTCACTCAAGAACACCATATAGTCTCTAGGTAAAGTTTGCTCTGAGGCCACTAGTACTAGGTCACTCATCAACCCAACCTCATCTAAGATCCATCAATGGAAGTACTCTCATAACAAGTCCCTAGACTCATAGTCCTCTGACATCTAGACCAGAGTTGGAAGCATGCAAAATATATGCATTGGGATTACCCATAGCCTATCAAAGACTAGCTCCCTCCTGGCAAACGCACCAAAAAATGACTGCCTCCAAGCTAAGCGTCCAACAACTATCATGGCCCCTCTAACTATGCTTCTACATCCTAACTCACTTCCAAATACACTCAACTGCCCACACAAATGTAGCTTAAAACTACCCCAAACACACTGCTGCACAGCCTCGCGTAGTCCAACAATCAAACCTTAATCTCTCAGTCACCCAGATTCTCTAACTCTCTCTCTCAGGGACTATGACATGTCGAAGTCATTTCAATTGTGTTGTGTTGTGGTTCCTTTTAATCACACTGCCTCTCTAACACTTCTGACACAATTTTCCACACACCACTGCTACTTAACTCACTCTCACACAAAACTCATGAAAATCTGAACTTTTATTGATCCAATTCTCTCCCTCTTTCCTTTGAATGCCACTAACATGCACAATCACACACATTCTCTCTCTCTCTCTCTCTCTCTCTCTCTCTCTCTCTCTCTCTCTCTCTCTCTCTCTCTCTCTCTCTCTATCACTAGCAATGAATAAACAGGCAGCAAAGAGCACCTCTCACCAATCAATTGATAAGCTACTCTCTTTACTTCTCTATTCACATACACTCTCTCTCACATATTATCATGCAACCACTTTCAAAATAACCATGCTTCATTTTTTATGTGTGTATGTTTACTTTTGCAACGATTTTAAATGTTTTTATAAGTCAATTTAACAGATTCAAGCACACTAACCAACTGCAATTGGCTTTGCTGCTAGTCCGTCTTCTTCTACGCTCTTTTCTCGCTTCTTCTCAAGCTCACTTGTTCATTCTCCTTCTCTCCTTGCAGGATACAGAATGGGCGTTTAGCGTGTATTGCCAATATGACCCATCTGTACATGATGCATGTTTGGCAGTTTCTGTTGACTCTCATGTATGGTATTTTGACAGTGGTGCTACAAAGCACATTACCTCGCATCGTGATATGTTCACTTCTCTTGAGGCTGTCCCTAATGGGAATACTGTCACATGTGCCAATAATGCTTCTTACCCAGTGAAGGGCATTGGTAAAATTATGCTTACTGCTGCAAATGGCAGCTCTTTCACACTTTCAGATGCTTTGTATGTGCCAGGGATAAAGAAGAATCTATTGTCTGTCTCTGTGCTTGCTAGACTTGGACTTGTAGTCAAATTTATGGATGACAGATGTACTGTTCATGATTTGACTTCTGGTGATACGATTATTGTATTTGGCACCTTGTTTTGTGGGCTGTATAGGCTCAATTCTTATGAAAAGTGTGTGGAAGATTTAGCAAATGCAGTTTCTGATGAAAAGGCAGTTTCAGATGCAAAACTATGGCATGCTCGTTTTGGTCATCTAAACTTTGCTAGTTTTGCTGCGTTTGCAGAAATTTGATATGGTTGCTTCATTGCCCCCTCTTGAGGCACCATTGAAACATGTTTGTGAAGGCTGTATTTTGGGCAAAATGCAGTGTTCTGCGTTTCCAAAGGATGGTTCTGTGCGGGCCACTCGCAAATTGTAGCTTGTACATAGTGATGTATGTGGGCCTATGCAAACTCCGTCATTTGGTAAACACTTGTACTTCGTGACTTTCATTGATGATTACTCAAGGCATGCATGGGTATATCCACTGAAGGAAAAGTCCGAAGTGTTTTTGTGCTTCAAACAATTTTTTCTTATGGTTGAAAATGTATCCAATTGTACTGTGGGCACCCTCCGTACTGATCGAGCGGCGGAGTACATGTCTAAAGAGTTTGATGCATTTCTGGCTAGTCGTGGGATAAAACACCAATGTACAGTGACGTATACCCCTAAGCAAAATGGTGTTGCTCAGAGGAAAAACAGGTCACTTATGGAGATGGCACGATGTATGGTCAAGAGCCAAGCTTTGCCACATGCGTTTTGGCTTGAGGCTGTCATGTGTACTGCATATGTACTCAACAGGTGTCCCACTAAGGCCTTGCAGTCTATTACTCCATACGAAGCTTGGCATGGCAGGAAGCCTTCTATTGGTCACTTGCGTGTCTTTGGTTGCTTGGCCTATGCTTTATTGCCTGTGCAACAACGCAAAAAATTGGATGATAAGGCTGTCAAATGCATTTTTGTTGGTTACAGTGCTGAGAGCAAGGGTTACAGATTGTATCATCCGTAGTCAAAGCGTATCTTGATTAGTCGAGATGTTGTTTTTGTGGAAGATATGTGCAGCCTTTGTTATCATGTACCAAAGAGACAGGTGTGAGCTCACAGGATGTATTTAATACATTGTTGCCTCTGTTTACAGGTGGGAATTCAAATGTAAGTCCTAATGAGGCAAATATTCAGCCTATGTAGATTTCAAACGACATCATAGATCAGCCTATTTCTGATGCAGATTTACAGGATGTAATTCATGAGGATAGGGCTGAAAATGAGCAGGCTAGAGGTATGCCTAAATGGCTGGTGCAAACCTTGCGTGATAGTAAGATTGATGCACCTATGACTAGTCGTACTCGTTCAGGTTTTCAGCATGCCTCTTATACATCAGATTGTTATGCTTTGGCTGTGTCTAGTATGTGTGAAGAGGAAGAACCTCTTTCATTTGATGAGGCACAAAAATCAGAAAATTGGTTGGCTGCAATGCAAAGTGAATATGATGCTATAATGAAGAATGGTACATGGTCTTTGTGTGATTTGCCTATTGGTAAAAAGGCCATTGGATGTAAGTGGGTTTTTAAGTTGAAACGAAAGGCTAGGCTTGTTGCAAAGGGTTATGCTCAAGAAAAGGGCATTGATTTTGATGAGACCTTTGCTCCCACTTGTCGTATGACTACCATTCGTAGCATTTGTGCATTAGCAGCTCATAATGGTTGGAATGTACATCAGTTGGACATAAAGACTGCATTCTTGAATGGAGATTTGCATGAGGAGGTGTATGTATTGTAGCCTCGTGGTTTTGTTCAAAGAGGGCAGGAAAAAAAAGTGTGCAGGTTGAAAAAGACTTTATATGGTTTAAAGCAAGCTCCATGAGCTTGGTATGAAAAGATACATGCATATTTGACTGCACATGGGTTTCAAAATAGTCCAACAGAAAGCACTTTGTATGTTAAACGTGTGGATGGTGTACATCTAATAATTGCTCTCTATGTCGATGACATGCTGCTTACAGGACCAAATGAAAGTCATATTGCTGATTTTAAGGCTGATTTGAATGCCTCTTTTGAGATGTCAGATTTGGGGCATTTGCATCATTATTTGGGGATACAATTTAAGCAGTGTGATGGAGGTATTGCTTTGTGTCAGACAAAGTATATTGAGACATTGTTGCAGAGATTTGACCTTGAAGACTGCAAGCCTATTGCTACTCCAATGGAGACAGGTTTGAAGTTGAGTCTTCATGATGCTGGAGATCACTTTGATGTCACTCTCTATCAAACAACTGTTGGTTGCCTCATTTATGTATGCATTACGAGGCCGGACATTCAGTTTGCAGTCTCACAGGTGAGCAGGTTTATGCATAGCCCAGGGTCTCAGCATTGGAAGACAGTTAAATGCATCTTTCGCTACTTGAGTGGCACCATACATCTTGGGTTGTTTTATCGTTGCAGCCAGATTTACATGCTTTTTCGGACTCAGATTGGGCTGGTTGCTATGACACAAGAGTGTCCACAAGTGGTTTTTGTTTCATGCTTGGTAGCTCATCCATATCTTGGTTGAGCAAGAAGCAACCTACTGTGGCCACTTCTAGTTGTGAAGCTGAGTACAGGGCAGCTTTCACAGCTACGGTTGAGTGTGTGTGGCTAAGACGGCTTATGGCTGACTTGGGTGTTGGACAGGAGTCTGCCACCTCTATCTTCACTGACAGTCAGAGCGCATTGGCAGTTGCAAGAAACCCAGTTTTTCATGCTTGCACAAAGCACATTAAGGTGCATTATCACTATGTCAGGGAGAGACTCTCAGCAGGAGAGATCAGCCTGGCCTATGTGCCAACACAGGACAACCTCGCCGATCTTTTCACAAAGGCGCTTCCTTGTGAGAAGTTCGAAGCTTTCTGTAAAGCTTTGGGCTTGCTCCCCTTTGTGGATTGATCTACTTTGGGCATGGCACTCCCCTATACATGAGTGCCAGCTCTCGTTCACACCATCACTCCCAGGGGGGATTTGTTGCCATATACATAGGCAGTGATGTGTGTGAACACACTTAGGACCGCCGGGGCACTTTCTTTCCTCTTTAGGAGGTTTTTTCCCCCGGCTTGTATATATGCCCATCCTTCTAGGGCTAACTTATGTTTGTACATTGACACAATCTAATACACTTTGTGTTGTGTGCATTATTGCTTCTTCTTCTCCACGCTTTGTGTGCTTTCCTGCAACCCTAATTCCAACAATTCTAAAGAAGTTGTGGTCCTCATCGGGTTTCATTAGTGCACCATGGTACCAATAAATCCAACCTCTAAGCTATATTAACAAATAGACGGAATTACAAGAAGAAGAAGTGCAGATAAGCCCTTTCTTTCTGGTTGCCATCCTGCACCTCTATGGCTTAAAACACATGGCTGCTGCTGCACAAGAGCGCAAAAGCTTTGATCCTACCGCCTTAGACACGGTGCTGCTGGGCGAGCTTACAACACAAGCTGTTGTTGAGGGTCCCGACAATGATTTTCTACACGTAGCTCATTATGCATCTCCCTCGCGTTGTAGTTTAAGAGACATAATTCCCCAACTATTCCCCAACTTCATTATGTGGTGTCACCCACGCTAAGCTTTGCAGCCTTGGCTGATTACTCTGATTCCTTGCAGCTTCCTATTATCCCACATGCTGCAAGAGATGCAAGAGATGATGAGGGTGCTAAAGAGTCATTAGGAAAATTTTGAGGTCATTTGTAAGGCCTTGTAAGAAATTCGCAAACTCTTATTTTGTCTCTCTAAAAAAAATGTTCAAAAGATACCGTCATTAAATATGTACTTGACAAGAAACTATCGCAAGTTACAAAAAAGTGGATCTGACAAGGTATTGAAATATGTGTACTAGCTACACATACAACATACTTCAAATCTGGCCTGGTGATCATCATGTAGATCAAGCTTCCTAATATGCACCTATACATAGTAGGATCCTCCAAAATCTCTCCTGAATCTGCACTCAACTTGCAATTTTGATTCAATGGCACTGAGATAGGCTTACAGCCTATCATACCATACTTGGACAACATGTCCAAGCCATACTGTCTCTGCAGTAATCCAATCCCTTGTGGTGACCTAATCACCTCAATGCCCAAGAAATATCTGAGCTCCCCCAGATCCTTTGTCTCAAACTTTTGTCTAAGCAAGATCTTTACATCAAAGATCTCTGAATCATGGTCCCCCATAATGATCAGGTCATCTACATAGATGACAACAAGCACAACCCCTCTATCACTATGTCTCACATACAGCGAGAAATCTGCATTGGCTACATGAAAGCCAATATAATGACAAGATATTCAAAAATCTTGTCAGACCATGCTCTTGGTGCTTGTTTTAAGCCATACAAGGACTTCTTCAACCTGCAAACATGCTCGGGGTGACTCACATCCTCATAACCAGGTGGCTGCAACATATACACCTCTTCCTGCAAATCCCCATGCAAGAATGCATTCTTTACATCCATCTCATGTAAAGACCATTGCTTTGACGCAGCCACTGCTATCACAACTCTCACTGTTGCCATCTTGGCAGCTGGGCTGAAAGTTTCCTCATAATCAATGCCATATGTCTATGCATATCCTTTGGCTACCAATCTAGCCTTGTACTTGCTTATGCTTCCATCATTGTTATGTTTTACTTTGTACACCCACTTGCATCCAATGGCTTTCTTACCTTCAGGCAATTGCACTAAATCCCAAGTCTCATTTCCATATAATGCATCTATCTCCTCATCCATAGCTTTCTCCCAACACACATTTCCAACAGCCTCATCAATGCATGTGGGCTCTACAACCTATACAACTTTTGCCATGTATGCATAGTGAGATGTGCCACATAACCATCATAGGCAAAGGATTCTTCACTCTCCCATATCTTCAGAGCTTTGCATTCATGGATTCCATAGCCTTCTTTTTACACCAGTTGTTCTCATAGCTGGTATCCCAAGATCCTCATAAAGGCTCATCTCTGAACCACTAGACTCTCCATCAACATGAGAATTCCTTGCAGAAATGTCAGGCATACTAAGGGGCTCAATCACTTTCTCTTTGCCTTTATGTAATGTACTAATCACATTTGCAGGACTGGTATTATGATGCAGCCTGCCACTCCATGGTCTATCAACTAAACCACTAGATGAGGACTCTCTTAGTCCACTCAAAGACTGTGATTGCTGACTTGCATTCTGTGCAACCACATTTCCACTCACATTAGCCCCAACAGCTTCTTTTTCAGCAGCATACCAGCTGCTCATCTCATCAAAAACAACATCCCTGCTTACCCTCAACTCACGTGTAGCAGGGTTATAACACCTGTATCTCTTTTGCTCAAGGGAATACCCAATAAACACACATTTTTCAACTTTTGAATCCAGCTTAGTTCTCAACTCATCTGGCACATGCACATATACAATGCATCCAAAGACTTTCAAATGAGACAAATCACGTTTTTTGCCAGTAAACCTCTCCTCTGGAGTTACATCATGTATGGCTGCAGTTGGAGTCCTGTTCATGATGTAAACTGTTGTAGAAATAGCCTCAGCCCAAAGGCTATGTGGCATATTCTTCACTCCCATCAATGCTCGCGCAATCTCAGCAATGTGCCTGTTTTTCTGCTCAGCAACTCCATTTTGCTATGGAGTGTATTTGCATGTGAACTGTCTCCGAATACCATTCTTCTTCAAAAATTCAGAGAACTGATCTAGAAATTCTGGTTCCTTGAACTTTGTTTCCGTGAAGGTCACGGAAGGAGATGGTTCCATTATGGCAATGAATGTCAGCTTGATTTTTGTGGAGCCAATCCATTCCAAGGATCCCGTTGAAAACTCCCAAAGGTATAACTCTAAAACTGACAGTCAGTTAAATTCCCATCTAGATTGAAGTGAATACGATCTGTCTCTCAAGGTGAGTGAAAAGAATCTTCCCACTTGCCAATTCAACTTGCATAGGTTTCCCTGATTTCTGATCTAAGACTAGCTTACGTAAGCATCCAGGGGAAATGAAAGAATGAGTACTGCCTGAATCAATCAAAAGCTTAAAAGGCTTACCTTGATACTCAACTGGAGTATTGATGATGACGGAGAATTGATGATTTGGCCCTTAGTTTTCAATTGCAGCATAAATATGTCCTCTTTTCTCTTCCACTACTTCCGCAATTGTGATTGCTCTGGCTGTTGCAGTCTGAGGCGGAACTCTTTCTCATTGGTTGCCCCAGTTCCTGGGAAGAAGTTCTGAGGCTACTCTGGACAGAGGCAGACGGCTGAGCTTGAGTTGTCCTGGGATTTCCCTGATTCTGGTGTGGGGGGACCTGATTGGACTGATAAGAAGGAGTCTATCTCGGATCTCTGGGACCCTGGATTCCTTGGCCCACAGAAGGAGAGGGACAATCCTTAAGCTGGTGCCCAAGTCCTTGACATCCCGAAGCATCTGTTCTCGCTTCGAAGGTCTTCTCTTTGCATTCTGGAGAGAGCCAGAGTTCCTGAGAATGTACTTTGGGGAAAAGGTCTTCCTTCATTTCTAAAGCTTCCCGTCTCCATATTCTGGTTAGGACCTTGGTGTCTCTTTGGAGGCAGAAAGTTTGAAGAACTTCTCGGTGTCTGAAAAGACAGCTTCAGCCATGGACACTGGCTTGGCATTTTTGACCAGTTTGTCCAAGGGTTCATTCATTCCCCGAATGAACCTGGCCATGAGTTAATCTTCATCTAGAGGGGGTGAATATTTGAGTAGAAGATAAAGGCCTGGTGAATATTTGAGTAGAAGAGCAAAGGCCTGGTGATATTCCTCAATGGTTTTGCTCCCCTGGCTCTAAGAATTCGTTCATTTTGATTTCCAAAAATCTGGGGGAACAAAATCTCTTTCTCAAATAGGTTTTAAGGTCGGTCCAGGACTAAGTATTTATGTCCAGACGGTTGGTGTCATAGTGGTTCCTCCATGCTACCTTGAGACTCAATTCCATCATGGTACGATAGATGAAGTAAATCCCGAATAGAAATTGTTCTATGGAAAAGAATCAATAGCTGTGCCTCTCAATGAGGAAAAAAGCATTGTTCTCTATGATCCAAGTGCAAGTCTTTTCCTTGATCTGACCTCGCAAATTATGGGTTCGGTCAAATCAGTTCAGTTAGTTAAGGCTCTTGACTACGTTAGAGTAAAAATATCGTGGAGGAATCGCCCGTGCTTTCCGGGCGGGGCATGTTTTTCCGGGTTCAATTTTGGAAGAACCGAGGGACTAGTCTCTTGTCCGGGTATCCGTGGTGGGCGAGGCCTCGAGTGAGAGGCCTTGCCCCGCATGAGAAGTGCAACTTCCACTGCTAGCACCCCCAAATTTGTTGCGCGGAGCGAGCAAGGATCTTTCGGCTAGTATCAGAGCAATTTGGCTAAAGTGGATCAACCAAGAAGCCAGAAATGTCAAAAATTTATGAAGTAGGAGTAAGAAGTTAGAATTGTGTGATGAAATTCATACAAGTTGATATTCAGAATGAAGATTCATAAAAATGTAATTGGGTCTTCAGATGGAAGTACCGCAATTGTATGGAATCTCTGACTTGCTTGATGCGTAGACATGATGGTATTTACCTTATAATTCCAAGGACCATGACTATCCATATATACTGAGGGTATAACTGTAGCTCTTTTTACTGGCAGTATATACGAGTAAATCTAAGACCTTGAAATTATCAACAAAAATGCTCTCCAATTGATGAATTCGAATGTGGTTGATATGATTTTAAAATTCTGGTTGAGAATTGATGAGTTGATTTGGATTCTGATTGAAAAATGATAATTCCTGAATTTTAGTTGAAAAGTGATAAGTTGAACAAAGCCACAATGAGGATGAATGGGACTGTGAGATGAGGACATCTCGAGTTTTTTAAGTGGGATAGGATGTAAGATTCCTCCCTCCAGCTTTTGAGGTGTACAGGTGTAAGAACCTTCCCTTCAGATCTTATAATTATATCCCTCTCTCAAATAAAAGAAAGATTCTGTTTTACCCTGTTGTGGCCTGGACAGAGAAAATGTCTAGAGAGAGGTAATCCAAAATTGAGATATTTTTGGATATAAAAATCCTCCTAGTGTCCAAAATGGTTTCCCCTGAAACAAAAATTCAAAAAAACTTTCCAATGTGCAATTGGAATTAATTGAAAATGTGTATAAAGGACCTTAGTCTAAGGGTCTAGATTCTCAGAAATTTTTGGATTATGGTCCAATTTAGGTTCCTATGGGCCAATAGGATCAATCCAAGTGCGGGGAGGAGATAAATCCAATTTATAAAAGAAAAATAGCCAAAAATGAGTAAATGCCTACATAAGATGAAGAGTTGACTGAGTACAAGGTTTATTAGTAAAAAACTATGATACATTTTTGACACCTTGGTAAGGAGAAGGGGGCACGTCAAGGAGGCGCCTATTTCACACATGTGGTGGAGTTTTTAACTCAAAAATATTGTGATATTTTTATCTCTCCTCTCTCTTGGATCAAACCAAATCAAAAGGGAGCCAAACTAGGTCCAAATCTTATCCAAATTCAGCCAAACTGAACCTGGAAAATTCTAGAACCTAGTTGGACTTGGTTAGAGGCCTACCTCACCTATAAATAGACCCTCATTCTTTTGTATTCTCATATGTGAACTATACCATGCCAGTATTATACTAAAAAATGATATTTTCTATTATCCTCTAAAAATCCTCTACAATTTGGAGAGATTGAAGCCTCTCTCTCTCTTCAACCTTCTTTGGAGTCTTCATCAACATACTAAACCAATTGATTAGTTGGGGGCCTCTCTAATGACTAAAGAATCAAGAAAAACAAGAGGTAAAGTGTGATTTTATGGTCTTTTTCTTAATCTCTAAATGTTTCTCACTTCTCAACCCCTCTCAAGCTTGAGAAGTATTCAATTGAATGGCTCTTTAATGCAATTGAAGCTCTCGAATGAATTTTAGTAATTAAACACATAAAGTTTACATTAATGCTTAAATTAAAATATTTTTTAAGCATATCTCTCTCTCCCCCAAAGAATGGTCATTCCTATGACCACATCTATATTCAAATAATGCTTCTCATCATGAAACAATTCTCAAATCTAAAAGTAAATTCTATGCTTGTCAAATTAGAAGCCAAAGAAGTGGCTTTTTAATGCTTTTATGCTATTTAAATAATGAAAAACTTAGGAATCAAGTCCATAATTGGACATTGATCCAAATGATAGTTATTCTATCATATTGTATTACTAAAAATTTATGCTTTCAAAATTATCAAAAATTATCAGTAATAGAATGTATCTATGGCAAAATTTCTGAAAAATTAACACATAAATCAATTTCATGCATAATATGAAAAGAGGACTTCCAACCATATTCTAGGATTAATCATCCTAGGTTAATTGAATAATTCTCATCATACCATGGAAAAATTCATTTTAATGTTTATGCATAAATAGTTAATTAAAAAAAAGAAAAATTTCTAGTTATTCATTTTTATGATAAAAGAGAAATTCCCATGACAATAGAAATCCATGTATTCCAATGAGGAAAGTGAAAAATTTGGAATACTAAAATAATAGATATTTTATTTATAAATTAAAGAAGAATTCTAGTTAAATTTATTTTTATGCATAGATATATTTAAATGATAAAAGAGAAATTCCTATGACATTTGGAATTCAATCATTTAGATGGGGAAAGAGAAATTCCTAGCATATTGGAATTAATGGATATTGTATTTAAATTCAAAGATGAATTTTAGATAAATTTATTTTTTCTATGAGAAATATTTAAATGATAAAAGAGGAATTCCTATGACATTTGGAATTCAATCATTTAGATGGGAAAAGAGAAGTTCCTAGCATATTGGAATTAATGGATATTTTATTTAAATTCAAAGATGAATTTTAGATAAATTTATTTTATCTATGAGAAATATTTAAATGATAAAAGAGGAATTCCTATGACATTTGGAATTCAATCATTTAGATGGGAAAAGAGAAATTCCTAGTATATTGGAATTAATGGGTATTTTATTTAAATTCAAAGATGAATTTTAGATAAATTTATTTTATCTATGAGAAATATTTAAATAATAAAAGAGTAATTCCTATGACAACTGGAATTCAATCATTTAAATGGGAAAAGAGGAATTCCTAGCATGTTGAAATAATGGATATTTTATTTTAGATGAATTTATTTTATGAGAAATATTTGATGATAAAAGAGGAATTCCCATGACATTGGAATGCAAATAATCTAATGCAAAAAGAGGAATTCCCATGATATTTGAGGTCCAAAAAATTAAATGGGAACAAGAGAAATTCTTAGTATAATTCCATTATGATTATTTATCAAAAGTGAAAATATGGGTAGAATTGATTTCTATAAATCCCATGAATTCTTCTATTCCAAAAGAGGAATATTGAATTTAATTCTTTTGAGAAATTGAAAAAGAATATGGAAATAGTCGTCCAGAAAAAGAACCTTTATCTAGGCCAAGCAATTGGCAGAAATTTAGGAAAAGTCCCATTATCGGTATCAAAGTAGTGTAAACTACTAAATGGGAATAGGATGTGGAATGGATGTGATAAGATATAAATGGGATGCGATAGGATGTGATTGGATGTGATAAGATGTAAATGGGATGCAATAGGATGTGAATGTTTGTGATAAGATGTAAATGGGATGCGATAGGATGTGAATGTTTGTGATAAGATGTAAATAGGATATGATAAGATGTAAATGGGATGTGATAGGATGTGATTGGATGTGATAAGATGTAAATGGGATGCGATAGGATGTGATTGGATGTGATAGGATGTAAATAGGATATGATAAGATGTAAATGGGATGTGATAGGATGCGATAGGATGTGATTGGATGTGATAAGATGTAAATGGGATGCGATAGGATGTGAATGTTTGTGATAAGATGTAAATAAGATATGATAAGATGTGATGTAATGAGAATGGATGTGGGGGTACATGGATGTGGATGTGTATGTGCAAGAATGGATGTGGATGTGTATGTGAAAGAATGGATGTGGTTATGTATGTGTGAAAGAAGGGATATGCATGTGTATGTGAAAGAATGGATGTGGATGTGTATGTGAAAGAATAGATGTGGTTAGGTATGTGAAAGAAGGGACGTGCATGTGTATGCGAAAGAATGGATGTGGATGTGTATGTGAAAGAATGTATGTGGATGAGTATGTGAAAGAATGGATGTGGATATGTATGTGAAAGAAGGGATGTACATGTGTATGCGAAAGAATGGATGTGGATGTGTTTGTGAAAGAATGGATATGGATGTGTATGTCTATGTGAAGAAATGTGATGTGATGTGTATGTGAAAGAATGGATGTGGATGTGTATGTGAAGAAATGTAATGTGATGTGTATGTGAAAGAATGTAAAGGGATGTGGATGTGTATGTGAAAGAATGGATGTGATGTAAAGAGATGTGATGTGACATGTGAAAGAATGGATGGATGTGGATGTGTATGTGAAAGAATGGATGTGATGTAAAGAGATGTGATGTGACATGAATACATGTGGATGTGAAGTGATAGATATGAATATATGGATAGATGTGGGTAGTCGTACATGTGAACGATTGGATGGATGTGGATCAATGAGATGAGATGTGTATGAATGAGACATGATGTGGATAGATGTGATGTGATGTAATGTGGATAGAATGTATGTGATGGGATGGTGATGAGAATGAATGTGATGGATATGAATGAATGAATGTGATGTGATGGATGTAAATGGATGTGATGTAAATGAATGTGACGGACGTGAATAGATGTGATGTGATGCGAATTGGGATGTGAATAAATGAGATGTGATGTTATGTGAATCGGGATGTGAATGAATGAGATGTGATGTCACGTGAATCGAAATGTGAATGAATGAGATGTGACGTCATGTGAATCGGGATGTGAATGAATAATATGGGATGTGAATGGATGAGAGGTGATATGATGTGAATCGGGATGTGAATGAATGAGATGTAATGTGAAATGGATGTGATGTAAATTGGGATAGATGGGATAGATGTGGATTAAGTAATGCGGATTGATGTGGAACAATGTGGAAAGACGTGAGTTTGTTATAGAAACTGTATTTATGACCTGTTTTTAAATGATTATTTTATGTCAAGAATGCTGGGGAAGCATTTTGACCGTCTTGTGAATAAGGTCGTGGAGACCTAACTGATAAAGTTGCAACAGCTGACGGAGAGTCAACGGAGGACGTCTTGCGTGTAGCAAGGTCGGCCGAGGTCTTGACCAGCCTCGGTTCGATTTAAATGGTGAGCTTCCGGAATGGTGGATGAGGGACCAAGGAAGTGGCCTACGAGTGAAGCGCTAGGTGACCTACGAAGGATCCTAGAGGGTGCTGATCATACGATGATCGGGCTCCGGGTTGCCGAAGATACCCACACGTGTGTCGAGGAAGATACTGGAATAAGGAGTAAGAGTTGTTTTCTGAATTCGGGCATGAATCTGGTTGATTGACCTTGCTGGTCCTCAACGGATGAGTCCATGGCTCTTTTATATGGATCTGTTGGTTGATCTTGCTGATCTTCAATGGAGATTCCATTTGGATTTTTATAAGTGAACATATTGCCAGCTACTATGAGCTAGGAACTATCGAAAAGGCCCTTGAGTTGACAGGTGGTGAGCGTTCTGGTTACCAATGATGCCATAGTACTACGTACACCAATATAGGAATAATTGGAAATTAGAATTCAACCAGATATTTTGGAGGATTATGATCAGTGATACTATGGTTTCATTAAAATATTGTTTTAAACACAGCTGAATCTGTGAAAAAGGCAATTTCATATTGGGTGTGTGTGGTGTGACTAGCTTGAAATTTGCATGAAGATCCGGCTAAGGGACCTAGGAACTCTTTTCCCTGGTACCCGGGACAAAACCTAACCAAATTCCTAAATGGATCCCATCACTACCGTGGTTGGGCTAACCCACAGGACTGGATGGGGTTAGGCTGGACTGATGGATCCCTAAAATGAGACTTGGTACGATAGATGAAGTAAATCTCCGATAGAATTTCTTCTATGGAAAACAATCAATGGTTGTGCCTCTCAATGAGAAAAAAAGCGTTGGTCTCTATGATCCAAGTGCAAGTCTTTTCCTTGATCTGACCTCGGAACTTACGGGTTCGATCGGATCAGTTCAGTTAGTTAAGGCACTTGACTACATTAGAGTAAAAATATCCCGAAGGAATCGCCCGTGTTTTCCGAGCGGGGGAAGTTTTTCCGGGTTCGGTTTTGGATGAACCGAGGGACTAGTCTCTTGTCCGGATATCCGTGGGGGTGGGCGAGGCCTCGAGTGAGAGGCCCTACCCCGTGCGAGAAGTGCCACTTCCGTTGCTAGCACCCCCGAATTCGTTGCGCGGAGGGAGCAGGGATCTTTCAGTTGGTATTAGAGCGAATTGGCTAAAGTGGATCAACCAAGAAGCCATGTCAAAAATTTATGAAGTAGCAGTAAAAGGTTGGAATTGTATCATGAAATTCATACAAGTTGATATTCAGAATGAAGATTCATAAATACGTAATTGGGTCTTCAGATAGAAGTACCGCAATTATATGGAATCCCTGACTTGCTTGATGCCTAGACATGCCGGTATTTACCTTATAATCCCTGACTTGCTTGATGCCTAGACATGCCGGTATTTACCTTATAATTCCAAGGACCGTGTGACTACCCGTATTTACCGAGGATATAACTACAACTCTTTACTGGCAGTATATACGAGTAAATCTAAGACCTTGAAATTATCAGTATATACCGAGGGTATAACTATAACTCTTTACTGGCAGTATATACGAGTAAATCTAAGACCTTGAAATTATCAGCAAAAATGCTATCCAGATGATGAATTCGAATGTGGTTGATATGATTTTGAAATTTTGATTAAGAATTGAATAGTTGATTTGGATTCTGATTGAAAAATGATGATTCCTGAATTTTGGTTAAAAAGCGATAAGTTGAACAAAGCCACAATGAGGATGAATGGGACAAGTATGTTCGTAATGGGAATGATGATAATGACTTTAGCAAATCACTATGAGATTAGTGGATTGTGCTGACAGATTCCTAGTGTGAACACTTGACCCAGTGGATCAAGTTAAGGGATGACAATGAGTTCAGATGGAATTTTCAATGGACCATTATTATGTTAAGGATATGAATGATATGATCTAAATGAATTGTTATCTGATAATGAGTTCTATATAAGGGATCTTGAGGATCAATCCAAGTGTGGGGAGGAGATAAATCCAATTTATAAAAGAAAATTACCCAAAAATGAGTAAATGCCCACATAAGATGAAGAGTTGACTGAGTACAAGGTTTATTAGTAAAAAACTATGAATATTACTAAAAAAATGAGATATTTTGGGCATAATGATACATTTTTGACACCTTGGTAAGGAGAAGGGGGCACATCAAGGAGGCACCTATTTCACACATGTGGTGGAGTTTTTAACTCAAAAATATTGTGATATTTTTATATCTCCTCTCTCCTGCATCAAACCAAATCAAAGGGGAGCCAAACTAGGTCCAAATCTTGTCCAAATTTAGCCAAACTCAACCAGGAAAATTCTAGAACCTAGTTGGACTTGGTTAGAGCCCTCACCTATAAATAGACCCTCATTCTTTTGTATTCTCATATGTGAACTATACCATGCCAATATTATACTAAAATAATGATATTTTCTATTATCCTCTAAAAATCTTCTATAATTTGGAGAGATTAGAGCTTCTCTCTCTCTCTTCAACCTTCTTTGGAGTCTTCATCAACATACTAAACCAATTGAAGTGTTGGGGGCCTCTCCAATGACTAAAGAATCAAGCAGAATAAGAGGTAAAGTATGATTTTATGGTCTTTTTCTTAATCTCTAAATGTTTTTCACTTCTCAATCCCTCTCAAGCTTGAGAAGTATTCAATTGAATGGCTCTTTAATGCAATTGAAGCTCTCTAGCTTAAATTAAAATGTTTTTTAAGCATATCTCTCTCTCCCCCAAAGAATGGTCATTCCTATGACCAATTCTATATACAAATGATGCTTCTCTCATGAAGCAATTCTCAAATCTAAAAGTAAATTCTATGCTTGTCAAATTAGAAGCCAAAGAAGTGGCTTTTTAATGCTTTTATGCTATTTAAATTATGGTGAAAACTTAGGAATCAAGTCCATAATTGGATATTGATCCAGATGATAGTTATTTTATCATATTGTAAAAGAATGGATATGGATGTGGATGTGGATGTGGATGTGTATGTGAAAGAATGGATGTGGTTATGTATGTGAAAGAAGGGATGTGCATGTGTATGTGAAAGAATGGATGTGGAAGTATGTGAAAGAATGGATGTGAAAGTATGTGAAAGAATGGATGTGGATATTTATGTGAAAGAAGGGATGTGCATGTGTATGCGAAAGAATGGATGTGGATGTGTTTGTGAAAGAATGGATGTGGATGTGTATGTGAAGAAATGGGATGTGTATGTGAAGAAATGGGAATGTGATGTGATGTAAAGGGATGTGGATGTGTATGTGAAAGAATGGATGTGATGTAAAGAGATGTGATGTGACATGAAAACATGTGGATGTGAAGTGATAGATATGAATATATGGATAGATGTGGGTAGTCGTACATGTGAAAAATTAGATGGATGTCGATCAATGAGATGAGATGTGTATGAATGAGACATGATGTGGACAGATGTGATGTGATGTAATGTGGATAGAATGTATGTGATGGGATGTTGATGAGAATGAATGTGATGGATATGAATGAATGTGATGTGATGGATATAAATAGATGTGATGTAAATGAATGTGACGGACGTGAATAGATGTGATTTGATGCGAATTAGGATGTGAATGAATGAGATGTGATATGTGAATCGGGATGTAAATAAATGAGATGTGATGTCATGTATGTGAATGAATGAGATGTGATGTCATGTGAATCGGTCAATGAATGAGATGTGACATCATGTGAATCGAAATGTGAATAAATTATATGGGATTCGAATTGATGAGAGGTGATGTGAATGTGAATCGGGATGAATGAATGAGATGTGATGTGAAATGGATGTAATGTAAATGGGATAGATGTGAATGGATGGTATGTGATGTGAATGAATGTGATGTGAAACGGGATAGATGTCAATGAATATGATGTGATGAGATGTGGACATGGGTAGATGCGAGTGGATGAGATCTGATGAGGATAAATGAGGAAAGATGTGATGAGATGCAAAATGATGTGATGAGAATGGGAAACATATGAAATGAATGTGGATTAAGTAATGTGGATTGATGTGGAACAATGTGGAAAGACGTGAGTTCGTTATAGAAACTGTATTTATGACCTATTTTTTAATGATTGTTTTTTAAATGTAAACTTTATGTGTTTAATTACTAAAATTCATTAGAGCTTCAATTGCATTAAAGAGCCATTCAATTGAATACTTCTCTGTGAAATAGGCGCCTCCTTGATGTGCCCCCTTCTCCTTACCAAGGTGCCAAAAATGTATCATTAAACCCAAAATATCTCATTTTTTTTAGTAATATTCATAGTTTTTTACTAATAAACCTTGTACTCAGTCAACTCTTCATCTTATGTGGGCATTTACTCATTTTTGGGTATTTTTCTTTTATAAATTGGATTTATCTCCTCCCCACACTTGGATTGATCCTATTGGCTCATAGGAACCTTAATTGGACCATAATCCAAAAAATTTCTGAAAATCTAGACCCTTAGGCTAAGGTCCTTTATACACATTTTTAATTAATTCCAATTGCACATTGGAAAGTTCTTTTTGAATTTCTGTTTCAGGTAAAACCATTTTAGACACTAGGCGGATTTTTATATCCAAAAATATCTCAATTTTGGATTACCTTCCTCTAGATATTTTCTCTCTCTCCAGGCAACCAAAACAGGGTAAAACAGAATCTTTCTTTTATTTCAGAGAGGGGAATAATTATAAGATCTGAAGGAAAGGTTCTTACACCTATACACCTCGAAAGCTGAAGGGAGGAATCTTACAGCCTACCCCACTTAAAAAATGCGAGATGTCCTTGTCTCGCAGTTGGGGGACAAATCTTTCCCTTAAGATCCAACTGATTCTGGGGTTCCTTATAGTCTGGTCAACCCAACAGAATCTTGGGATAAAGATCCCTTATATAGAACTCATTATCAGATAACAATTCATTCAGATCATATCATTCATATCCTTAACATAATAATGGTCCATTGAAAATTCCATCTGAACATTCCTCCACGAAATTTCAGTTATGCAGGTTTTTGATTTGTCATCCCTTAACTTGATCCATTCGGTCAAGTGTTAACAATAGGAATCTCTAAACACAATCCACTAATCTCATAGTGATTTGCTGAAGTCATTATCGTCATTCCCGTTACGAACATCATCATAGGGACTCGTCCCATTCATCCTCATTGTGGCTTTGTTCAACTTATCGCTTTTCAACCAAAGTTCAGGAATCATCATTTTTCAATCAGAATCCAAATCATTTCATCAATTATCAACCAGAATTTTAAAATCATATCAACCACATTCGAATTCATCATCTGGATAGCATTTTTGCTGATAATTTCAAGGTCTTAGATTTACTCGTATATACTGCCAGTAAAGAGCTACAGTTATACCCTCGGTATATATGGGTAGTCATGGTCCTTGGAATTATAAGGTAAATACCGTCATGTCTAGGCCTCAACAAGTCAGGGACTCCATACAATTGTGGTACTTCCATCTGAAGACCCAATTACATATTTATGAATCTTCATTCTGAATATCAACTTGTATGAATTTCATCACACAATTCCAACCTTTTACTGCTACTTCATAAATTTTTGACATTTCTAGCTTCTTGATTGATCCACTTTAGCCAATTCACTGTGATACCAGCTGAAAGATCCTGCTCCCTCCGCGTAACGAATTCGGGGGTGCTAGCAGTGGAAGTAGCACTTCTAGCACGGGGCAGGGCCGCTCACTCGAGGCCTCGCCCCCGGATATCCGGACAAGAGACTAGTCCCTCGGTTCTTCCAAAACCAGAACCCGAAAAAACCTCCCCCGCTCGAAAAGCACGGACGATTCCTCTAGGATATTTTTACTCTAACGTAGTCAAGAGCCTTAACTAATTGAACTGCTCCTACCGAACCTATAAGTTCCAAGGTCAGATCAAGGAAAAGACTTGCACTTGGATCATAGAGACCAACTCTTTTTTCCTCATTGAGAGGCACATCCGTTGCATAAAACAATTTCTATCTGGGATTTACTTCATCTATCGTACCATGACAGAATTGAGTCTCATTTTAGGGATCCATCAGTCCAGCCTAACCCCATCTAGTCCCGTGGGTTAGCCAACCGCCCAACCACTATAGTGATGGGATCCATTTGTTGAAAATACAAGTGAATAGGGTGTGTGCGGGAACAAGCCCTTGGTTAGAGGCTATAAAAGAGAATGTGTAAATGTGAAACAACCTATGAAAAGGTGAGAAGAATCTACTAGGAGAGAATAAAGGTTAGCATGAGAAGATTTAGGAAGTGTGGAGATATTCTGGGAAAAGTGAAGAGGTGGAGAGAATCAAGGAGAAATCAGTGGGATTAGATGCTTGGATGTAAACTCTATAAATTGAGGCATTGGCCTAATGAGAATTTGCTGGTTTTTGATTATCCATGCCTACATTAAGCTATTTTTTAATTATTCAGTAATCACTTCTTAATTATTTACTAATCACTTGTTAATGATGTTGATTCTAGTGTTTGATCCACCATAGCTCATCATATTGCTCTAATTTCAACATGGTATCAGAGCCATGCCTAGAATCCATCATTTTGTGTAATAAAGTAGGAACTTTATTCAATAGGGTTAATAATGGGACAAGTCCATGTATAAAAGAGGGGACTTGGACCATGGTTGTAACTTTTGATGATCATTTTTAGAAATGGAAACTTATGTTTCTTGGAGCTCATGGCTTCTCTCTTTGCTTGTGGAAGGCTATTTCCATTCTCTTGGTGAGAGACTAAACACACTTAGGCATCATGTTTACATGGTGATTACTCATATTTTTCATGCATTACATCCCTTCATTCCAATTGGTATCAGAGCCCTTGATTTTTCTTGGTGAGAGACTAAACACACTTAGGCATCATGTTTACATGGTGGTTACTCATATTTTTCATGCATTACATCCCTTCATTCCAATTGGTATCAGAGCCCTTGATTTTGATCATGGGCATGCATGGGTTGTTGGGAAAATTTGCTTGAAAATTTGAGTTCATTTCATTTTTTTTCTCATTTTCTTGTAATCCTTGAGTGATTCTTGACAAATCTTCTCTAATCTTGCTTAATCTCATGGAGATGGTGAGCATTTCATGGAAATTGCTTGAATTTTGAGTGATTTTGGCCAATTTTGCCATTTTTGGACCAAATTTTGGGCCTCTGGACCAAAAATTTGGGGCAGTCGGGCCAAAACTTAGGGCAAGTGACTAATTGTAATTAACTTTTCTGTTAATCATGTTTAGTAATCATCTTCTTCTTCCTCAAGCTTTCCATAGCCATGGGATGCTCTTCCTTTACCCGTTTTGATGCCAAACCTTAGGGTTTTTGTAGAGCTCACTGAGATCTTTCATTTGAGCCTCTTCTTGCAAATTTTTTTTCTCAAGATTTGGGAGCTTGTGAACATTTCTCCATGGCTGAAAGTTGAGCTTAGTCTACCTTCCATGAACCATATCTTTCATTGCTAAGCTTGTACACACTTCATAGGCATCATTGGTGGTCTAATCATCTCATGAAGGAGGCAAAGAAGCAAAAAACGGCGGGCTGCAGCATGCTCACGCCTGAAATCTGCGCTGAAATTTGTGGAGGGAGAGCTAGGTGAAGCCTAGCTCTACTACCTCATGAGTTGGAAGCCTTTCAATAGGGTTCTTAGCCATTGTTTGGAGCACATTTTCAAGCTTTGTTCAAGCACATGGGAGGTGTTATTTGGCTGCAAATTTCAGAGCAAAGAGAGGCTACGTTTTTCTTCAACAAGAGGCTTCTTCAACATTTTCTACCATTGAAGCTTTCCGGATGACATTGGTGAGTGGTTTGATCAATTTCTTGCAAGTTTGAAGCATTTGGTGGAGCTTGGGAATGGATTAGGGTTGGACACATTCAAACTCCCCTAATTTTCAGAAATTAACCATTAAAGCTTGACCATTCACATGCCAATATTGCTTCTCCATGCATTATTGATGGCAATGGTGAAAGGAATTGATTCCACATGAGCTTGGCCAATTCATAGATCACATTTTGGGGGATTTTCTTCATTATTCTCATTTGGCATGCCATTGATGGAATAGCAAGCTTATGCAATGTTTTTTGGAGTCTCTCATGCTCATCTTGATGCCATATGGACACTATGGATGCTATACATAGCCATGCCAATGCTATGTTTTACACATGGGCATAAGAGAGCATTTGGAAGCATGCATTTGTCAATATGATGTGAAAGGGATTGTTGGAATGCAATTGCAAATGCCTTGATTGTGGTTAACAAATGCTTATGCAAATGCCATGGTGAGGGCATTGTGAATTGTTAGTTTGTGTTGGAGCTTTTGGATGATGGATTGAGGCATGAGTCCATGCTTTATTGGTGAGTTCTAAATTGTAAAAGGGCATGAGTCATGCTCAATACTTGTAAGCCAACAAACTTGTTCTATCATTTGATATTATCCACATCATTTTGTACCTACACTCACCATTGCTACCACTTCAAGTTTCTATAGAATCTAGCAATGTGTGAGGGTACCTTGGCATTGGTTGGAGAGGCCAAGGGGAGAATGGCTTGAACTCTTTGTGCCGTGATTGCCTTGGAAAAGCGGTACAAAGGGGGATTAGGTACACCGATGTGAAGAAATGGCCTCAACCTTCACCTTGGAGGAAAACTCGGTGAAGGGGTGAGAAGAGCTTGGCCGGGAGATCGGCAAGCTTCAACGCGCGTCCTCAACAATCCTCACCATCGACTTTGTGGATGCATTTGGGCAATGGGGCCCCTTTTTCGTCATATTGTGTGGATATTGCAAATGCTTTGATGGACAAAGAGTGCATATGATCTTTCATGACATTGGGGGATACAAAGAGTATTACATTGTGATTTGAGAAGTTGCATTTTCATTTGAGATTTGGTTCCAATTACAAAGGAGACTCTGGCGGAATTTTTCCAACAAGGGAGCCAAACAAGCTTATTGATTGGAGATTTACCCCATGGATACACTTGAAGAGTTATTCACAACTACCAAGGGGAGAAACACCAATCATTTGTAGCCGGATTGAGCTTTGGGACCGAATTTTGGGAATTTCTGGGATTTTACAAAACCCTAATTCAGTCCTAGGGTTTTTGGGATTAGGTCCGAGTGATTACATGACTCTATTCTACTTCTTGAGAGTTTTCAAATGAGCCATAGAACCCCTTAATCGGATATCACAATCTCGGTCAAAGTAGTCATGTTGACTTTCTGGTCAAAGTCAAACAGAATATACTTCCACTTTGACTGAATCAAAATGCTTTTAGGGGTAGGTTCTATCTTCCGTTAGCTTTCTATAGAGCCGTCAAAATCCTAATTCGACATATATTTTGCATTTTAGAGCCAAATTACTACTTTCAGCTGTCCCGCACAAACCCTAAAACAGAGAGTACTTGCCCACACCTAATTCTTACTGTGTTCATTTGGGAGGATAGTAGACACCATTACCTACCCATAGAACCTTCTTTTGTCCAATTCCGACATCATTTGGGCATTCTACCAACATCTTGCATTTCTTCACTATGCCGAAGGGAAGACCTCGCAAGGGTGGGGATGTTGTGCAAGAAATGATCATTGGTGATGAGGACATGGAAGGTAATATGGATGCAAGGGATGCATTCATCAATGAAGACAATGGGGGCAATGTACATAATCAAATTTCTCAAGGGACACAAGCGGCGGTTAACCATGACACCCTCATGCAAATGCTTGTACAACGGTTGGAGACCTTAGACTCCAAGCTTGATTCTCATTTTGAAACATTATCCTCACGGATTGGTGTGATGGAGGACAAGTTTGGGAAGTCTCAAGCACAAGAAAAGCATGGAAATTATGGTGACTATGAGCAAAGAAAAGGCAAGGGCATTTTGAATGAGGATTCCATGAAGGCCGTACAAGAGGATCCATTGGGAGCATCCACTCGGGGATTCATGGCGGATGCACGGAGACCTCTTGTCAAGGAGATGTTTCCTCCTTCTTTTCATTCGGGTTTGTCTCACCTCAATGCATCAAAGGGTCCTACCTCTTCTAGGGCAATGCATTCAAGGGAAGAGGATGAGGTGTTTGTGAATGATGAGGAGATTGCACTCGATTGGAATCAAATGTCCTTTGCCCAAAGACAAAGGGATGCTCACGAGAAGTGGATGGAATTGTCGAATATCATCAAGAGGGATTACAAAGACTTTGCACAATTTATGGAGTCATACTCGAAGATGCAAAGATTCAAGCCCTCTACCCAACATGATAACCCATCCCACATATCTTCCAAGGATGTCAAAGACAAAATCTCACTATCAAAGTTCAAAGGTGACGGGTCATCTCCGCAAGAGTTGGAGGAGTGGGCTACCAAGCTTGACACCTATTTCCAACTTTACCCAAAAAGTGAGCGTGATATGGTACAATTTTCCTCCTTACATCTTGAAGATTATGCTCATCAATGGTGGAGGCACTTGGTCAAACAAGGGAACACGCCATCAACTTGGGAAGGATTGAAGCGGGAGATGAACTTGGCCTTCATTTCACCCTTAGTGCTTGACCGATACCATGAAGAATGGTATGAGCTTTCTCAAAAGGGGATGATGGTGAGAGGTTACATCAAGAGATTTTTGAAGCTTTCAATGTACGTGGAAGGCTTGAGTGAAGACATGAAGATGAAAAAGTTTGTACATGGGCTTGAACACTTCATCAAGGCGGATGTGTCGGCTCAAAGGCCTAGCTCTCTCAAAGAAGCTATGAGGTTAGCCGAACTCTATGAGCCAAAGTACAAGAGGTCTCAGCCCATGACCTTCACCAAAGACACACTCAAACCAACCACTACTTCTTACAATTTTGGGAAAGGTCCTACCTCTACATTACCATCCTCTAATCCAAGAACTCCTACATCATTTGGGGGTGGACAGCCAAAGAATGGGATACATCAATTTGATGCCAAAAAGAGTAGTGACTTCATGAAGAAGAAGCCCTTTCAACCCTTCAAGAAGACTCAAAGAATGGATGATCCAAAGATTGAGGAGTTGAGAAGCAAAGGGCTATGTTTCAAGTGCAAAGAGAGGTGGTCACCCGGGCATGTGTGCAAATCAAAGAAGATTGTGGCCACTATGATCCTCATGGATGAGGAAGAGAACAAGGATGACTCTCATGACATTGAGGAATGGGAGGATTGCAATGAAGAAGCACATGAGGAGTCACTTGAAGACCATTCTTTCATCACGGAGGATGGTGAGTTTCCGTTTGATCCGGGAGGTGGAGTTAAGGAAAGCCTTGTGGACGGAGACATGCCTACAAATGCAGAAATTTCAGCTTGCATATGCTCTATCTCACAAGAGTTGTTGGCGGGTTGCAAGAACCCAAGCACACTAAGGTTGGTGGGGACCATCAATGGGAGGGTTGCACATATTCTTGTGGATTCCGGGAGCACTCATAGCTTCATCAACTCTAAATCCATCAACTCTCTCAAACTCAACACAAAGAAGACACCTACAACATTCCAAGTGCAAGTGGCAAATGGGGAAAGTGAGAAAACTAGCTTGGTTTGCCCTTCTACAAAAGTGGTTTTATCCTCTTCATACACTTGGGAAGGTGATTTGGTGGTTTTGGATATGGGTCCCATCGACATTATCATGGGGTGTGATTGGTTGGCTTCACTTGGTGACATTCACATGAACCTTCAACAAGGTTTCATGAGCTTTCTACATCATGGGCAACAAGTGGTACTTGCTGCAAATGCACCTAAGAAGCTCTCTTTGATCACTCCAAGGCGACTCAAGAAAGAGATTAAGGCTTTTGGCACTATCTATGTGTTACATGTTACCCAAGAGGGGATGGAAGGCAGTGGACAGCACATAGATGAGGAAATGGCAACTCTTCTTAAGGAGTATGAAGATATTTTGCAAGTGCCAAAGAGTCTACCACCTAAGAGGGAGATTGACCATGCCATAGTACTTGAACCGAATGCAAAGGTTGTCAACAAGCCTCCTTACCATTTGTCTAAGACAGAAAGAGAGGAAGTGGCTAAGCAAGTGCAAGATTTGCTTGCTATGGGTCTTATTCAACCTTCACAATCTCCATTTGCATCTCCCGTTCTCTTGGTGAAGAAGAAGGATGGATCCTTTCGCATGTGCATTGATTATCGTGACTTGAACAAGGTCACAATCAAGAATAGGAGTCCCATACCTCGCATTGATGATCTTCTTGATGAGCTCAAAGGGGCAAAGTTCTTCACCAAGATTGATTTGAGATCGGGATATCATCAAATAAGGATGAAGGAAGGTGATGAAGAGAAGACAGCATTTAGGACGGAAAGGGGATTGTTTCACTTCATGGTGATGCCCTTTGGTCTTACAAATGCTCCGGCCACTTTTCAAGCATTGATGAATCGGATATTGGCTCCCCTTCTTTTCAAGTTTGTGCTAGTGTTCTTCGATGACATCTTGATCTATAGCAAGAGCAAAGGGGAACATCTATGTCATGTGAAGCAAGTGTTTGAAGTGTTGAGGAAGCACAAGCTTTATGCAAAGGAGAGCAAATGCACATTCATGGTCAATGAAGTGGAATATCTTGGACACTTGGTGGGTGAGAATGGCATAGGGGCTGATCCTAAGAAAGTGGCATGTGTCAAAGAGTGGCCAACACCAAGCAATACAACTCAATTGAGAGGATTTTTGGGGTTATCTTCTTTCTATAGAAGATTCATGCAACATTATGCATCCATTGCGGCACCTCTTACCGACTTGCTCAAGAGGGAGGCTTTCTTTTGGGATTCCATTGCCAACAAGAGCTTCAATGAGCTCAAGGAGTTGCTCACTTCAGCCCCTATACTTGTATGTCCGGATTTTGCAAAGACATTTTATGTGAGGGCGGATGCAAGTGGTAGAGGAATTGCGGCAGTTTTGTATCAAGAGCATGGAGTCATTGCATTTGAAAGCAGAAAGCTTACCGAAAAGGAGATGGGGCTTCATGTTTATGAGCAAGAGATGCTAGCCATACTTCATGCCATCAAGAAGTGGCATCACTATCTTTATGGTGCTCATTTCAAGGTGAGAAGTGATCATAGGGTGCTGAAATTTTTCCTCTCCCAACCAAATCTTTCTCCAAAGCAAAAGAGATGGCTGGCCACACTTCAAGGATATGATTTTGAGATATCCTACACACCCGGGAAGGACAATGTAGTGGCGGATGCATTGTCTAGAATGTGGGCATGCGCTACAACTTCAATCATGGAGGTATATAGTGAATGGATCAAGGGGATTCAAGAGGAATACCTCATCAATGAAGGTGCTGCCCATATTTATACCAAATTACAGCAAGGTGATGGTGGAGAGTTTCCTCATTACAAGCTTCACAATGGTCTCTTGTGGTACAAGGATAAGGTGTATTTGGTTCCTACCTCATTCTACATACCAAAGGTGCTTCATGAGATGCATTCTTCACCACTTTCGGGCCATCTTGGTGTACTCAAAACCTATGATAAAGTGAGCAAGAGTTTTTATTGGAAAGGCATATGGGGAGATGTGAAGAAGTTTGTGATGGAATGTGCTTCTTGTCAAAAGAATAAGGATAGCCATCAACTTCCAAGTGGTTTACTTCATCCATTACCTATTCCGGATGGTAAATGGACTCACATTTCTATGGACTTCATCACGGGTCTACCAAAGACAAAGCATGGATGGGATCAAATATTTGTGGTGATTGATAGGCTTACAAAATCAGCCCATTTCATTGCTTCAAAGACCACTTATGGAGCATCTCATATTGCCAAGCAATTTTTGGAACATGTATTCAAGATACATGGCTTGCCACTCAACATAGTTTGTGATCGAGATACCAAGTTCATGGGGACTTTTTGGACGTCATTATATGAGAGCTTGGGTACTCAAATCACTCCATCTACGGCCTATCACCCTCAAACGGATGGGCAAACGGAGTGCGCAAACAAATGGCTTGAGGTGTACTTGAGGCACTATTGTCATGACATGCAAACATCTTGGGGTGAGTGGCTTTATCTTGCTGAATTTTGCCATAATTCAAGCAAGCATTTGAGTATTGGCATGTCACCATTTGAGGCTCTCTATGGATATCAAGTACATGTGCCATCGATAGCCTTCCATGAAGACAAAGTGGTCAATCCATTGGCAAAAGAAGAGTTGGAAAGAATGAGACAACTTCTTCAACTTTGCAAGGACAATATGAAGAAGGCTCAAGATGTCATGAAGGCTAATGCGGATGTTCATAGAAGGAATGTGGAGTTTGAAGAGGGTGATTATGTGCTATTGAAGCTTCCCAAGAGTCGGCATAACACTCTCAAAGGTGTAACCAACTCAAAATTGGCTCATAGGTATTATGGACCATACTTGATTATCAAGAGGGTTGGTGATTTGGCCTACAAGTTGGATTTGCCTTCTTCGACAAGGATCCGTATGTGTTTCATGTATCTAACCTTAAGAGGTTTATGGGATCTTTGCCTCAAGAGATGGAAGAGCTTCCACCCATGAATGAAGAAGGTGAGATCATTTATGAGCCGGAGAGGGTTATTGGCAAGAGGACAAGAGAGTTGAGGAATCGGAATATTGATGAATACCTTGTCAAATGGAAGCAATTACCCATGGATGAGGCTACTTGGCAATCATTGGAGTATGTCCAACAACATGGCTTACTTGTGGATGACTTTCCGTGACCAAGTGGTATGGTTTACTTGAGCAAATTGGGTAATATGAGGAGAAGTATACATGCTGTAATTTCTGGACAGCTTTGGGAAGGTCTACTATTGGGCCTATTTTTCTACTCCAACAAGCTTCATGGCGTATCCTAATGAAAGATTATGATGTGGGCTACATATAGCTGAGTGTACATATCATTTTCAGCCCAATATATGGAGTCTAAATGAAGGGTCTTCATCGACTAGAAGGGCTGTCATAACAGTCCCACTCATATACTTTGGGCTTGAAGCTTTGTGGACTTGTATACATCCGGATTTTCATTGTATATGTGCTTTGGATGTACTTGAGAACTCTTAACCACTTCCCATTGATTACATTAGAGTCTCATACTTTGAGATTGTACATGTTATTGATTTTGAGGACAAAATCTTTGGGAAGGGATGGTTTGTAATAAAGTAGGAACTTTATTCAATAGGGTTAATAATGGGACAAGTCCATGTATAAAAGAGGGGACTTGGACCATGGTTGTAACTTTTGATGATCATTTTTAGAAATGGAAACTTATGTTTCTTGGAGCTCATGGCTTCTCTCTTGGCTTGTGGAAGGCTATTTCCATTCTCTTGGTGAGAGACTAAACACACTTAGGCATCATGTTTACATGGTGATTACTCATATTTTTCATGCATTACATCCCTTCATTCCATTTTGTGAGCCCATCATCTTGCTAATTATTTTGCTAATTAGGATTAGTAGAAAAATATAATTTTTCCTCTTTTTTTCAACTCACCTCTGTACCCCCAGCCAGTGGAGGAGTTTATTCTCGTTGCACAATAAAATTAGCCCTATTTCTTTTAACCATAGCTAGCCATAAGCCTTGTCCTCCAACCAATCAAAACGATGCAGCAAACCGTCGATGCGTTTGGGAGAAATCACAATTTTCTCAGGCACCTTTTTTTGCAGTAAATCAAAGATCTTCACTTCATCAAATCAAATCAGTCTAATTCCTCATAGCCCCGGGGATTTTCAAGCATGCTCTACAAGCTGGTGAAGACAAAATTCAATTTCATCAAGTCTACAGTGAGATCCAAGCTCTTCATCAAATCTGCAGGTGACTTTGGTAAAACAGAGATTAAGCTTTCAATATTTGGTCAAATCTTGTGTTTCTTGGCTTAATCCTCTACTAGACTCATTGTATTGATGGCTTTGAAAGCATTTGAGCTCATTTGAAGTCTAAGGCACCAAATTTGGACTCCCCGCATACTCTGTTTTTTGCACATAAAATAGTAGATTAATTTGCTAATCAGTGATTAATCAATGCTAATTACTATATTTTTGTGCAATTGAGGGTTCAAATTAACCATTAGGTATTTGATACAGATCCTTATAACTTCATATTGCAATTCGGAGTTGGTTTGATACTCCAACTATCCCGTACAAATTGGTTACCCTTGATTAATGTTATTTTTGATTTTATGCTGATAAATTTGTTGTAATCATCTATTAAACACCAGATTGAGTTGTAAAAGGGTAGAAACTGCCCTTGAATCTTGAAATTGGATCAAGAGGTAAGACCCCCTTCACATCACCATGAGTACAGCACAAGAAATAGCCAAATTTAATGGAGAGCAATTTTACACATGGCAGACAAAAACCATGTATTTGCTCATGAGGAAAAATCTGTGGGGGCTAGTTGAAGGAAGAGATGAATGTCCAGAGAGAGGGGAAAATGAGTGGAAGAGCAGGAATGAAAAAGCATTGGGACTTATTGCACTCAGTTTAAATGATGAAATTATTCATCACATCACAGGGATACAATGGGCAAAAGATGCATGGGATGAACTCAATAAATTATTTGGCACACAAGCTAAAAATTCAAAGATAAATCTGTTAATGCAATTCTACAAATTGGACATGAAGGAAAGTGAACCTTTAATCACACACTTGAACAGATATAAAAGCATTAAGCAACAACTGGCAGCTATTGGGCAAAAGGTAGAGGATGATGAGGCACTAGCTGTACTTCTGAAGAGTGTGGACAAAGGAGAATATGAAAACATTGTAGCAACACTAAAGAATGTACCTGAATTGAAGCTACACGAGATAGAAGCAGGTCTTCTAGAGCAAGAGAGCAGAGGCAAAGAGAAGAAATGGCTTGACTCAACAGCAGGAGAAGAAAAAGCATTCTTCACCCGAGGAGGATTCTCTCGAGGATGAGGCTGAGGAAGAGGCAGAGTAGGAGGAAGGACCTTCACTTGCCACAAATGTGGAAAGCCAGGACACATGGCAAGAGACTGCTACAGCAAACCCAGTGGAGAAGGAATGACATTGGCAAACTTCATGGAGGCTCCAAAGGAAGTGGAGTCGGATCATCTTTTTTGAGAGAGAGAGAGAGAGAGAGAGAGAGAGAGAGAGCCCACAACCCAATGTAACCTGCCCCAACAAAGTAAAACCACCTCTAAGCCACCGATGATGTAGGCCACGTGGTAGATGTATGTGTGAGCACTTTAGTCAAGGTCGCGGGCTTTTATAGTAGCCTTGGACACATAGAGAGAGAGAGTGTCAAGGACTATGGAGTTTAGGGACTTGAGGCACTGGTCGCGGGCTATCAAGTAAGAGGGAAACTTGGTATAGGGTCCAGGTGTGCTAGAGAGTATTCACTTGAGGGGAGGTGTTGAAAATACAAGTGAATAGGGTGTGTGCGGGAATAAGCCCTTGGTTAGAGGCTGTAAAAGAGAATGTGTAAATGTGAAAGAACCTGTGAAAAGGTGAGAAGAATCTACTGGGAGAGAATAAAGGGTAGCATGAGAAGATTTAGGAAGTGTGGAGATATTCTGGGAAAAGTGAAGAGGTGGAGAGAATCAATGAGAAATCAGTGGGATTAGATGCTTGGATGTAAACTCTATAAATTGAGGCATTGGCCTAATGAGAATTTGCTGGTTTTTGGTTATCCATGCCTACATTAAGCTATTTGTTAATTATTCAGTAATCACGTCTTAATTATCACTTGTTAATGATGTTGATTCTAGTGTTTGATCCACCATAGCTCATCATATTGCTCTAATTTCAACACCATTTAGGAATTTGGTTAGGTTTTGTCCCGAGTACCAAGGAAAAGAGTTCCTAGACCCCCTAGTCGGATCTTCATGCAAATTTCAAGCTAGTCACACCACTTACACACCTAATATGAAATTGCCTTTTTCACAGATTGAGCTGTCTTTAAAACAATCTTTTAATGAAACCATAGTATCACTGATCATAATCCTCCAAAATATCCGATTGAATTCTAATTTCCAATCATTCCTTCATTGGTGTACCTATGGCATCATTCGTAACCAGAATGCTCACCACCTGTCCACTCAGGGGCCTTTTCGATAGTTCCTAGCTCATAGTACCCGGTAATATATTCACTTATAAAAATCTAGATGGAATCTCCATTGAAGATCAGCAAGATCAACCAGCAGATCCATATAAAAGAGCCGTGGACTTATCCGTTGAGGACCAGCAAGGTCAATCAACTAGATCCATGCCCAAATTCAGAAAACAACTCTTACTCCTTATTCCAGTATCTTCCTCGACGCACGTGTGGGTATCTTCGGCGACCTAGAGCCCGAGCACCGTATGGTCAGCACCCTCTAGGATCCTTCGCAGGTCACCTAGCGCTTCACTCATAGGCCGCTTCCTTGGTCCCTCATCCACCGTACCGGAAGCTCACCATTTAAATTGAACCAAGGCTGGTCAAGACCTCGGTCGACCTTGCTACGCGAGACGTCCTCCGTTGACTCTCCGTCACCTGTTGTGCCACTTTATCAATTAGGTCTCCATGACCTTATTCACAAGATGGTCAAAATGCTTCCCCAGCATTCTTGACATAAAACAATCATTTAAAAATAGGTCATAAATACAGTTTCTATAACGAACTCATGTCTTTCCACATTGTTCCACATCAATCCACATTACTTAATCCACATTCATTTCATATGTATTCCCATTCTCATCACATCATTTTGCATCTCATCACATCTTTCCTCATTTATCCTCATCAGATCTCATCCACTTGCATCTACCCATATCCACATCTCATCACATCATATTTATTCACATCTATCCCGTTTCACATCACATCACATCACATATCATCCATTCACATATATCCCAATTCACATCACATCCATTTCACATCACATCTCATTCCTTCACATCCCGATTCACATCACATCACCTCTCATCCATTCACATCCCATATTATTCATTCACATCCCGATTCACATGATGTCACATCTCATTAATTCACATCCCGATTCACGTGACATCACATCTCATTCATTCACATACATGACATCACATCTCATTCATTCACATCCCGATTCACATCGCGTCCGTCACATTCATTTACATCACATCCATTTACATCCATCACATCACATTAATTCATATAAATCACATTCATTCTCATCACCATCCCATTAGATACATTCTATCCACATCACATCTACCACATCATGTCTCATTCATACACATCTCATCTCATTGATCCACATCCATCCAATCGTTCACATGTACGACTACCCACATCTATTCATACATTCATATCTATCACTTCACATCCACATGTATTCATGTCACATCACATCTCTTTACATCACATCCATTCTTTCACATACACATCCACATCCCTTTACATCACATCCATTCTTTCACATACACATCCACATCCCTTTACATCACATTACATTCTTTCACATACACATCACATCACATTTCTTCACATACACATCCACATCCATTCTTTCATAAACACATCCACATCCATTCTTTCGCATACACATGCACATCTCTTCTTTCACATACATATCCACATCCACTCTTTCACATACTCATCCACATCCATTCTTTCACATACACATCCATATCCATTCTTCGCATACACATGCACATCTCTTCTTTCAAATACATAACCACATCCATTTTTCACATACACATCCACATCCATTCTTTCACATACACATGCATATCCCTTCTTTCATATACATAACCACATCCATTCTTTCACATACACATCCACATCCATTCTTTCACATGCACATGCACATCCACATCCACATCCACATCCAGGTAGTTCCCATCTTACCCTTTCACATATCCTCTCATCTCATCATTCTCATCCACATCCATTCTCATTACATCACATCTTATCACATCCTATCGAATCCCATTTACATCTTATTACATCCATTCACATCCTATCACATCCCATTTACATCTTATCACATCCATTCACATCCTATCACATCCCATTTACATCCTATCACATCCCATTTACATCTTATCACATCCATTCACATTCTATCACATCCCATTTACATCCATTCACATCCTATCACATCCCATTTACATCTTATCACATCCCATTTACATCTTATCACATCCGTTCCACATCCTATTTCCATTTAGTAGTTTTTACTACTTTGATACCGATAGTGGGACTTTTCCTAAATTTATGCCAAATTGCTTGGCCTAGATAAAGGTTCTTTTTCTCGACGACTATTTCCATATTCTTTCTCAATTTCTCAAATGAATTAAATTCAATATTCCTCTTTTGAAATAGAAGAATTCATGGGATTTATAGAAATCAATTCTACCCATATTTTCACTTTTGATAAATAATCATAAATGGAATTATACTAAGAATTTCTCTTTTTTCCATTTAATTTCTTGGACCTCAAATATCATGGGAATTCCTCTTTTTGCATTTGATTATTTGCATTCCAATGTCATGGGAATTCCTCTTTTATTCAAATATTTCTCATAAAATAAATTCATCCAAAATAAAATATCCATTATTTTAACATGCTAGGAGTTTCTCTTTTCCCATTTAAATGATTTAATTCCAATTGTCATAGGAATTCCTCTTTTATTATTTAAATATTTCTCATAGATAAAATAAATTTATCTAAAATTCATCTTTGAATTTAAATAAAATACCCATTAATTCCAATATGCTAGAAATTTCTCTTTTCCCATCTAAATGATTGAATTCCAAATGTCATAGGAATTCCTCTTTTATCATTTAAATATTTCTCATAGATAAAATGAATTTATCTAAAATTCATCTTTGAATTTAAATAAAATATCCATTAATTCCAATATGCTAGGAATTTCCTTTTCCCATCTAAATGATTGAATTCCAAATGTCTTAGGAATTCCTCTTTTATCAATTAAATATTTCTCATAGATAAAATAAATTTATCTAAAATTCATCTCTGAATTTAAATAAAATATCCATTAATTCCAATATGCTAGGCATTTCTCTTTTCCCATCTAAATGATTGAATTCCAAATGTCATAGGAATTCCTCTTTTATCATTTAAATATATCTATGCATAAAAATAAATTTAACTAGAATTATTCTTTAATTTTTAAATAAAATATCCATTATTTTAGTATTCCAAATTTCTCTCTTTTCTCATTGGAATACATGGATTTCTATTGTCATGGGAATTTCTCTTTTATCATAAAAATGAATAACTAGAAATTTCCCTTTTTCCTAATTAACTATTTATGCATAAACATTAAAATCAATTTTTCCATGGTTATGATGAGAATTATTCAATTAACCTAGGATGATTAATCCTATAATATGGTAGGAAGTCCTCTTTTCATATTATGCATGAAATTGATTTATGTTTTAATTTTTCAAAAATCTTGCCATAGCTCTGCTGCTTTTACTGATAATTTTTCAAAAATTTTGCCATAGCTCTGCTGCTGCTATTACTGATAATTTTCAATAATTTTGAAAGCATAAAGTTTTAGTAATACAATATGATAGAATAACTATCATTTGGATCAATATCCAATTATGGACTTGATTCCTAAGTTTTTCATAATTTAAATAGCATAAAAGCATTAAAAAGCCACTTCTTTGGCTTCTAATTTGACAAGCATAGAATTTACTTTTAGATTTGAGAATTGCTTCATGAGAAGCATCATTTGAATATAGAATTGGTCATAGGAATGACCATTCTTTGGGGGAGAGAGAGATATACTTAAAAATTATTTTAATTTAACCATAAATGTAAACTTTATGTGTTTAATTACTAGAATTCAATAGAGAGCTTCAATTGCATTAAAGAGCCATTCAATTGAATACTTCTCAAGCTTGAGAGGGGTTGAGAAGTGAGAAAGATTTAGAGATTAAGAAAAAGACCATAAAATCACACTTTACCTCTTGTTTTTCTTGATTCTTTAGTCATTGGAGAGGCCCCCAACCAATCAATTGGTTTAGTATGTTGATGAAAACTCCAAAGAAGGTTGAAGAGAGAGAAGCTCCAATGTCTCCAAATTGTAGAGGATTTTTAGAGGATAATAGAAAATATCATTATTTTAGTATAATACTGGCATGGTATAGTTCACATATGAGAATACAAAAGAATGAGGGTCTATTTATAGGTGATTGAGGCCTCTAACCAGGTCCAACTAGGTTCTAGAATTTTCCAAGTTCAGTTTGGCTAAATTTGGACAAGATTTGGACGACCTAGTTTGGCTCCCTTTTGATTTGGTTTAATCCAGGAGAGAGGAGAGAAAAAAATATCACAATATTTTTGAGTTAAAAACTCCACCACATGTGTGAAATAGGCGCCTCCTTGAAGTGGCCCCTTCTCCTTACCAAGGTGTCAAAAATGTATCATTATACCCAAAATATCTCATTTTTTAAATAATATTCGTAGTTTTTTATTAATAAACCTTGTACTCAATCAACTCTTCATCTTATGTGGGCATTTACTCATTTTTGGGTATTTTTCTTTTATAACTTGGATTTATCTCCACACTTGGATTGCCCATAGGAACCTTAATTGGACCATAATCCAAAAAAATTATGAAAATCTAGACCCTTAGGCTAAGGTTCTTTATACACATTTTTAATTAATTCCAATTGCACATTGGAAAGTTCTTTTTGAATTCGTGTTTTAGGGGAAACCATTTTAGACACTAGGAGGATTTTTATATCCACAAATATCTCAATTTTAGATTACCTCTCTCTAGACATTTTCTCTCTCCAAGCCAAAACAGGGTAAAACAGAATCTTTCTTTTATTTCAGAGAGGGAAATAATTATAAGATCAGAAGGGAAGATTCTTACACATGTACACCTCAAAATCTGGAGGGAGGAATCTTACATCCTACCCCACTTAAAAAACACGAGATGTCCTCATCTCGTAGCTAGGGGACAAATATTTCCCTTAAGATCTAACTGATTCTGGGGTTCTTTATAAGACGTCTGGTCAACCCAATAGAATCCTGGGATAAAGATCCCTGATATAGAACTCATTATCAGATAACAATTCATTCAGATCATATCATTCATATCCTTAATATAATAATGGTCCATTGAAAATTCCATATAAACATTCCTCCACGGGAATTTTAGTTATGCAGGTTTTTAATTTGTCATCCCTTAACTTGATCCACTGGGTCAAGTGTTAACAGTAGGAATCTGTCAGTACAATCTACTAATCTCATAGTGATTTGCTGAAGTCATTATCATCATTCCCGTTACGAACATCATCACAGGGACTCGTCTCATTCATCCTCATTGTGGCTTTGTTCAACTTATCACTTTTCAACCAAAATTTAGGAATCATCTTTTTTCAATCAGAATCCAAATCAACTCATCAATTCTCAACTAGAATTTTAAAATCATATCAACCACATATTCGAATTCATCATCTGGATAGCATTTTTGCTCATAATTTCAAGGTCCTAGATTTACTCGTATATACTGCCAGTAAAGAGCTACAGTTATACCCTCGGTATATACGGGTAGTCATGGTCCTTGGAATTATAAGGTAAATACCATCATGTGTAGGCCTCAAGCAAGTCAAGGATTCCATACAATTGTGGTACTTCCATCTGAAGACCCAATTACGTATTTATGAATCTTCATTCTGAATATCAACTTGTATGAATTTCATCACACAATTCCAACCTTTTACTGCTACTTCATAATTTTTTGACATTTCTGGCTTCTTGGTTGATCCACTTTAGCCAATTCGCTGTGATACCCGCTGAAAGATCATGTGCCCTCCGCGCAACGAATTCGGGGGTGCTAGCAGCGGGAGTAGCACTTCTCGCGAGGGGCAGGGCCTCTCACTTGAGGCCTCGCCCACGGATATTCGGACAAGAGACTAGTCCCTCGGTTCTTCCAAAATCAAACCCGAAAAAACTTCCCCCGCTCAGAAAGCACGGGCGACTCCTCCATGATATTTTTACTCTAACACAGTTAAGAGCCTTAACTAACTGAACTGATCTGACCGAGCCCGTAAGTTCCGAGGTTAGATCAAGGAAAAGACTTGCACTTGGATCATAGAGACCAATGCTTTTTTCCTCATTGAGAGGCACAGCAGTTGATTCTTTTCCATAGAACAATTTCTATCCGGGATTTACTTCATCTATCGTACCATAACAGAATTGAGTCTCATTTTAGGGATCCATCAGTCTAGCCTAACCCCATCCAGTCCCATGGGTTAGCCAACCGCCCAACCACTGTAGTGATGTGATCCATTTAGGAATTTGGTTAGGTTTTGTCCCGGTACCAGGCCCCCTAGCCAGATCTTCATGCAAATTTCAAGCTAGTCACACCACTTACACACCCAATATGAAATTGCCTTTTTCACAGATTCAGCTATCTTTAAAATAATCTTTTAATGAAACCATAGTATCACTTATCATAATCCTCTAAAATATCTGGTTGAATTCTAATTTCCAATCATTCCTTCATCGGTGTACCTATGGCATCATTGGTAACCAGAACGCTCACCACCTGTCCACTCAGGGGCCTTTTCGATAGTTCCTAGCTCATAGTACCCGGCAATATATTTACTTATAAAAATTCAGATGGAATCTCCGTTGAAGATCAGCAAGATCAACCAACAGATCCATATATAAAAGAGCAATGGACTCATCCGTTGAGGACCAGCAAGGTCAATCAACCAGATCCATGCCCGAATTCAGAAAACAACTCTTACTTCTTATTCCAGTATCTTTCTCGATGCACGTGTGGGTATCTTCGGTGACCCAGAGCCCGAGCATCGTATGGTCAGTACCCTCTAGGATCCTTCGCAGGTCACTTAGCACTTCACTCATAGGCTGCTTCCTTGGTCCCTCATCCACCGTACCGGAAGCTCACCATTTAAATCGAACCGAGGCTGGTCAAGACCTCGGCCGACCTTGCTATGCAAGATGTCCTCCATTAACTCTCCGTCAGCTGTTGCCACTTTATCAGTTAGGTCTCCATGACCTTATTCACAAGACGGTCAAAATGCTTCCCCACCATTCTTGACATAAAACAGTCATTTAAAAATAGGTCATAAATACAGTTTCTATAACGAACTCACGTCTTTCCACATTGTTCCACATCAATCCACATTACTTAATCCACATTCATTTCATAATTATTCCCATTCTCATCACATCATTTTGCATCTCATCACATCTTTCCTCATTTATCCTCATCCACTCGCATCTACCCAAATCCACATCTCATCACATCATATTCATTCACATCTATCCTGTTTCACATCACATCACATCACATATCATCCATTCACATCTATCCCAATTTACATCACATCCATTTCACATCACATCTCATTCATCCACATCCCGATTCACATCACATCACCTCTTATCCTAGAATATGGTAGGAAGTCCTCTTTTCATATTATGCATGAAATTGATTTATGTGTTAATTTTTCAAAAATTTTGCCATACTCTGCTATTATTGATAATTTTTAATAATTTTGAAAGCATAAAGTTTTAGTAATACAATATGATAGAAAAACTATCATTTGGATCAATATCCAATTATGGAATTGATTCCTAAGTTTTTCATAATTTAAATAGCATAAAAGCATTAAAAAGCCACTTCTTTGGCTTCTAATTTGACAAGCATAGAATTTACTTTTAGATTTGAGAATTGCTTTATGATGTTGAGAAGCATCATTTGAATATAGAATTGGTCAAAGGAATGACCATTCTTTGGGGGAGAGAGAGATATGCTTAAAAAATATTTTAATTTAACCATAAATGTAAACTTTATGTGTTTAATTACTAAATGTCATTAGAGAGCTTTAATTGCATTAAAGAGCCATTCAATTAAATACTTCTCAAGCTTGAGAAGTATTTAATTGCATTAAAGAGCCATTCAATTAAATACTTCTCAAGCTTGAGAGGGGTTGAGAAGTGAGAAACATTTAGAGATTAAGAAAAAGACCATAAAATCACACTTTACCTCCTCTTGTTTTTCTTGATTCTTTAGTCATTGGTTGGAGAGGCCCCCAACCAATCAATTGGTTTAGTATGTTGATGAAGACTCCAAAGAAGATTGAAGAGAGAGAGAAGCTCCAATCTCTCCAAACTGTAGAGGATTTTTAGAGGATAAAAGAAAATATCATTATTTTAGTATAATACTGGCATGGTATAGTTTACATATGAGAATACAAAAGAATGAGGGTCTATTTATAGGTGAGGGAGGCCTCTAACCAATTCCAACTAGGTTCTAGAATTTTCCAAGTTCAGTTTGGCTAAATTTGGACAACATTTGGAACTAGTTTGGCTCCCTTTTGATTTGGTTGGATCCAGGAGAGAGGAGAGATAAAAATATCACAATATTTTTAAGTTAAAAACTCCACCACATGTGTGAAAAAGGCGGCTCATTGAAGTGTACCCTTCTCCTTACCAAGGTGTCAAAAATGTATCATTATATCCAAAATATTTTATTTTTTTAGTAATATTCATAGTTTTTTACTAATAAACCTTGTACTCAGTCAACTCTTTATCTTATGTGGGTATTTACTCATTTTTGGGTATTTTTCTTTTATAAATTGGATTTATCTCCTCCCCACACTTGGATTGATCCTATTGGCCCATAGGAACCGTAATTGGACCATAATCTATTTTTTTTGAAAATCTAGACCCTCAGGCTAAGGTCCTTTATACACATTTTCAATTAATTCCAATTGTACATTGGAAAGTTATTTTTGAACTTCTGTTTCAGGGGAAACCATTTTGGACACTAGGAAGATTTTTATATCCAAAAATATCTCAATTTTGGATTACCTCCCTCTAGACATTTTCTCTCTCCACGCTGTCGTGACGTGGGCGGTGTCGCTGGGAAAGCGCGAGGCTTCTGGCTGTGAGAGTAAGTGGTTGAACTTCAAGGAGCATCTCAAGCAGAAGCTGGTACCATCAAGGATCGAGTACCCAACTATACATGTGCATCCTCAAAGCCAATATTGGACACATGATACATTTAATAAACTGACATTAACATGGCTTGTTTCATCTCATATGGCTTTGCATTCCAGAAAGTCACCTCATGGTATTCACATGAAAGATACACATGGCCATCATGGAGCATCAGTGGCTCAACATCCAACAAAACTATAAAATCAAACCCAACATAAACACCTCATATACATGACCAAACCAACCATCTTATGGTTCCAAAACCCAAGAAAAACCATAACATTGTGACCTCATGATCAGCAGCAGCATCTTCATCTCGTGTAAAATATCTGGCCCACAAAAATCGATTCGTTGTCTTTGTTGACGGCTGACTCCTCTGGCCAGAGTAGTATCCCTACAGCACCATGCACAGCAGCTGCACCCCCGTCTGCCAGCAAGCATCCCCGTCTGCCAGCAAGCATCAGATCCTCTGTCTGCAAAGCATTCCTATGTAGAATGATACTGTAAACATATATGACGAGTGTCTCAAGGCAATTTACTGTTTGCAAGTAGTGTAATACTCATCAGCTAAATTCCAGCTGCTAGATCCTCTCTCTGTATGCCTTGCAGTTGCGCTCCTTCTCTTCTTGCCGGAGGTAGCTCACACCAGCCTATAAATGTTTCCAGTCGACGCCAGCAGCCACCCCTGCGTACGTAGCAAGCCCACCAGCACCTCTACTCCTTTGTGCTCCTCACTATTTTCGCTGTCTTGCAGCTGCGCCCAGAGAGCTTTTCCCGGCAACTTCACATGCCCAGTGGCCAACTCCCATGTTCAGCAGCCCATCGCTCTGTCGCCCTCACACCAGAGCACACGGGGCCACTCCAACCGACTCGGTCTGCAGAATTCCCCCAGCCTGCATACAAGGCGGCGGCCACCTTCCACGCTGCAACACGGCCTCCTGGCGAGCACACACTCAGAGGTGTCCTCCTGCGCCAGCTGTGATCCTCTGTGTCCACTTCTCTCCCCGCTGCTCTTCTCTGCAGCCCTCACACCAGTATCACAAGCAATACCAGGCGGCAATGCTTCTTCTTGTCTGTAGGCTCCCGGGGTATTCACCACCTTGATCCCACCACCTAGGCTTGAAAGCCTTCGCCACCACCGCTTCTCACTGTTGCAGTCAGTTTGGCGCCCCTAGTTATCGCCTGCAAGCTGTGCAGCTTCGAATTCCCCAGAAGATTGATGTTTCCTTTTTCTTTATTCTTCAGCTGCGCCGCCTCCCATCTCTCCTTATTGCGCCTGCCATTCAATCCCCCTCTCCCTCTCAACACGGCCGCCTTTTTCTTTCCTCTAGCTGCGCCCACCCTTCTCGATCCGCTAGCTTCTGGAACTATGCGCTGGCGGCTACTCTTCCCTTCACATAGCTGGCCATATTTATCTTCATTTTGTTTATTTTATTTTGAAGAAAATTTATTTCTTCTCTAAGGTCTAAGTGATGGCCACATGACTCTTTCACACCCACTAATTTAAAGGCAATAAAGGCCCCTTCACCTATTAATTGCCCTCCCTTCCACATACCTTCAATGCGGCCTTCCAAGTGCCCATTGTCCATGCGAACGCATACACAATTCAAGTGGCCGAGCAGCTGACATCTCCATCATCTGACCTCTCACTCGACAGGCCTGCAACAAGCTCAAAGCCAATACCGTCCACCCTATACACCTGGCGACGCCCTCAAAAGCAAAACCCTCCACACGCCATACATCCTGTATGTACACACACTTAATCCCATGCATCTGGATTTGCATTTGATGGCCTCATAAGCATGGTTTCACACCATAGACGTGCCGTGGCACGACATCCACCCCCTCTAAACCTGCACATCCTCTGGTATGTGCCACACAGGTCCTGTATCTTAGCAATCACATCTGAATGGTTTTGCTTTCCCACCTGGATCAAATACCAACCGCTTTTGGCATATGTGCCATATCCTTTGCTCATATGAAGCCCTATCCTCACTTAGATTCCCTGCATATGCATAATTATCCTCATCATTCAAAGTGGGATGCTCTTCTAAATGATTTGCTTCAAAATTTTCCTCAGGCCATGTTTGAAGCCTTTGCACCACATATTGTATGGCCACACCAAATAACAACTGCATTAACAGCATGGAACACACACTTGATAACATCCCATCCAAATCTACCGTGCCTGGATCCAGCTCACCCACCACTGACAAACATTCATTCTTCTCATCCAAAGACGGAAAAGCATCAACACATACAAAGTCCAACAAGGCATCATCGAGAATAGCCTCTAGCTCTGAATCAATCTCATCACAATCATTTGGCTTACATAACACCTGCACATCCTCACTTGCAACCGACAGTTGACTAGCATCAAGCATAGAAAAGCCCAAAGCTGATGGGGATCTATTATATACCATGAAATCATCCAATGCATCATCTAAGATAGCATCCAATCCAGGATCAATCGCATTGAAGCCATTATCATCTTGCAATCCCACATGTTGATTATCATGAACATTCATACCCCCATAGCTATATCCATTTGGTTGCTCATATGCAGCCTCATGAGGCTCTGTGACCACACTTTGCATATCCTGCATGTTATCTCCCAGTATTTCTTGATACCTGTCTGCAGATGGGCTTAGATTTATGGGTCCCTCACCCGAGTAGCCTTGAATCTGTATGTCATTGAACCCTGTATGATTCAAAAAGACAGATTCAATTTCCCTCTCCAAATCATCATCATAAACAGGCTTCCAAGCTCGAGATTGTTGCTCACAAATGTGGTTGCAAGGTAACCCTGACACTGATGACATAGCATCATCCTGTTTATTGTTGGAACACCCTGTTAGCATTCCAGAATAACCCAAATCCAAAGAACCTTGGCAACCAGCTTCAGAAGCAACATCACTGTTGGAATCACCCATATCACTCACCCCCTCTAAATCAATCACACATACTTGTGGCCCGTCTGCATATTCATGTACATCATCCTGCTTATAAGCATCATAACCAGATAAGAATGCAGTAATGATAGCATCTTCTTCTTGTCTTAGATCTTCAAACTCTGCAATCATGCTTTCAGCAAGAAGCATTGGTTCCTGCTGTTCTTCACACATATGATACGACCCCTGAGGAATACCCTTCAAATGTGTCTCCTCAAGCATAGGCATACATACATCATGTGGTATGATTATAGGACCCTGTATGTCTGCACCCAAGGAAATCAGATTATACTTGCACAGTTCACCCATTGCATCTTTTTGAGTCTGTAGCAAAGCATCACTTTTGGCATTGTGAAGGCCTTGTTGCTCACTAATGGCTTTTTGCAGTCCCAATTTAGCATAAACAGCCTCCACAATCTCTGTATCAGCCTTGAATAGCAATTGATTGTCTTCCATAAGACATGCATCAACAACCGCTTCTAAATTGGCTCGGATTGTTGCTGGAACACTATCACAGCTCACATTATACCTGGAACTCACATAAATAAGTGCATCTGCAAAATCACTCCATCGTTTGGAGTGATACTCTGCTAGTTCCAGCACTTCATCCTTTAAATCAGGACTTATAAGGTATGCAAAAGATGCAATCATCATGTTTTCTGGAACCCCTTGATTCTCCATCTCTGCCTCGTAACACCTTAGATAGCTTTCTGGATCATAACCATCAAATATATTGACCCTGTCATACACCAATTGCACTGCAATTTCCACTGCTTCCTGAATTCGCTTTTCTTCTTCTATCTTCCTGAACCGCTCTTCAAGCTCTTTCATCTCTGCATATAAATGCTCCATTTTGCTAGCCATCTCTACGTACTCTCACCCCAGCGGTTTCACGTCGGGTTCACCAAAGATGTCGTGATGTGGGCGGTGTCGCTGGGAAAGCGCGAGGCTTCTGGCTGTGAGAGTAAGTGGTTGAACTTCAAGGAGCATCTCAAGCAGAAGCTGGTACCATCAAGGATCGAGTACCCAACTATACATGTGCATCCTCAAAGCCAATATTGGACACATGATACATTTAATAAACTGACATTAACATGGCTTGTTTCATCTCATATGGCTTTGCATTCCAGAAAGTCACCTCATGGTATTCACATGAAAGATACACATGGCCATCATGGAGCATCAGTGGCTCAACATCCAACAAAACTATAAAATCAAACCCAACATAAACACCTCATATACATGACCAAACCAACCATCTTATGGTTCCAAAACCCAAGAAAAACCATAACGTTGTGACCTCATGATCAGCAGCAGCATCTTCATCTCGTGTAAAATATCTGGCCCACAAAAATCGATTCGTTGTCTTTGTTGACGGCTGACTCCTCTGGCCAGAGTAGTATCCCTACAGCACCATGCACAGCAGCTGCACCCCCGTCTGCCAGCAAGCATCCCCGTCTGCCAGCAAGCATCAGATCCTCTGTCTGCAAAGCATTCCTATGTAGAATGATACTGTAAACATATATGACGAGTGTCTCAAGGCAATTTACTGTTTGCAAGTAGTGTAATACTCATCAGCTAAATTCCAGCTGCTAGATCCTCTGTCTGTATGCTTTGCAGTTGCGCTCCTTCTCTTCTTGCCGGAGGTAGCTCACACCAGCCTATAAATGTTTCCAGTCGACGCCAGCAGCCACCCCTGCGTACGTAGCAAGCCCACCAGCACCTCTACTCCTTTGTGCTCCTCACTATTTTCGCTGTCTTGCAGCTGCGCCCAGAGAGCTTTTCCCGGCAACTTCACGTGCCCAGTGGCCAACTCCCATGTTCAGCAGCCCATCGCTCTGCCGCCCTCACACCAGAGCACACGCGGCCACTCCAACCGACTCTGTCTGCAGAATTCCCCCAGCCTGCATACAAGGCGGCGGCCACCTTCCACGCTGCAACACGGCCTCCTGGCGAGCACACACTCAGAGGTGTCCTCCTGCGCCAGCTGTGATCCTCTGTGTCCACTTCTCTCCCCGCTGCTCTTCTCTGCAGCCCTCACACCAGTATCACAAGCAATACCAGGCGGCAATGCTTCTTCTTGTCTGTAGGCTCCCGGGGTATTCACCACCTTGATCCCACCACCTAGGCTTGAAAGCCTTCGCCACCACCGCTTCTCACTGTTGCAGTCAGTTTGGCGCCCCCAGTTATCGCCTGCAGCAGCTGCAGCTTCGAATTCCCCAGAAGATTGATGTTTCCTTTTTCTTTATTCTTCAGCTGCGCCGCCTCCCATCTCTCCTTATTGCGCCTGCCATTCAATCCCCCTCTCCCTCTCAACACGGCCGCCTTTTTCTTTCCTCTAGCTGCGCCCACCCTTCTCGATCTGCTAGCTTCTGGAACTATGCGCTGGCGGCTACTCTTCCCTTCACATAGCTGGCCATATTTATCTTCATTTTGTTTATTTTATTTTGAAGAAAATTTATTTCTTCTCTAAGGTCTAAGTGATGGCCACATGACTCTTTCACACCCACTAATTTAAAGGCAATAAAGGCCCCTTCACCTATTAATTGCCCTCCCTTCCACATACCTTCAATGCGGCCTTCCAAGTGCCCATTGTCCATGCGAACGCATACACAATTCAAGTGGCCGAGCAGCTGACATCTCCATCATCTGACCTCTCACCCGACAGGCCTGCAACAAGCTCAAAGCCAATACCGTCCACCCTATACACCTGGCGACGCCCTCAAAAGCAAAACCCTCCACACGCCATACATCCTGTATGTACACACACTTAATCCCATGCATCTGGATTTGCATTTGATGGCCTCATAAGCATGGTTTCACACCATAGACGTGCCGTGGCACGACAATGCCAAAACAGGGTAAAATAGAATCTTTCTTTTATTTCAGAGAGGGGAATAATTATAAGATCAGAAGGGAAGGTTCTTACACCTGTACACCTCAAAAGCTGGAGGGAGGAATCTTACATCTTATCCCACTTAAAAAACGGGAGATATCCTCATCTCGCAAAACTGGGGGACAAATCTTTCCCTTAAGATCCAACTAATTCTGGGGTTCCTTATAGTCTAGTCAACCCAGCAGAATCCTGGGATAAATATCCCTTATATAGAACTCATTATCATATAACAATTCATTCACATCATATCATTCATATCCTTAACATAATAATAGTCCATTGAAAATTCCATCTAAACATTCCTCCATGGGAATTTCAGTTATGCAGGTTTTTAATTTGTCATCCCTTAACTTGATCCACTGGGTCAAGTGTTAATAGTAGGAATCTGTCAGCACAATCCACTAATCTCATACTGATTTGCTGAAGTCATTATCGTCATTCCCATTATGAACATCATCACAGGGACTCCTCCCATTCATCCTCATTGTGGCTTTGTTCAACTTATCACTTTTCAACCAAAATTCAAGAATCATCATTTTTCAATCAGAATCCAAATCAACTCATCAATTCTCAACCAAAATTTTAAAATCATATCAACCACATTCGAATTCATCATCTGGATAGCATTTTTGCTCATAATTTCAAGGTCTTAGATTTACTCGTATATACTGCCAGTAAAGAGCTGCAGTTATACCCTTGGTATATACAGGTAGTCACGGTCCTTGGAATTATAAGGTAAATATCATCATGTCTAGGTCTCAAGCAAGTCAGGGATTCCATACAATTGTGGTACTTCCATCTGAAGACCCAATTACGTATTTATGAATCTTCATTCTGAATATCAACTTGCATGAATTTCATCACACAATTCCAACCTTTTACTGCTACTTTTGACATTTCTGGCTTCTTGGTTGATCCACTTTAGCCAATTCGCTTTGATACCAGCTAAAAGATCCTGCTCCCTCCACGCAACAAATTCGGGGGTGCTAGCAGCGGAAGTAGCACTTCTCGGCCGAGGCAGGAGGCCTCGCCCATCGATATCTGGACAAGAGACTAGTCCCTCAGTTCTTCCAAAACCGAACCCAAAAAAACTTCCCCCGTCCGAAAAGCACGGGCGATTCCTCTAGGTTATTTTTACTCTAACATAGTCAAGAGCCTTAACTAACTGAACTGATTCGACCGAACCCATAAGTTCCAAGGACAGATCAAGGAAAAGACTTGCACTTGGATCATAGAGACCAACGCTTTTTTCCTCATTGAGAGGCACAGCCATTGATTCTTTTCCATAGAACAATTTCTATCCGAGATTTACTTCATCTATCGTACCATAACAGAATTGAGTCTCATTTTAGGGATCCATCAATCCAGCCTATCCAGTCCCGTGGGTTAGCCAACTGCCCAGCCATTGTAGTGATGGGATCTATTTAGGAATTTGGTTAGGTTTTGTCCTGGGTAACAAGGAAAAGAGTTCCGAGGCCCCCTAGCCAGATCTTCATGCAAGTTTCAAGCTAGTCACACCACTTACACACCCAATATGAAATTGCCTTTTTCATAGATTCAACTGTCTTTAAAATAATCTTTTAATGAAACCATAGTATCACTGATCATTATCCTCCAAAATATTCGGTTGAATTCTAATTTCCAATCATTTCTTCATCGTATCTATGGCATCATTGGTAACCAGAACGCTCACCACCTGTCCACTCAAGGGCCTTTTCGATAGTTCCTAGCTCATAGTACCCGACAATATATTCACTTATAAAAATCCAGATGGAGCCTCTGTTGAAGATCAGCAAGATCAACCAACAGATCCATATAAAAGAGCCATGGACTCATCCGTTGAGGACCAGCAAGGTCAATCAACCAGATCCATGCTCGAATTCAAAAAACAACTCTTACTCCTTATTCCAGTATCTTTCTCGACGCACGTGTGGGTATCTTCGGCAGCCTAGAGCCCGAGAACCGTATGGTCAGCACCCTCAAGGATCCTTTGCAGGTCACCTAGAGCTTCACTCATAGGCCGCCGCTTCCTTGGTCCCTCATCCACCGTATTGGAAGCTCACCATTTAAATCAAACCGAGGCTAGTCAAGACCTCGATCGACCTTGCTACACGAGACATCCTCCGTTGACTCTTTGTCAGTTGTTGCCACTTTATCAGTTAGGTCTCCACCACGACCTTATTCACAAGACAGTCAAAATGCTTCCCCAGCATTCTTGACATAAAACAGTCATTTAAAAACAGGTCATAAATATAGTTTCTATAATGAACTCACGTCTTTCCACATCAATCCACATTACTTAATCCACCTTCATTTCATATGTATTCCCATTCTCATCATTGCATTTTGCATCTCATCACATCTTTCCTCATTTATCCTCATCAGATCTCATCCACTCACATTCTACCCATATCCACATCTCATCACATCATATTCATTCACATCTATCCTGTTTCACATCACATCACATCACATATCATCCATTCACATCTATCCCAATTTACATCACATCTCATCACATCCATTTCACATCACATCTCATTCATTCACATTCCGATTCACATCACATCACCTCTCATCCTAGAATTTGGTAGGAGGTCCTCTTTTCATATTATATGCATGAAATTGATTTATGTGTTAATTTTTCAGAAATTTTTCCATAGCTTCACTGCTATTACTGATAATTTTCAATAATTTTGAAAGCATAAAGTTTTAGTAATACAATATGATAGAATAACTATTATTTGGATCAATATCCAATTATGGACTTGATTCCTAAGTTTTTCATAATTTAAACAGCATCAAAGCATTAAAAAGCCACTTCTTTGGCTTCTAATTTGACAAGCATAGAATTTACTTTTAGATTTGAGAATTGCTTCATGAGAAGCGTCATTTGAATATAGAATTGGTCATTGGAATGACCATTCTTTGGGGGAGAGAGAGATATGCCTTAAAATTATTTTAATTTAACCATAAATGTAAACTTTATGTGTTTAATTACTAGAATTCAGTAGAGAGCTGCAATTGCATTAAAGAGCCATTCAATTGAATACTTCTCAAGCTTGAGAGGGGTTAAGTGAGAAACATTTAGAGATTAAGAAAAAGACCATAAAATCACACTTTACCTCATGTTTTTTTTATTCTTTAGTCATTGGAGAGAACCCCAACCAATCAATTGGTTTAGTATGTTGATGAAGACTCCAAAGAAGGTTGAAGAGAGAGAAGCTCCAATTTCTCCAAATTAAAGAGAGGATAACAGAAAATATCATTATTTTAGTATAATACTGGCATGGTATAGTTCACATATGAGAATACAAAAGAATGAGCCTCTATTTATGGGTGAGGTGAGCCTCTATTTATGGGTGAGGGAGGCCTCTAACCAAGTCCAACCAGGTTCTAGAATTTTCCAAGTTCAGTTTGGCTAAATTTGGACAAGATTTGGATCTAGTTTGGCTCCCTTTTGATTTGGTTTGATCCAGGAGAGAGGAGAGATAAAAATATCATAATATTTTTGAGTTAAAAACTCCACCACATGTGTGAAATGGGTGCCTCCTTGTAGTGTCCTCTTCTCCTTACCAAGGTGTCTCCTTGTAGTGTCCTCTTCTCCTTACCAAGGTGTCTAAAATGTATCATTATACCCAAAATATCTAACGGATTCATATAAAGGAGCCATGGACTCATCCGTTGAGGACCAGCAAGGTCAATCAACCAGATCCATGCCCAAATTCAGAAAATAAGTCTTACTCCTTATTCTAGTATCTTCCTCGATGCACGTGTGGGTATCTTCGGGACCCAGAGCCCGAGCATCGTATGGTCAGCACCCTCTAGGATCCTTCGCAAGTCACCTAGCGCTTCACTCATGGGCCGCTTCCTTGGTCCCTCATCCACCATACCGGAAGGTCACCATTTAAATCAAACTGAGGTTGGTCAAGACCTCGGCCGACCTTGCTACGCGAGACATCCTCCGTTGACTCTCCGTCAGTTGTTGAGACTTTATCAGTTAGGTCTCCACGACCTTATTCACAAGACGGTCAAAATGCTTCCCTAGCATTCTTGACATAAAACAGTCATTTAAAAACAGGTCATAAATATAGTTTTTATAACAAACTCACGTCTTTCCACATTGTTCCACATCAATCCACATTCATTTCATATGTATTCCCATTCTCATCACATCATTTTGCACATTCATTTCATATGTATTCCCATTCTCATCACATCATTTTGCATCTCATCACATCTTTCCTCATTTATCCACATCTCATCACATCATATTCATTCACATCTATCCCCTTTCACATCACATTCATTCACATCACATATCATCCATTCACATCTATCCCAGTTTACATCACATCTCATTCATTCACATCCCGATTCACATCACATCACCTCTCATCCATTCACATCCCATATTATTCATTCACTTGACGTTACATCCATTCACATCCCATATTATTCATTCACATCCCGATTCACTTGACGTTACATCTCATTCATTCACATCTGGATTCACATGACATCACATCTCATTCATTCACATAACATCACATCTCATTCATTCACATCCCGATTTGCATCACATCACATCTATTCACGTCCGTCACATTCATTTACATTCATATAACATCACATCTCATTCATTCACATCCTGATTCGCATCACATCACATCTATTCATGTCCGTCACATTCATTTACATCACATCCAGTTACATCCATCACATCACATTCATTCTCATCACCATCCCATCACATACATTCTATCCACATCATGTCGTCTCATTCATACACATCGCATCTCATTGATCAACATCCATCCAATCGTTCACATGTACGACTACCCACATCTATCCATACATTCATATCTATCACTTCACATCCACATGTATTCATGTCACATCACATCTCTTTACATCACATCCATTCTTTCACATACACATCCACATCCCTTTACATCACATCACATTCTTTCACATACACATCACATCACATTTCTTCACATACACATCCACATCCATTCTTTCACAAATACATCCACATCCATTCTTTCACATACACATGCACATCCCTTCTTTCACATAAATATCCACATCCATTCTTTCACATATACATCCACATCCACTCTTTTGCATACACATGCACATCCCTTGTTTCACATACATAACCACATCCATTCTTTCACATACACATCCATATCCATTCTTTCACATACACATGCACATCCTTTCTTTCACATACATAACCACATCCATTCTTTCACATACATATCCACATCCATTCTTTCACATACACATCCACATCCATGTACTTCCCATCTCACCCTTTCACATATCCTCTCATCTCATTCTCATCCACATCCATTCTCATTACATCACATCTTATCACATCCTATTTACATCTTATCACATCCATTCACATCATATCGCATCCCATTTACATCTTATCACATCCATTCACATGCTATCACATCCCATTTACAACTTATCACATCCATTTACATCTTATCACATCCGTTCCACATCCTATTCCCATTTAGTAGTTTGTACTACTTTGATACCGATATAATGGGACTTTTCCTAAATTTCTGCCAATTGCTTGGTCTAGATAAAGGTTCTTTTTCTCGACGACTATTTCCATATTCTTTCTCAATTTCTCAAATGAATTAAATTCAATATTCCTCTTTTGGAATAGAAGAATTCATGGGATTTACAGAAATCAATTCTACCCATATTTCCACTTTTGATAAATAATCATAAATGGAATTATACTAAGAATTTCTCTTTTTGCCATTTAATTTCATGGACCTCAAATATTATGGGAATTCCTCTTTTTGCATTTGATTATTTGCATTCCAATGTCATGGAAATTCCTCTTTTATCATCAAATATTTCTCATAAAATATATTCATCTAAAATAAAATATCCAAGGAATTTCTCTTTTTCCATTTAAATGATTAAACTCCAATTGTCTTAGGAATTTCTCTTTTATTATTTAAATATTTCTCATAGATAAAATAAATTTATCTAAAATTCATCTTTGAACTTAAACAAAATACCCATTAATTCCAATATGCTAGGAATTTCTCTTTTCCCATCTAAATGATTGAATTCCAAATGTCATAGGAATTCTTCTTTTATCATTTAAATATTTCTCATAGATAAAATGAATTTATCTAAAATTCATCTTTGAATTTAAATAAAATATCCATTAATTCCAATATGCTAGGAATTTTCTTTTTCCATCTAAATGATTGAATTCCAAATGTCATAGGAATTCCTCTTTTATCATTTAAATATTTTTGATAGATAAAATAAATTTAACTAAAATTCATCTTTGAATTTAAATAAAATATCCATTAATTCCAATATGCTAGGAATTTCTCTTTTCCCATCTAAATGATTGAATTCCAAATGTCATAGGAATTTCTCTTTTATCATTTAAATATATCTATGCATAAAAATAAATTTAACTAGAATTCTTCTTTAATTTTTAAATAAAATATCTATTATTTTAGTATTCCAAATTTCTCTCTTTTCTCATTGGAATACATGGATTTCTATTGTCATGGGAATTTCTCTTTTATCATAAAAATGAATAACTAGAAATTCTCCTTTTTCCTAATAAACTATTTATGCATAAACATTAAAATCAATTTTTCCATGGTTATGATGAGAATTATTCATGGAGTTTTTAACTCAAAAATATTGTGATATTTTTCTCTCTCCTCTCTCTTGGATCAAACCAAATCAAAAGGGAGCCAACCAAATCTTGTCCAAATTCAGCCAAACTAAACTTGAAAAATTCTAGAACCTAGTTGGACTTGGTTAGAGGCCTCCCTCACCTATAAACAGACCCTCATTCTTTTGTATTCTCATATGTGAACTATACCATGCCAGTATTATACTAGAATAACGATATTTTCTATTATCCTCTAAAAATCCTCTACAATTTGGAGAGATTGGAGATTCTCTCTCTCTTCAACCTTCTTTGGAGTCTTCATCAACATACTAAACCAATTGATTGGTTGGGGGTCTCTCCAATGACTAAAGAATCAAGAAAAACAAGAGGTAAAGTGTGATTTTATGGTCTTTTTCTTAATCTCTAAATGTTTCTCACTTCTCAACCCCTCTCAAGCTTGAGAAGTATTCAATTGAATGGCTCTTTAATGCAATTGAAGCTCTCTAATGACATTTAGTAATTAAACACATAAAGTTTACATTTATGGTTAAATTAAAATATTTTTTAAGCATATCTCTCTCTCCCCAAAAGAACGGTCATTCCTATGACCAATTCTATATTCAAATGATGCTTCTCAACATCATGAAGTAATTCTCAAATCTAAAAGTAAATTCTATGCTTGTCAAATTAGAAGCCAAAAAGGTGGCTTTTTAATGCTTTTATGCTATTTAAATTATGAAAAACTTAGGAATCAAGTCCATATTTGGATATTGATCCAAATGGTTGTTATTCTATCATATTGTATTACTAAAACTTTATGCTTTCAAAATTATTAAAAATCATCAGTAATAGCGAGGCGGAGCTATGGCAAAATTTCTGAAAAATTAACACATAAAGCAATTTCATGCATAATATGAAAAGAGGGCTTCCTACCATATTCTAGGATGAGAGGTGATGTGATGTGAATCGGGATGTGAATGAATGAGATGTGATGTGAGATGGATGTGATGTAAATTGGGATAGATGTGAATGGATGATATGTGATGTGATGTGATGTGAAACGGGATAGATGTGAATGAATATGATGTGATGAGATGTGGATATGGGTAGATGCGAATGGATGAGATCTGATGAGGATAAATGAGGAAAGATGTGATGAGATGCAAAATGATGTGATGAGAATGGGAATACATATGAAATGAATGTGGATTAAGTAATGTGGATTGATGTGGAACAATGTACAAAGACGTGAGTTTGTTATAGAAACTGTATTTATGACCTGTTTTTAAATGACTATTTTATGTCAAGAATGCTGGGGAAGCATTTTGACCGTCTTGTGAATAAGTTTGTGGAGACCTAACTGATAAAGTGGCAACAGCTGACAGAGAGTCAATGGAGGACGTCTCGCGTAGCAAGGTCGGCCGACGTCTTGACTAGCCTCCGTTCGATTTAAATGGTAAGCTTCCGGTACGGTGGATGAGGGACCAAGGAAGTAGCGTATAAGTGAAGTGCTAAGTGACCTACAAAGGATCCTAGAGGGTGATGATCATACAATGCTCGGGCTCTGGGTCGTCGAAGATACCCACACGTGCATCAAGAAAGATACTAGAATAAGGAGTAAGAGTTGTTTTCTGAATTCGGGAATGGATCTGGTTGATTGACCTTGCTGGTCCTCAACGAATGAGTCCATGGCTCTTTTATATGGATCTGTTGGTTGACCTTGCTGATCTTCAACAGAGATTCCATCTGGATTTTTATAAGTGAATATATTACCGGGTACTATGAGCTAGGAACTATCGAAAAGGCCCCTGAGTGGACAGGCGGTGAGTGTTCTGGTTACCAATGATGCCATAGGTACACTGATGAAGGAATGATTGGAAATTAGAATTCAACCGGATATTTTGGAGGATAATGATCAGTGATACTATGGTTTCATTAAAATATTGTTTTAAAGATAGTTGAACCTGTGAAAAAGGCAATTTCATATTGGGTGTGTAAGTGGTGTGACTAGCTTGAAATTTGCATGAAGATTCGGCTAGGGGGCCTAGGAACTCTTTTCCTTGGTACCCGGGACAAAACCTAACCAAATTCCTAAATGGATCCCATGGCTAACCCACGGGACTGGATAGGCTGGACTGATGGATCCCTAAAATGAGACTCAATTCTGTTATGGTACGATAGATGAAGTAAATCTCGGATAGAAATTGTTCTATGGAAAAGAATTAACGGCTGTGTCTCTCAATGAGGAAAAAAGCGTTGGTCTCTATGATCCAAGTGCAAGTCTTTTCCTTGATTTGACCTTGGAACTTACGGGTTCGATCACATTAGTTCAGTTAGTTAAGGCTCTTGACTACGTTAGAGTAAAAATATCCTAGAGGAATCGCCCGTTTCCGGGCGGGGGAAGTTTTTTCGAGTTCGGTTTTGGAAGAACCAAGGGACTAGTCTCTTGTCCGGATATCGGTGGGCGAGGCCTCGAGTGAGAGGCCCTGCCCCACGCGAGAAGTGATACTTCCACTGCTAGCACTCCCGAATTCGTTGCGTAGAGGGAGCAAGATCTTTCAGCTGGTATCAGAGCGAATTGGCTAAAGTGGATCAACCAAGAAGCCAGAAATGTCAAAAATTTATGAAGTAGCAGTAAAAGGTTGGAATTGTGTGATGAAATTCATACAAGTTGATATTCAGAATGAAGATTCATAAATACGTAATGGGCTCTTCAGATGGAATTACCATAATTGTATGGAATCCCTGACTTGCTTGAGGCCTAGACATGATGGTATTTACCTTATAATTCCAAGGACCGTGACTACCCGTATATACCGAGGGTATAACTGCAGCTCTTTACTGACAGTATATATGAGTAAATCTAAGACCTTGAAATTATGAGCAAAAATGCTATCCAGATGATGAATTCGAATGTGGTTGATATGATTTTAAAATTCTGGTTGAGAATTGATGAGTTGATTTGGATTCTGATTGAAAAATGATGATTCCTGAATTTTGGTTGAAAAGCGATAAATTGAACAAAGCCACAATGAGGATGAATGGGATGAGTCCCTGTGATGATGTTCACAACGGGAAAGACGATAATGACTTCAGCAAATCACTATGAGATTAGTGGATTGTGCTGACAGATTCCTATTGTTAACACTTGACCCAGTGGATCAAGTTAAGGGATGACAAATTAAAAACCTGCATAACTGAAATTCCCGTGGAGGAATGTTCAGATGGAATTTTCAATGAACCATTATTATGTTAAGGATATGAATGATATGATGTGAAATTGTTATCTCAATAATGAGTTCTATATAAGGGAACTTTATCCCAGGATTCTGTTGGGTTGACCAGACTATAAGGAATCCCAGAATCAGTTGGATCTTAAGGGAAATATTTGTCCTCCAGCTGCGAGATGAGGACATCTCGCGTTTTTTAAGTGGGTTAGGATGTAAGATTCCTCCCTCCAGCTTTTGAGGTGTACAGGTATAAGAACCTTCCCTTCTGATCTTATAATTATTTCCCTCTCTGAAATAAAAGAAAGATTCTAGTTTACCCTGTTTTGGCTTGGAGAGAGAAAATGTCTAGAGGGAGGTAATCCAAAATTGAGATATTTTTGGATATAAAAATCCTCCTAGTGTCCAAAATGGTTTCCTCTAAAATAGAAATTCAAAAAGAACTTTCCAATGTGCAATTGGAATTAATTAAAAATGTGTATAAAGGACCTTAGCTTAAGGGTCTAGATTTTCAAAAATTTTTGGATTATGGTCCAATTAAGGTTCCTATGGGACCAATAGGATCAATCCAAGTGTGGGGAGAAGATAAATCCAATTTATAAAAGAAAAATACCCAAAAATGAGTAAATGTCCACATAAGATGAAGAGTTGGCTGAGTACAAGATTTATTAGTAAAAAACTATGAATATTACTAAAAAAATGAGATATTTTGGGTATGATGATACATTTTAGACACCTTGGAGAAGGGGGCACTTCAAGGAGGCACCTATTTCACACATGTGGTGGAGTTTTTAACTCAAAAATATTGTGATATTTTTATCTCTCCTCTCTCCTGGATCAAACCAAATCAAAAGGGAGCCAAACTAGATCCAAATCTTGTCCAAATTCAGCCAAACTGAACCTAGAAAATTCTAGAACCTAGTTGGACTTGGTTAGAGGCCTCCCTCACCTATAAATAGACACTTATTCTTTTGTATTCTCATATGTGAACTATATGAAGGAACACAAATGGAGACAGGAGTGAACACAAGTGAACGGATGTGCTCACACAAGAAAGCTCCAACAGATGTTCAATAGATAAGAATACAAAGTACTTGGTATGTATAGTCACCAAGTAAAACATAAAAATAAACTAATTACTCGACTAGCCTACAAGGTCATATCTTTGTATATGTCTACAAATCCCCCCTCAAAGATATGACTGAAGTACTCTGGAAACGTCTCAGAAGTACCTAGGGCACCTAAAGTACCATGGTTGCACAAGTTCATCCATCAGGATATAGCAACCTATGGGGTGACACATGAATAACAATGTCACTTTATAACCCCCCTTGACATTGTTGTTATGTCGCGTATTCCCAAGCCTTATCGATGACGAGTAAAAAGTGGAGCTGACAGGCTTTTAGTGAAGATATCCGCCACATTATCCTCAGTAGGACAATAAATAAGATCAATGAAGCCATCCTGTATACAATCCCGAATGTAATGATAATGATTCTCAATATGTTTCATGCGGGCATGAAAGACAGGATTTTTCCCAATGGCAATGCAACTCACACTGTCACACAAAATTGAGGTGGCCTTATCATGTTGTGCATGATGCAAATCAAACATAAGCTTCCTTAACCACATTGCTTCTGTAGTGGCTGCGTTTGCTGCTCTATACTCTGCTTCACTAGAGGAGAGAGAAACACGGTCTTGCTTTTTACTGAGCCAAGAGATGCAAGCTGAACCCAATGAGAAGCAATAACCGGTGGTGGATTTTCTATCATCCATATCTCCTGACCAATCTGAGTCAGTGAAACCACTCAGAGAAATGACTGAATTTGCAGCATAGTGCAGTCCAAGAGTAAGAGTGCCCTGCAGATATCTGAGAACCCTCTTGGCTTCTTGCCAATGTGTGACTGTAGGACAATGCATAAACTGACTGAGCAACCCGATGGCATGTGCAATATCAGCCCTGGTAGAACACAGATAGATAAGACTACACACCAACTGTCTATAAAGTGTGCCATCAAACTTGTCTGCTGTATCATGCTTTGAAAGCTTGAGACCTTTGGTCAATGGAGTGGCCACGGGTTTGCAATTTTCCATCTTAAATTTCTGCAAGAGACTCTTTGCATACTTTGTTTGGGACATACATATCCCCTCCTGGGTTTGCCAAAACTCAATGCCAAGACAATAGTGCAAGAGACCCAAATATGTCATATCAAATGTCTAACATAATGCGGATTTGATGGCTGCAATTTGCTGAGTACTACTGCTTGTGAGTAGTATATCATCCACATAAAGAACTAAAATCAGCAAATCTGATTTTTCTTGTAGAACATAGAGGTTAGACTCTGTATGTGTGTTCACGAAGCCCTGGGATAGCAAGTACTGATGTATCTTGTGATACCACGCACGGGGTGCTTGTTTTAGCCCATACAATGCTTTGCGTAGCTTGCATACTTTGTGCTCTTGTCCCTTAACCTCAAAACCTTGGGGTTGCTGCACATATACTTCCTCCTGTAGATCACCGTTCAAGAAGGCAGTTTTGACATCCATCTGAAAGACGGGCCAGCCATAACTTGCAGCAAGAGAGATGACAGACCGAATGGTAGTCATTTTGGCTACCGGAGCAAAGGTCTCCTCATAATCAACTCCCTCCTCTTGGGCATACCCCTTGGCTACTAAACGGGCCTTGTGTTTTTCAACAGTACCATCTGCATGATACTTAACCTTATAGATCCATTTGGTACCAACCACATTCTTCCCAATGGGCTTATCAACCAAATCCCATGTGGCATTCCTTTCAATGGAACTAATTTCAGATTTCCTGGCTTCCTGCCATGCGGGATGTTCCTTGGCATCCTCAAATCTTTGAGGTTTAGTTTCAGCTGCCATAACTGAAGCCATCAAAGCATAATTTACCTGTGATGATGCATTCCTTGTGGCTGTCCTGGTTCTCCCTAAAGTGGGCTGAACATTAGCCTCTCTGAGGGTCAACCGTGCCCATTTTGGGACTGAATTTGCAGCACCATCACTGGCTGGACCATTGTTGGTAGTATCCGTGATAGGACGGGGTAAAGAGTTCCAAACATGTGGCTGTCCTGCCTCACTAGCTGGCTGCCCTTCTGGAATATTTGAGGGAAATTCCCCCTCAACATATGGCACCAAATCTGAACTGGGTGAGGAGGATGAAGACTCCATCTCATTACCATCAAACTGAACAATATCAAGAGGCACATCATCATATGGTGGCAAATCAACATTGACCGGTTGCATGGTTTCATTTTCAGCAAAGACAACATCTCTACTGATAATAATCCTCCAAGTAACAGGATCATACAAACGAAAACCTTTACTTTCAATACTATACCCCACAAATATGCATTTGACACTCTTGTCATCAAGCTTAGTTCTGTGTTGAGCAGGGATCAAAGCATAAGCAACCGACCCAAAAATTCTGAAGTGATTTACCTTGGGCTTGTACCCATAGTATGCCTCAAATGGTGTTTTGTCAATCAAGGCTTTTGTTGGGCATCTGTTCAAGATGTATGTGGCTGTAGTAATAGCTTCTCCCCAAAAACCTTTTGAGATTTTCTTGAATTTCAGCATGCATCTTGTCATTTCTACAAGAGTCCTATCCTTCCTTTCAGCAATAGGATTGTGCTGGGGTGTGTAAGGCACAGTTAAATGATGTTTGATGCCATGTTCTTGCAAGTAACTTGCAAATACCTCTGAAGTGTACTCTCCCCCTCTATCTGTGTTGAGTGTTTGTATCTTGGAACTGGTCTGATTCTCAGCCATAGCCTTGAATACCTTGAACCAATAGAACACTTCGGATTTGTTCTTCATGAGGAAGAGCCATGTAAATCTGGAATAGTCATCAATGAAGGTGACAAAGTACCTTGCCCCTCTATGAGTAGTAACATTCATGGGGCCACAAACATCACTGTGTACTATTTGCAATGCTCTTATTGCTTTCACATCACCTTTCCCATCCTTTTTGAAAGGTAAACGGTGCAATTTGCCAAGAGCACACCCTTCACATACTTCACTGACTGGCTGCTGTAATTTTGGCATTCCAATGACCATATTGTTGTTAAACAGATAGGTCAATGCCCTGTGATGAACATGACCAAACCTGACATGCCATAAATCACCCTGAGATACACATGATACAACCATAGCATGCTGATTATACGGCTGAGCATCAAGCTTGTACAGCCCCTTTTCATAAGTGCCTGTAGCCACAATAGCATACCCCTTTTTAGGATCCTTAATCCTGCATTGGCTGCCTTGAAACTCTACCAACATATGTTGGTCATGGGCAATGGAAGAAACTGAAATCAGATTCTTTTTCAAATCTGGAACATACCAAACATCACGGATGTATTGTTTCTTCCCTGAACCATCCAAGAGAATAGGAACATGTCCCACTCCCGTGATATCCTGAGTGGCATCATTGGCACAAACAACATGTCTGCCATGGACCGGTGTAATGTCCTCAAACCAATCTCTGTGATGAGTCATATGCTTAGAAGCACCACTATCCAAATACCAAGGATCAGTGGTGGTCGCCAAAGATGCATCAATACCCTCTGGCACTGGCTCAATAAGAGCATGAGCATGTGTAGCATGTGACATACTGGACATACTGGATTCCCCCCCTGTGTCAATGATCTCATGATCCACAACACCAAAAGCAAAATCCTTGTCATCCTGGGCATAATGTGCATGAGAAGAGGCATTTGAATTTTCAGCAGGTGCAACAAAATTACTGTTTGTAACCCCCCTCTTTTTCTCATTAGCAATCCTCTTCTGACACTCTGCAATGTAATGACCAGGCTTTTTGCAATAGTTACATTTGCCCTTCTTCTGAGATGCGGGACTTGCCTGAGAGCTTGCATTGCCCTCACTTTTGGGCTGAAATCCATGGCTGTTTTTTTTCTGAAAATTGCCTCCTTTTGACTGAAATTTGCCCTTTCCTTGCATGGCAAGAGCTTGCTCACCTTGGCGGGATGAATGAGCAAAATTAGAGGTTCTTTCCTCTTCTTGCAGGAGCAGACCTACCAACTCATCAAATGAAACAGGAGCAGCCCTAAGCATGATAGACAAAGAGGTAACAAAAGTGCCAAACGACGGAGCCAGGCTATTGAGAGTGATAGTGACCAGCTTTCTGTCCTCTATCTCCTCATCAACACCTGCTAATTGATCTCTAAGATCAGTAATCTTAGCAATGTGATCTGCAATTCTCTGCCCTTCTTGCATCTTCAACTCCTTGAGTTGATTCGTCAAAGCTAGCACTCTGGCTTCATTCTTGACCTGGTACATGGATGCCAGTTTATCCCAAGCATCTTTAGCATACTTACAGGACTTGATAGTAGTCATAATGTGCCTCTTCACTAAGAGGGAAATCAAAGACAAAGCCTGGGCATTTCTCCTATCAAACCTCCTTTGCTCGTCCAATAAAGCAGGAGTAGGAGCTGTGGTTGTAGATGTGATGGATGAAGATGAACTAGTTGCAGCTACAGCTGGCCTAGTTTCATCACCACTCACAATGTCCCACAATCCCTTGCCAACTAAAATGTTGCGGAGCATAAATGACCACAAGGCATAATTTGATCCTTCCAATTTATCCCCTTCAGTGATAGTGCCAAAGCTTTCGGAAAGAGACATGTTTACTTCACAAATAACTGACTGTAAATATAACCAAGCACCCAAGAGCAAACAGGCTCTGTGCAATTATTGTCAAAGACAAATGAAAGTCCAAAGCACCCAAGAGCAAACAAGCTCTGTGAGTAGCTTTCTTACCAAGAAGATTTGGGTACTGAAGCAAATCGATTTGAAGTAGAAGCTTCTGTGAGTGATGTTTGCTTGTTTTGGGGCTGAACTATGCTGAGAAGATCACCAATCCAGCAGTAGGTAAACTCGTACTGAAGAAGAAGGCTGCTGCTTGCTGAAGATAGCTCTTATACAACAGTAGGAGAGTGCTGCAGACTGAAAAACAGCAAAGTAGTACTCCAGGAAGTGGGTAAATGCAAGGCGACCTGAAGTAGGAGCTCCTGGGCTCGGAAACAAACTGAAAATCAGCAGCAAAAGGTGTCCTGGAGGTAGGCGACCTGAAGAAGACCTCCCGGGGCAGCACTGTTTGAAGGGCGACCTCAAGAAGAAGTCCCGGGGCAGCTGAAATTGAAGGGCGACTTGAAGAAGAGCTCCCGGGGCAGCAATGTTGAAGTTCTCTGACCAATCTTCACTGCATCTGACTGAAAAACGAGCTGGAAATAGAAGTGGGCTGAATGTAGGATCGAGAGCAACACGAGGACACAAGAGAACTTGCCACAAGACGGAAGGCAAGGCTGAATCTCGGTTCAAGTGACTGATGCTCTGATACCACTTGAAGGAACACAAATGGAGACAGGAGTGAACACAAGTGAACGGATGTGCTCACACAAGAAAGCTCCAACAGATGTTCAATAGATAAGAATACAAAGTACTTGGTATGTATAGTCACCAAGTAAAACATAAAAATAAACTAATTACTCGACTAGCCTACAAGGTCATATCTTTGTATATGTCTACACTATACCATGCCAGTATTATACTAAAATAATGATATTTTCTATTATCCTCTAAAAATCCTCTACAATTTGGAGAGATTGGAGCTTCTCTCTCTCTGCCTTGACTCTTTGGCACATCAAGCATTTCCGTACATGATCAAGTACATCCTTTTTGAATCGTGGCCAGAAGAAGCTTTTCTTCACAGACATATAGGTTTTTATAAACCCTGGATGTCCAGCTATCAGGCTATCATGGGCTTCTCTCAGAGTTCTTCCCTTTATTCCCTCATCATTGGGGATACATAGCCGATTATTATAATACATACATCCTTCATCCAGTTTGCATCCAAAAACTCGACTCATTTCTTGAGGAGTCTTGCTTTCTTGTATCAAAAGGGTAGCAATAGGGGCAAAGAATTTGTCCTGCAAGATTTTCTCCTTTGCTTCATTGATCAATGGATTTGACACCACTGAGGAGGCATTTCTACTGAGTGCATCTGCAACCACATTTTCTTTCCCCGGCCGATACTTTATTTCAAAATCAAATTCGTGCAGGGTTTGCATCCATCTCCTTTGACACATGTTGAGATCCTTTTGGGTGAAGATCCACTTCAGACTTTGATGATCTATCATCAAGGTGAACCTTTATCCCAAAAGATAATGTCTCCGCAAGTTCATAGCATACACTACCGAGAGTAACTCCAAGTCATGGACGACATAATTCCTCTCATGTGTTCTTAGTTTTCTGGATTCATAGGCCACTGCATGACCTTCCCGCATCAGAGCACCGCCTAAGGCAAACCCACTAGCATCAGTTGAAAAGATGCAGAGGGGAGAAGAGAGCTTGAGCTCTTGCAAGCACACACACACTCACAAAACCCTAAAAGAGAACACACAAGGTGAGAGGCTGATAGATACTTTAGCAAGGGTTGACCACATTGAAGATAAGGTTGAACTCTAGTTCTTTCATTGTACTTTTATTATGGCTATGGTCTTCCTTTGGTTGTTTGTTATTGGTGGTTGATTGATTGTTTTATTAGTAATTCATAACTGTAATTAGAGAAATGAGACATGGATAATATGAGATGGATTTGTGCACTTTGAATCGACAAGGCTCACAATGCACGCAAGTCTCGAAAATCACCTTATTTATGTGTCCTCCATGGCATTCCAATATGTTTATTATCGAAACTACAATTAGATAAATGAGACATTCAAACTCTCGCAGTAGACTTCCATCAGTTAGCTTCTCTCGGCTTTGCTTTGCTTGTCTAAATTTGCCCGACGTTGCCACGTTAGCAATTGTGGCTGCACACCTCTCCTACATCTCTGTTGCACCTCATCTTCGTTGCCCATGGTTGCCTCTTCCGCAAGCTACTCCAATTCGACGCCTGCACAAAATAGCTTGCGAGGCATCCAATTATATTTGGAGTCTTCATCAACATACTAAACTAATTTATTGGTTGGGGGCCTCTACAATGACTAAAGAATCAAGAAAAACAAGAGGTAAAGTGTGATTTTATGGTCTATTCTAGAAAGGCCTCTAGGAGTGAGTAATGAGGTTGAAAATTTTGATTGTTTTCCACAATGGGCGGGGTCAAGAGCCTGATTATATCTACCGATGAAAGTGTGCATCTTTGTGAGCATGCTGGCCTTGATGCATGGGCTCTGGAACATCAGTTGGGAAAATCAGAGGAAGTTCTATTGCAGTTTAGGGTTTGTTGTCTACTCTTGTTGGAACAAGTCCCAAGCCCAGCGTCTGCGGATTGGGAGTTATGTAGGGTTGATTCACAAGTGGTAGGGTACCTTGTAGTATGCCACCCAAATGTAGGGTTTGAGAAAAAAAGGGTCGATATGCCAAACATATTGCTTTCCCATGAGCTCAAATGTGATGGGCCGAGCGTTGAAGGGGGTCCGCTGATAACTGTCATGTTGCCGGTGCGGATGTTGGTGCTTCCATGCATTATGTTTGGCGTCGAGGTAAGGCCGGAGGACATGTGTGTCCAGACAATCCATAAACTTAGTGATGGGTGCTTGTTGGAGTTGTAGTAGGATATTGATGGGTGCTTGTTGGAGTTGTAGTAGGATATTGATGGCATGTTCAAACTCCATGCGATCGAGTGGGTCGCGCCGCCAGTTAAGGGGGTTCAGGGGCGGGTCCATCTCTTTGTGTTCCTACGGGGGTGGTGGTGGAATCTTGCCTTCCTCCAAGGGAGTGGGGGAAGGGAGGTCAGTAGTGTAGGGAATTGTAGGAGAGGTAGCGGTGGTGGCATAGAGGAAAGGTGGGGGCCTTAATGATGTTGAGGGTATATCTGTGAAGTGCTTGGGGAGGCCCAAGTGAAGATGGAGGTTTGGAGGTGTGGGTGATGGAGGTGGAGAGGGAATGTAAGATCCCTGTCCCCACCGCGCAACAAATTCAAGGGTGCTAGCAGCGAAAGTAGCACTTCTTATGCGGGGCAGGGTCCCACGCTCAGGGCCTCACCCCCACGGATATCCGGACAAGAGACTAATCCATTGGTTTTTCCAAAATCGGACCTGGAAAAACTTCCTTTGCCCAGAAAGCACGAGTGATTCCACCAGGATAACTTTTCCCTAACGTAGTCAAAAGCCTTAACTAACTGAGCTCATCTAACCAAACCCGTAAGTCCCATAGTCAGATAAGGGAAAAAGACTGTACTTGGATCATAGAGACCAACGCTTTTTTCCTCATTGAGAGGCATAGCCGTTGATTCTTTTTTCCTCATTGAGAGGCATAGCCGTTGATTCTTTTCCATAGAACAATTTTTGTCCGAAATTTACTTCATCTATCGAACTAAACAGAAATTGAGTCTCGATTTACGGATCCATCAGTCCAGCCTAACCCCATCCAGTCCCATGGGTTAGCCAACCGTCCAACCACTGTAGTGATGGGATCCAATTAGGAATTTGGTTAGGTTTTGTCTCGGGTACCAGAGAAAAGAGTTCCCAGGCCCCCTAGCCGGATATTCATGCAAACATAAAACTAGTCACACCACTTACACACCCAATATGAAATTGCCTTTTTTTCTCAGCATCATCTATCTTTAAAACAATCCTTTAATGAAACCATTGTGTCACTGATCACAATCCTCAAAATCTCTGGTTGAATCCTTATTTCCAATCATTCCTTCATCGGTGTACTTATGGCATCATTGGCAACCAGAACGCTCACCACCTGTTCACTCAAGGGCCTTTTCGATAGTTCCTAGCTCATAGTAACCAGCAATATATTCATATAACAAAATGGAATCTTCGTAGAAGATCAGCAAGATCAACCAACAGATCCATATAAAAAAGTCATGGACTCATCCGTTGAGGACCAGCAAGGTCAATCAACCAGATCCACACCCGAATTCAGAAAACAACTCTTACTCCTTGTTCCAATATCTTCCCCGACGTACTTGTGGGTATCTTCGGCGACCTAGAGCCCAAGCACCGTATGGTCAGCACCCTCTAGGATCCTTCGCAGGTCACCTAGCGCTTCACTCATAGGCCGCTTCCTTGGTCCCTCATCCACTGTACTGGAAGCTCACCATTTTAATCAAACCGAGGCTGGTCAAGACCTTGGTCGACCTTGCTACACGAGACGTCCTCCATTGACTCTCCGTCATCAGCAGTTGCAAATTTAACAGATAGATCTCCACTACCTTATTCATAAGACGCTCAAAATGCTACCCCAGCATTCTTGACATAAAAGTCATTTAAAAACAGATTTCACATACAATTACAGTCCAACAGTATTTCCATCTTTTCTCATTAGTCCCCATCTTTTCTCATCTTACCACAATTTTACTTCATCGATCCCTATCACATCACATCATTCCCACATCAATTCACATCCAATCACATCATCCACACGTCAATCCACATCATCCACACATCAGTCCACATCATCCACATCATCCATACATTCATTCACATCAATCCACATCATCCATACATCCATCCATATCAACCCACATCATCCATACATCCATCCACATCAAACCACATCATCCATACATCTATCCATATCAACCCACATCATCCATACATCCATCCACATCAAACCACATCATCCATACATTCATCCACATCAAACCACATTATTCATACCTTCATCTACATCAATCCACATTATTCATACATTCATCTACATCAATCCACATTCATTTCATAAGCATTCTCCATTTTTATCTAATCACATCTTTTTCTATTTCATCACTTATTTCTTAATTTATCTTCATCAGATCTCATCCACTTGCATCTACCCATACATCTCATCACTTCTCATACATTAACATATATTCAGTTTACATTGCATCTTATCACATCCACTTCACATCACATTTCATTCATTCATATCTTGATTCACATGCTAACACATCCACTTCACATCACATTTCATTCATTCACATCTTGATTCACATGCTAACACATTCATTCACGTTCCTTGTCGTTCATTCATATCCTGATTTACATCGCATCACATCCATTCACATCCCTTATCATTCATTCACATCCCGATTCATGTGTTATCATATTCATTCACATCTTATATCATTCATTCACATCCCTTATCATTCATATCTGTCCAATTTACATCACATCTCATCGCCTCTATTCTCGTTCATATCCATCACATTCACATCCACATATATTCTTCCACAAACATCCACATCCATACTTATCACATACACATACATCTTTTCTCTCACATGCATCTTTCACATACATCCACATCCATACTTATCACATACGCATAAATCTTTCCTTTCACATACATCCTTCACATACATCCACATCCATTCTTCACATGCATCCACATCCATTATTCACATGCATTCACATCCATCCTTCACATGCATACATCTACATCCATTCTTTCACATACATATATCTACATCCATTCTTTCACATACATACATCTCCATCCATTCTTGTTCATTTTCATCTATCTGATTCATTTCACATCATCATATCTATTTATAGAATACAAGAGAATTCTTATTTTTTATATAAGATTTCTTTACGCATCTATTTATGCATAAATTCCATTTTAAGGAGAATAACACTTTCAAAATAAAAATCAATCTTTTATGCATCTTCCTATGCATAATGAGAATGACACTTTTGAATTAAAAATCAATCTTTTATGCATCTTCCTATGCATAAAATCAAAATTGATGAAAATAACTCTTTTGAACTAAAAATAGATTTCTTTATGCATCATTCTATGCAAAAAATCAAAATTGATGAAAATAACTCTTTTGAACTAAAAATAGATTTCTTTATGCATCATTCTATGCATAAAATCAAAATTGATGAAAATAACTCTTTTGAAATAAAAATAGATTTCTTTATGCATCATTCTATGCATAAAATCAGAATTGATGAAAATAACTCTTTTGAAATAAAAATAGATTTCTTTATGCATCTTTCTATGCATAAAATCAAAATTGATGAGAATAACACTTTTGGATTAAAATAAATTCTTTATGCATCCTTCCATGCATAAATCCAATTCAATGTAGGAATTACACTTTTAGAATAAAAGAATTTCTCTTATGCATCTAATTTATGCATAAAATCTATTTATGATGAAAATCACACTTTTAATATAAAAAAATCTTTTATGCATATGTTTATGCATACAAATCATTTATGATGAAAATTACTCTTTTAATATAAAAGAATTTCTTTTATGCATCCACTTATGCATAAAAATGATTTATGATGAAAATCACACTTTTAATATAAAAATTATCTTTTATGCATATGTTTATGCATACAAATCATTTATGATGAAAATCACTCTTTTAATATAAAATAATTTCTTTTATGCATCCATTTATGCATAAAAATCATTTATGATAAAAATCACACTTTTAATATAAAAATTATCTTTTATGCATATGTTTATGCATAGAAATTATTTATGATGAAAATCACTCTTTTTATATAAAAGAATTTCTTTTATGCATAGAAATCATTTATGATGAAAATCACTCTTTTAATATAAAAGAATTTCTTTTATGCATCCATTTATGCATAAAAATCATTTATGATGAAAATTACACTTTTAATATTAAAATTATCTTTTATGCATATGTTTTTGCATACAAATCATTTATGATGAAAATCACTCTTTTAATATAAAAGAATTTCTTTTATGCATAAAAATCATTTATGATGAAAATCACTCTTTTAATATAAAAGAATTTCCTTCCATGCATAGAATTTAATTCTAAAGAAAGTAACACTTTTTTAATAAAATATTTTTAGTATGCATTTTTCTAAACCTAGGATGAAAAGTAACACTTTAAGAATACATATACGATGGGAATTACTCTTTTTGAATTAAAAAAAAGTAAAACTTATTTTACACAATTTTAGAAAATTTTTCCATAACCTCCTTTGTATGGCTGACCACTTTTCAATTTTTAACTCTCTAAAATTAATTAGAATTTCACCAAGAGTATTTAAATCATTCTAATGTAAACATTTTCTACTTATTTAAGAGAAACATTATGAAAAACTTGATTTTATCCATTAATCATTCATCTAGGATAAAGAATGGTTGAATTTACTAAAGAAGAGAGGGGAATGCCTTTTTTCAATGAGGCATAACATCATATTCATTTTAGAGAAGACAAAAATCATAAAAACCATAAAATGAACAAAAAAAAGAGAGAATTTCCAACTTACGAAGGGGGTCAGTTTAGCTTACTTTTTGGAACTAGACTTGAATTTGGAGAGAGGAGAGATGAAATATCTCAATTTTTGATAATTTTAAACTCCACCACACATGTGAAGTAGGCGCCTCCTTCATGAGGGGGAATCCCCATCTTGAGGTGTCAAAAATTCATCATTTCACTAAGTATCTCTTCTTTTTTAACTAATATCCTTGTCCTTAGTCAACTCTTCATCTTATGTGAGTATTTACTCATTTTTGGAGGGATTTTCTTTATTTCTTCCATTTATCTCCTCCACACATGTGGATGAACCTGATTGGCCCCTCAAAACCTTAATTTAAAATTTTCAAAAAATCTGGACCCCCAGGATAAGCCTTTTGAACAATCTATTTCGAATGCACCTTTTGAAAATCTTTTTGAACGTCTGTTTCGTTGGAACTTATTTAAATTTAAAGAGATATTTTTCCATCCAAAAATATCCAGAATCTGAATAATCTCTCTCCAGAATATTTTCTCTCTCTAGGCCAAAACAGGTAGAAACAAGATCTTTTATATTTTTGAAGAGGGGTTTGACTACAGGGGAAGATACTAGACATCCTGAGAGGCTGGGGAGGAATCTTACATTCTACCCCACTTAAAAAACGTGAGATGTCCTCATCTCGCAGGTGGAGTATGATCTCTTTCATCTTCTTCTTCTTCTTCAATCACTTCCAGTGTTACTGCCTTGGAAGTGAACGGTCGATTTGGGAACAACTCTCTTTGACTTCCCCTATTCTAAGGTGGAGGTCCTGCATTACTTTGGATTGAAACTGCAGGTTGGATAGAGGGTCTACCTCTGGGATTTCCCTGATTTTGGCAGATAGAACCCTAATTACTCTGAACGGAAGGGGTTGGAGTCTGGAATCTTGATCCCTGATTTTCATGCCCTGAAAACCTTGATCCAAAAGGAGTTGGGCAATCCATGCTGCGATGTCCAAACCCTTGACAGTTATAGCATTTCACTCTCTTGTTCAAGGGTGGAACTTCTGAAGTTGAAATCTACGGGATTTAGTTTCGGGAAAAGGACATTTCTTCCATTCTAGAACTTCCTATATCCTGGGTTTGACCCTGATATCTCTTAGGTGGAGGAAGGTTGGAATCATCTTCTGGGAATAAAAACCTTTTGAAAGGTGATGGTGCTGGTTTTGGCGGGACTTTGACATCAAAGGCTTTGGCAAAATTCTTCGCCATCCGAACTGCTTCTGCCATGGAAACTGGCTTGGCATTCTTCACCAGGATATTCAAAGGTTCATTCAGTCCCCGAATGAACCTGGCCATCAGCTGTTCTTCATCCAACGGAGGCGAGTATCTGAGGAGGAGGGCGAATGCTTGGTGATATGCTTCAATAGTTCTACTCCCCTGGGTTAACTCTAAGAATTCGTTCATCTTTGTTTCTAAAAAGCCGGGAGGACAGAACCTCGTCCTTAGGTAAATTTTGAGATCAGTCCAGGTTTGGGTATTTCGGTCAAGACGGTTTGTCTCGCAGTGGTTTCTCCATGCCACTCAAGCTGTCTCCACTATCTTCAGCCTTGCAAGAGCCATTTTGCTCTTCTCATTGTACCCAGTGACATCGAAGTATTCTTCCATTGATTCGATCCACTTCTCCACAGCCTCGCCCAAGTTTTTCTCTTCACCCTTGAAAGGTCCAGGCTACGAACTATGAAGAGTTTTATGAACATCCAGGTCGAGCTCTTCTTCATCGAGTTGGGGGTTAACATTTCTACCACGGGGACCTCGATCCATATTCCTATCAATACGAAAATTCTTGTTAAGTCTCTTTATTTATGATTCAATCCGATTTTTGATTCAACTGATTTCCGAGGTTCTCTAAATAGGTCGGCTTCCCTCATAATCAAGGGATAAAGATACTCATATAGAATGCATTATCAGTTAACAATTCATTCAGAATATGTCATTCATATCTTTAACACAATAATGGTCCATCAGACTAATTTTGTGAGATCCCGGTCTCCACCGCACAACGGATTCGGGTACTAGCAGCGGAAGTAGCACATCGTGCGCGGGTAGGGGTCTCACACTCGGGGCCTCGCCCACGGATATCCGGACAAGAGACTAATCCGTCGGTTTGTCCAAAACCGAAACCGAAAAAACTTCCTTTACCCGGAAAGCACAGGCGATTCCACCAGGATAACTCTTTATTCGAACATAGTTAAGATCATTACTGATCTCATTCAAGCATGTGAAATATGCACCTCCTTTAAAGAACTCCCCTTCCTTACATATGTGTCATAATGGAATCATTTTAATATTGCTCATAGTTTTTTACTAATAAACCTTATACATTTTCAACTCTTCATCTTATGTGAAATATGCACCTCCTTTAAAGAACTCCCCTTCCTTACATATGTGTCATAATGGAATCATTTTAATATTGCTCATAGTTTTTTTACTAATAAACCTTGTACATTTTCAACTCTTCATCTTATATGAGCATTTACTCATTTTTGGGTATCTTCTTTTACAAATTGGATTTATCTCCTCCCTACACATGGATTGATGCTATTGGCCCATAGGAACCTTAATTGGACCATAATCCAAAAATTTCTGAAAATCTAGACCCTTAGGCTAAGGTCCTTTATACCCATTTCCAATTAATTCCAATTGCACATTAGAAAGTTCTTTTTGAATTTCTGTTTCAGGGGAACTTATTTTAATAAGATGAGATAATTTTCTATCCAAAAAATATTAAAAATTTGAATATTCTCTCTCTAGAATATTTTCTCTCTCTAGGTTAAAACAGTTAGAAACAAGTCTTTATATTTCTGAAGAGGGATTGATTACAGGGGAAGATGCTGGACATTTTGAGAGGCTAGGGAGGAATCTTACATTCTCTCCCACTTGAAAAACGTGAGATGCCCTCATCTCGCAAACTGGGGGTAATTTCGCAAGATGCACAAGTATGAGACTGAGAGAAATTTTTTTTAATTAAGATTAATCACCAATTAAAAAAGTCTCAAAGAGAGTAAGGGTCAAGACAAGAACAAGATTTAAACTTTATTCATTCTTGGAACATATACAGTAAAGATAGAAGAACTCTTTACACTTGCATAAGCCCGTCCATCATATGATCACAAAAGCAGCACTCACAAGTTGCGCACGTATAAGGTAACTCATCTATGGGAATGATTGTGTTGGTTATTGTCGCGCCTATCTCAGTGGTATGAGGTGTTCTAATAAAAGGACCTCTGAGAGGCAAACCAAAAACGAGGTAAAGGCATATCTTCTGATGAGGAAGAAAACACGCCAGTAAGAAGACCCGCTCAGAAAACCCAAGATGTCTTGATCTCATGACGCAGTAGTATCGGGGACCCAAACCCAAGGCTTCGATAACCATGGCCAAGCGGACATTGTTACGAAAGTGCTGCTGACCCCAGGGTGTTATCCTAGTTATGTCTTGATAGGTTCGCCATTTGGTCTGAGCTACAGACGTTCCCAAGTGAGGAAAAAGTGAGCGCTCATACTGTTCTATAAAATCCTTCTTCACAGACTCGCTTGCATCTTGAAGGTGAGAAATCATCATGGATAAAACTAATTCCTGTTGCCAAGCCATGAAGGAGTTTAAGAATAAGGGAGATCGATGGAAGTAAGATTACTGTGAGCGATAAGTAAAGTTACGACTTATATAAAGGAAGGAGTTAGCGTAACCTAGAAGCCAACGGTATCTTGCCACTGAAGTTTTACCGTCTTTCCATGATTTGGGTTTGGCACATATTTCTATAGAAGGCATTAAGAACTTTGAGATGAGGAGATAAAAGAAGTTCGTAGGCTAAGTCACTTACTTTCTTTGGTCCACAATATCTGGGGGATAACTACTTATACTCCCCTAGAGATAAAGAAATTCTTTTGGTCCGTATTCAAATGAAGACTATAACTGCTTCTTTGAATTCTCTGACTGTCCTCTTCTTATCTGTATATTGTCTCTGTCAATCTTGGGCAGCGTTTATATCTTTATGAATTGCCTGCATCTGTTGCTCTAAGTCGCCAAGCATTTAACTGGTCATCTCGACCCTAATCAATGGGTCGGACCTAGTTAATGGAGTTAAGCAATCTTGTTCAAGACGGATCTTGATTAGATTGGTATGAAGGAATTGGTCTCTGAATTTGGATTCTAGACTTCCCTGTGCCCTTTTCATGGTAGGAGTCGGGCAGTCTTTTAACTAATGGTCAAAACCTTGGCATCCAAAACACTGGTTCTCACTTCTAAACTCATCGTTCTGAATCTTTAAAACAGGTGGGCCCCCGAGAAGGTATTCTGGGTAAAGTGTCTTCCCTTTTTAAACAGAATCTTTCTTTTATTTAGAGAGGGAATAATTATAAGATCAGAAAAGGAGATTCTTACTCCTGTATACCTCGAAGGTTGGGGGAGGAATCTTACAAACTTCTACCCCACTTAAAAAGGGTGCGAGATGTCCTCATCTCGCAAAGTAGAGGACAGCTCTTTTTCTTAAGATCCAATTTATTCTGGGTTCCTACGATAATGGTCCATTAGATCGAAAAATTTCCTTCTAAACATTCCTCCACCACGGAAATCTCAATTAAGCAAGTTCTCAATTTGTCATCCCTTAACTTGATCTACCGTCTCAAGTATTAACAGTAGCAATTTGATAGCACAATCCACTAATCTCATAGTGATTTGCTGAAATCATTATCATCATGTATCATTACAGGGACTCGTTCCATTCATTCTCATTGTGGTTTTGCTCAGGTTATTATATTTCAACTAAATTTCAAAAATCATCATTTTTCAATCAGAATCCCAATCAATTCATCAGTTCCCAAACAGAATTAAAAATCATATCAACCACATTCGAATTCATCAACTGGATAGCATTAATGCTTATAATTTCAAGTCTTAGATTTACTCGTATATACTGCCGGTAAAGAGCTGCAATTATACCCTCGGTATATACGGATAGTCATGAAACTCGAAACTATAAGGTAAATACCATCATGTCTAGGCCTCAAGCAAGTCAGGGTTCCATACAATTGCGGTACTTCCAATTGAAGACCCAATTACTAATTTACGAATTTTAATTTGAATTAACAATTTGTATTATATCACGCAATTACAACCTTTTTGTGCGTCTTGATAACTTTTGACATAATTGGCTCCTCAGTTGATCATTATTGGAGATCTATGACATAAATCTGATAAACAGATTTTTCTTTATTCGATCGTCCGTAAACAATCACTTAAAAAAACGTTTGTATATTTATATACAAGTTGCAATAAGTACATAGAGCAACTCGGCTCTAAGTTCAAAATCTCCTCGGAAGACATATAAGAGGACCGTACTGGGCCATAGTCATGTCCTGTTACATAAGTTCTCTAACTGCGAAGGGGGATATTATTTTCTCCTTAGGGATAAATCGACTAAGGAGTCTATAAATTCGACATGAAAGTCTGAAATTTCGAGGCGTCGAATGATATAGAATGACACCACGCACCATTTTCAGCTTTAACAGGATCATAGTCAATGAGAGATTCTGCCACAGCATTGTACGGCGGTCGCAAGGGGCGTGGACATATTGCCCTGCAAACCACTTATGTCATATTCTCTCTGCTGGGGTAGGAAAATATAAATCTGCGAAATGGCGTGCGAGTCTTGCTTGGCTTGTTTGAGTTGAAGCGGAAGAGATGAGATGCTCGAAGGCAAATGCAATCTTATCTTGAGACTGGGTGAGGTCGGGAATACCAGATAAATGGGGAACTTCCATCTATAAAAACAATTTCTTTGATTAAAATTTCTTCATTAAAGAAGCTTACGGAATGAAAATACATTATGAAAATGCTGTTTCTGAATTCTTATTACTAATTTTGGATAAGAATTTAATTATCTTTATTAGCTTTCAATTTCGCTCTGATACCAACTGTGAGATCCCGGTCTCCACTGCACAACGGATTCGGGTACTAGCAGCGGAAGTGGCACATCGTGCGCGGGTAGGGGTCTCACACTCGGGGCCTCGCCCATGGATATCCGGACAAGAGACTAATCCGTCGGTTTGTCCAAAACCGAAACCGAAAAAACTTCCTTTACCCGGAAAGCACGGGCGATTCCACCAGGATAACTCTTTATTCGAACGTAGTCAAGATCATTACTGATCAAACTGATCTGACTGCACCTTTAACGGTACTTGGTCAAATCAAGGAAGAAACTTGCACTTGGATCATTGGGATCAACGCTTTTTTCCCCATCAAGAGGCACAGCCGTTGATTCCTATCCATAGAACAATTTCTATCTGGGATTTACTTCATCTATTGTAATAATAGAAATTAAATCTCGATTTACGGATCCATCAGTCCAGCCTAACCCCATCCAGTCCCATGGGTTAGCCAACCACCCAACCACTGTAGTGATGAGATCCAATTAAGAATTTGGTTAGGTTTTGTCCCGGGTACCAAGAAAAAGAGTTCCAAGGCTCCCTAGCCGGAAGTTCATACAAACATAAAACTAGTCACACCACTTACACACCCAATATGAAATTGCCTTTTTCTTAGCATCAACTAGCTTTAAAACAATCCTTTAATAAAACCATTATGTCATTGATGACAATCCTCAAAGTCTCTAGTTGAATCCTTATTTCCAGTCATTCTTTCATCGGTGTACTTATGGTATCATTGGCAACCAGAACGCTCACCACCTGTTCTCTCAGGGGCCTTTTCCATAGTTCCTAGCTCATAGTAACCGGCAATATATTCATATAATGGAATGGAATCTCCGTGGAAGATAAGCAAGATCAACCCACAGATCCATATAAAAGAGCCATGGACTCATCCGTTGAGGACCAGCAAGGTCAATCAACCAGATCCATGCCCGGTTTCAGAAAACAACTCTTACTCCTTGTTCCAATATCTTCCACGACGTACGTGTGGGTATCTTCGGCGACCCAGAGCCCGAGCACCGTATGGTCAGCACCCTCTAGGATCCTTCGCAGGTGACCTAGCGCTTCACTCATAGGCCGCTTCCTTGGTCCCTCATCCACCGTACCGGAAGCTCACCATTTAAATCGAACCAAGGCTGGTCAAGACCTCGATCGACCTTGCTATGCGAGACGTCCTCCATTGACTCTCCGTCAGCAGCAGTTGCAACTTTATCAGTTCGGTCTTCATGACCTTAATCCTCAAGACGGTCAAAATGCTTCTCCAGCATTCTTGACATAAAACAGTCATTTACAAACAGTCACAAAATACAGTTTCTATAACGAACTCTTGTCTTTCCATATTATCCACTCTCGGACCACATTACTTATTCCACATTCCATTCAATGTGTACTCGTTCTCATCCATTCACTCATATAGACTACACATTATCTCACATACACCTTCATATTCATTATTCTACATACATATCCATGTTCGTACGTCCACATCATACATCCAATTTCACATTCATACATACGCATCTACATGCATACATCCACATCCACATTCATACATCCATACCTCCATTTCCACATCCACACATCCACATTCATATTCATACATCCACATTCACATGCATACATCCATTTTCACATCCTCATTCATACATCCACACTCACATACATACATCCACATCCGTATCTACATCCATACATCCACATCCACCTCTTCATTCACATTCACATCCATACATCCACATCTACATACATACATCCACATCTACATACATACATCTATACATCCACATCTACATACATACATCCATTTTCACATCCTCATTCATACATACACATCCACATACATACATACACATCCGTATCTACATCCATACATCCACATCCACATCAATATTCACATTCATACATATACATCTACATGTATACATACACATCTGTATCTACATCCATACATCCACATCCACATCAACATTCACATTCATACATATACATCTACATGTATACATCCACATCACATTCATACAACCATATTACATCCATTCTCGTCCTAACACATCCCATACACATCTTAACACATCCTAACTCATCTTAACACATCCCATACACATCCTAACACATCCCATACACATCTTAACACATCCTAACTCATCTTAACACATTCTATCACATCTCATACACATCTTTTTACATCTCATACACCTCTTATCACATCCTATCACTTTTCATACGCATCTTATCAAATCTTATCACATCTCATACACCTCTTATCACATCTTATCACATTCCATATCTTTTTTAAGAGAATTCTTATATTTGATATAAGATTTCTCTACACATTTATTTATGCATACATTCCATTTAAGGAGACTAACACTTTCGAAATTAAAATCAATCTTTTATGCATCTTCTTATGCATAAATTCAATTTGGTAGGAATTACACTTTTAGAATAAAAGAATTTCTCTTATGCATCTAAGTTATGCATAAAATCCATTTATGAGGAAAATCACACTTTTAGTATAAAAGGAATATCTTTTATGCATACCTCTATGCATGAAATCCAATATGATAAAAGTAACACTCTTACAATAAAATAATCAACTTTTATGCATACCTCTATGCATGAAATTTAATTATGATAAAAGTCACACTTTTATAATAAAATAATCAACCTTTATTATGCATACCTCTATGCATGAAATTCAATATAATAAAAGACACACTTTTATAATAAAATAATCAACTTTTATGCATACCTTTATGCATGAAATTCAAATATGATAAAAGTAACACTTTTGATATAAAAATTTATCCATTATGTATACTTCTATGCATGAAATAAAAATGATAAAAGTAACACTTTTGATATAAAAATTTATCCTTATGCATACTTCTATGCATGAAAATAAAAATGATAAAAATAACACTTTTGATATAAAAATTTATCCTTTATGCATACTTCTATGCATGAAAATAAAAATTGATAAAAATAACACTTTTGATATAAAAATTTATCCATTATGCATACTTCTATGCATGAAAAAAAAATGGTAAAAGTAACACTTTTGATATAAAAATTTATCCATTATGCATACTTCTATGCATGAAAATAAAAATAATAAAAGTAACACTTTTGATATAAAAATTTATCCATTATGCATACTTCTATGCATGAAAATAAAAATGGTAAAAGTAACACTTTTGATATAAAAACTTATCCTTTATGCATACTTCTATGCATGAAAATAAAAATTGATAAAAATAATACTTTTGATATAAAAATTTATCCATTATGCATACTTCTATGCATGAAAATAAAAATGGTAAAAATAACACTTTTGATATAAAAATTTATCCATTATGCATACTTCTATGCATGAAATAAAAATGGTAAAAATAACACTTTTGATATAAAAATTTATCCATTATGCATACTTCTATGCATGAAATAAAAATGATAAAAGTAACACTTTTGATATAAAAATTTATCCTTTATGCATACTTCTATGTAAGAAAATAAAAATGATAAAAAAAACACTTTTGATATAAAAATTTATCCTTTATGCATACTTCTATGCATGAAAATAAAAATTGATAAAAATAACACTTTTGATATAAAAATTTATCCATTATGCATACTTATATGCATGAAAATAAAAATGATAAAAATAACACTTTTGATATAAAAATTTATCCATTATGCATACTTCTATGCATGAAATAAAAATGGTAAAAATAACACTTTTGATATAAAAATTTATATTATGCATACTTCTATGCATGAAATAAAAATGGTAAAAATAACACTTTTGATATAAAAACTTATCCTTTATGCATGATATTAAAATTCAATTTCTCCATGATTATAATGAAATTCTTTCAATTAATCTAGGATGATAATTCCTAGAATATGGTAGGAAGTCCTCTTTTTATGCTTTGAATGAAATTATTTTTTGCATAATTTTTATAAAAATTTTGCCATAGCTCCGCCGCTATGACTGATAAATCTCAATTTTTCTAAGGGATAAAGCTTATCATTAAGGAAATAATTAAAATGATCTCTAATTGGATCATTAATCCATAATGGATTGAATCATCAATATACATAAACTAAAAGCATAGAAAAAAGCCATTAATTTGGCCTCAAGCATAGCTTAATCTTGGGTTAAGGAAAAGCTTTATGAAAAGCTTGATTTGGATTGATGAGAATGGGTCATGAGTATGATCATTTCTTGAGTGAGAGAGAGAAATTACATAAAAACCATTAGAATTTAAACATAAATGGAAATTAACTTCAATAGCATTTATTAAATTATGTAACTCTTCACTACTATTCACCAATTAACTTCAATAGCGTTTAAAAAAACCATACCAATTAAGCTTCTCAAGCTTGAGAGGGGTTGAGAAGAGAGAAACATTGAGAAACTATAGAAAAGATCAATATTCACTAATTACCTTACAAATTGCTTGATTCTTTATTCACGGTAGAGGCCCCCAACCAATCAATTGGTTAAGTATGTTGATGGAGCCACCAATGGGGATTGAAGAAAGAGGGAAGCTTCAAAAACTAGTGAATTATTAATGAATTCATAGTTCTTGGCTTAGGTGGAGTAGAGTAACGATGCATAAACACTATATATTTTTCATCAAGGGGGAGGCTTCTATTTATAGGAAAAATTGAGCTCCTAACCAAACAAACTGATTCTAGAATTTTCTAAATCAGTTTGGTCAATATTTGACCATTTTTAGGTCAGTTAAGCTAACTTTTTGGAACTAGACTTGAATGAGGAGAGAGGAAAGATGAAATATCTCAATTTTTATGAGTTTAAAACTCATTCAAGCATGTGAAATATGCACCTCCTTTAAAGAACTCCCCTTCCTTACATATGTGTCATAATGGAATCATTTTAATATTGCTCATAGTTTTTTTACTAAAACCTTGTACATTTTCAACTCTTCATCTTATGTGAAATATGCACCTCCTTTAAAGAACTCCCCTTCCTTACATATGTGTCATAATGGAATCATTTTAATATTACTCATAGTTTTTTTACTAATAAACCTTGTACATTTTCAACTCTTCATCTTATGTGAGCATTTACTCATTTTTGGGTATCTTCTTTTACAAATTGGATTTATCTCCTCCCTACACATGGATTGATGCTATTGGCCCATAGGAACCTTAATTGGACCATAATCCAAAAATTTCTGAAAATCTAGACCCTTAGGCTAAGGTCCTTTATATCCATTTCCAATTAATTCCAATTGCACATTGGAAAGTTCTTTTTGAATTTCTGTTTCAGGGGAACTTATTTTAATAAGATGAGATAATTTTCTATCCAAAAATATTAAAAATTTGAATATTCTCTCTCTAGAATATTTTCTCCTTCTAGGTTAAAACAGTTAGAAACAAGTCTTTTATATTTCTGAAGAGGGATTGATTACAGGGGAAGATGCTGGACATTTTGAGAGGCTGGGGAGGAATCTTACAAATTTTTTCCATCTGAACAGTCCTCCATGGGGATTTCAATTTTTCAAATTTTTAATTTATCATCCCTTAACTTGATCCACTGGACAAAAGTTAACAGTAGCAATCTCCTAGCACAACCCACTAATCTCATAGTGATTGGCTGAAGTCATTAACATCATTCCAGTCAAGAACATCATTACAGGGACTCGTCCCATTCATCCTCATTGCGGTTTCGCTCAGCTTATTACATTTTAACCAAATTTCAGGGATCATCAATTTTCAATTAGAATCCAAATCAACTCATTAGTTCTCAACCAGAATTTAAAAATCATATCAAACCACATTCGAATTCATCATCTGGATAGCATTAATGCTTATAATTTCAAGTCTTAGATTTACTCGTTTATACTGCCAGTAAAGAGCTGTAGTTATATCCTCGGTATATACAGGTAATCATGGTTCTTGGAACTATAAGGTAAATACCATCATGTCTAGGCCTCAAGCAAGTCAGGGATTCCATAAAATTGCGGTACTTTCATCTGAAGACCCAATTACCAATATATGAATTTCAGTTTGAATATCAAATTGTATGAATTTTATCACAAAATTACAACCTTTTAGTGCTTCTTGATAAATTTTTGACATATTTGGCTTCTCGGTTGATCCTCATTAGCCAAATAGCTCTGATACCAATTGTAAGATCCCTGCCCCCACCACGCAACAAATTCACGGGTGCTAGTAGTGGAAGCAGCACTTCTTGTGCGGGGCAGGGTCCCACACTTGGGGCCTCACCCATGGATATCCAAACAAGAGACTAATCCATCGGTTTGAACCCAGAAAAACTTCCTTTGCCCGGAAAGCACGGGCGATTCCACCAGGATAACTTTTCCCTAACGTAGTCAAAAGCCTTAACTAATTGAGCTCATCTGACCGAACCCGTAAGTCCCATAGTCAGATCAAGGAAAAAGACTGTACTTGGATCATAGAGACCAACGCTTTTTTCCTCATTGAGAGGCACAGTCGTTGATTCTTTTTCATAGAACAATTTTTGTCCGAAATTTACTTCATCTATCGAACTAAACAGAAATTGAGTCTCGATTTATGGATCCATCAGTCCAGCCTAACCCCACCCAGTCCCATGGGTTAGCCAACCGCCCAACCACTATAGTGATGGGATCCAATTAGGAATTTGGTTAGGTTTTGTCCCGGGTACCAGGGAAAAGAGTTCCTAGGCTCCCTAGCCGGATGTTCATGCAAACATAAAACTAGTCACACCACTTACACACCCAATATGAAATTGCCTTTTTTTCTCAGCATCATCAATCTTTAAAACAATCCTTTAATGAAACCATTGTGTCACTGATCACAATCCTCAAAATCTCTGGTTGAATCCTTATTTCCAGTCATTCCTTCATTGGTGTACTTATGGCATCATTGGCAACCAGAACGCTCACCACTTGTTCACTCATCAGGGGCCTTTTCGATAGTTCCTAGCTCATAATAATCGGCAATATATTCACATAACAAAATGGAATCTCCGTCAAAGATCAGCAAGATCAACTAATAGACATTCACAAGATGATCAAAATGCTACCTGACTGGCCTTCCTACTCTCTAGTCCAACGCACTAAATACCCACTAAAACAGTGAATGTGTCCTAAATAACAACCACACACAGCCTAAATCCTAGAAACACACACCAAAAAGACATCTTTTTGTATGAAATAATTTACAATGTTTTATTTACACACACCCACACGGACACACAAATGGAAAAGAACAAACTACTACGACCCAACAGATCATCAAGACACAACTTCACCATTCTAAACTGAATAAAGAAATTTAATGTCAAAATGGTTTTGTGTAAATTGTTTCCAAGAGTTTAATGAAAAAGAACCAATATTTCCAACACTTCCATGTTTCAGTCAATCTGCAACAACAGCATCACTGCATTCAACATTTGGCTAATCTTCACTTCACTCCACTCTTCACTCTCTCTCTTTCACACTTCAAAACTCTTTCTTTCTTTCTTCTCTCTCTCTACTCATTATTCTCGTGAACTCTCTTCTTCTTTTTCTTTCTTTCTCTTCCTCTTCCTGAAACACAAAGACAAGAATAATGCACACAATCTAATACATTCTCTCACACTTTCATGCTTTTACTTTTAAGTATGCACCATGTCAAAGTGATCAAATCTCTTTCTCTCTCTTTCCTATTTTGCATGTACACACATAGCGTAGCCATATTGCCCTCTCTCTTCTTTCTTTCTTCTTCTATCCACACCCAATGTCTCCTCTACTTGTTGCTATGGTTCCCCACCTTCTCTCTCCTCATTTTAGCTTAAGAGCATGGAGACCTCTCACATACACACACACGTTTCTTTCTCTCTCTCACAGTCTACCATGGGCGGCCTTCCTAGGTGTATGCTTGCTCTCTTCATGAGCATCCCCCTTAGTAGTGTGGCTAGGGCTTGCCATTATGATGTCTTGCCCATGTGTATGCTGTTGCATTGGCAAATCGGCCAGTCATCAAGCACACAAGGTTGAGCAGCCACTTCTAGGCCCAGTCCATCGTGCCCTCTCCAAGGCGGCTCATCTTGAAGGACTCCCATCGCCAAGTAACAACCGGCCAGCTTCATGCTCTCACGGTCATGGCCTCCTGCCAACCTGTCCAACCAACGAGCAGCCCCTCGTGCTCGACCATGGTGGCCTCCTACACATAGGTGCCTCCACATTGCATGGAGGGAAGGGGATCTCCTTCTTGTGCATGCGCCGACCCCCATGGGTTGACTTCGCCCACCATCTACAACCGTGCAGCACTTCTCCTTAGGCACACATACGGTGGCAAGCCAGCCACCGTGTGTGTGCCTTCTCCTTAGGCACACACACGGTGGCAAGCCAGCCACGCAAGATGCCTCCTCATCGCCCGCCAGGCAACTCTTATGTCCATGGTGCTTAGCCTTAAGCGCTCCAGCCCGCCGGCCATCCAACACATCATGGCCAAGTGACCCGCCAACCTACGTGCTGTTTGACCACCCTATGGTGCATAGACCACGGGCGTTCACAGGCAAGGCATTGGCCTACCTTCTCTGAGGTGAACGGATCACAAGCCCTTGGTGCTGCGTGACCCCTTGAGCACAAGGTGCTAACATGCCTTCAAGCGCATGCGACCTATGGCAAGGCGGCCTCCTGAGCACCCTGCACCAAGCTTGGCTACCTCCTTCTTTTTGCCTATACAGAACTGCCCACAAAGCTACGCTTCACCCTCCCATGCTCTCTCTTCTCACTCTCCCTGTCCTGCTTCCATCCCCTCTGCTAGACCCAGCAGATTGGCTATCCACAACTGCCCCACGCACTTGTTCTCCATGGCGACCCACTCTTCCTCTTTCGCCGCCATAGCCAGCCGGACGAGTAGCACCACCCTCTTCCCCATAGCCACTATCCCCACTGCCACGTGCCCGTACGCCACGGCCTGCGCCTCTCCCAGCACCTCCACGCTGCCCTTCTCCACTTTGTTGCTCATATCCACCTTCTCGGCCACTATAGCCTCTGCCCTGGCTACGTCGGGGAGGCATATTGGGCGTTTGGGGGGCTGAGATAGGGTCTCTCTCTTTCTCTCTGGAACAATGAAGAGATACTCTCTCTCGCTACTCTCTCATGCAGAGCATGCGCGATCAAGAGAAAACCATAATTCCTTCCGCTCCCTCTGCAACAATCAAGATGAAACACACACACACATTAACAACCAACAAATAAGCAAGCTTACCTCCTTCTCCTCCTCCTCCTCGTGTTCTTCATGCCAGAGAAAGAAACGCTCCCTCTCTCTCTCTTATATTCTCTCAAGAAATTGGTGGGTACCAATGGATGCTAAAACTACCCACCCCTCCATTTTTTAATTTGGAATTTTTCATTTGTAACCACATTAAGGTCTACAAACTTGTGTTCCCACCTAACCATCCTCAAAGCTTGAGCTCAAAACTCATCATACTAACCCTCGTTCTCTCCCCCTCGATCTCTCTCTTCTCTCTACCCACTTACATACAACCTCCTCTTTATGTACAAAACAATGTTAATCGTCACCATTCCCATGCAATGTGCATACACTAATGGACAACATCGACAATCATGATGCATGCAAATACCATGACATTCCACACACATATGCTTTCAAATACCATGGAAATGCACCTAAAATAACCACAATTGACCCTATTTAAACCCTAAAAATTGCTAAAAATGGCTTCGAATGCACCTAAAATAACCACAATTGACCCTATTTAAACCCTAAAAATTGCTAAAAATGGCTTCGATCCAGGGGTCATCATTCCCCCCACACTGAAATGTGAGCGTCCTTGCGAACACAGCAGTAACTTTACTTTACAGCTTCCCCCACACTTAACTTCTTCACCATCACTGCCTAGCATCACATCTCCACTTCATCACTCTGAAACAATCACCAACCATACACTAGAATTATACCGTACCAAACAAATAAACAAAAACAAAAACAAACCTTCAACACCTTCACATCATCACACATAAATGAGTGAATGAAAATCCAAGTTGCAAACACCACTACAAGACTTATATAACACTAACCAATAGATAAACCAAAAAGGTTTATTAAGCAAACATCAAATCCCAAGAAACAGTAAAAATTAGCAACTACCACAACATCCTCACTATGTCTAAAATATTTCCACTTTAACAAATAGGAAACAACCCATCCATAACTACAAAACTCTAGGAAAACTACCTTCCACTCACTTCCATATTTCATAAAGACAATAGTAGCACAACTAACCATGGAAGTCATTGCCTGATTGTAATTCCCTTATATCAGAACCATGCCTTTCTCATTTCAATTTTTTTTCGCTTAATTAATTAATTTATTTTTTTACCAAATGCACACCACAATGGCAACCACCCCATATGAAACTAGGCTGCGATTCTCAGACCTTGCCACCCGGCTAGGTTGACTCCAAGAACCTACCAAGCTCACATGGCGATGGCTATCCCAAAACAGCCCAAGGCATCAGTTTAGAGTACTGACAACCCTGCCAGCATGACTCTCCTCACCTACCAAGAACCATTAAGGCGATAGACCACATATACCACATACATACATTTGAATTTTTATTTTTCTTCCTTCCTCTTTTTTTTCTTTTTTTTTCTTCTTTTTTTTCATCATTTTTCAAAGGCAATGATTTGAAAACCCTCCCCAGGCTCATCATGAAAATCGAGACTATTATGGTCATTAAACCTAGGAATAAGGGAGAAAAGTTCCTTCCACTAGAGTTCTTAAGCACTTCCAAGCTGTTACCTACCATTAAAGAGAAAAAATATAGTCAATGCAGCACATGCCTAGTTAAGATGAATGTGGTAATGACCAATTTCTACTACAGAGCTCAGCAAGAAACTCATAGAATTAGTATTCTTGACTAATAAACCCCAAATCTTTTCAAAAGAAAGAATCATATAAGTCAAGTACCAAGCAATTGCAACCGGATTAACACAACTCACAATCCCCATTATTACACACACCATGCAAGTGATACCAAAAAATAACCAAATATATTGGAGAAAATACACCTGTGGAACACTGCATATCCTCTGAGTAGCAAAAATTGCATGTCCAGAAACAATCTTCAATACTATGATATCATTGTTCCCAAGTTACTCCCCCATCTCCTTGCACCTAGCAATGCAAAAATACAAAGAGAATACCATATCTGCACATACTAACCATTCAAACAATTAGCTTACAACTTCCAAGAAACATAATGTACCTAAAATTGAAAATAAACAAACACAAAAAACCAATCCACATGCAAACCAAAACAAACAACAAAAACACATAACAAATCACACAAACAAAAGAATTGTTTCTTTTTTAAAGTTTTTTTTTTGAAATAAATAACAAGAAAAACAAAACTAATTGACATCATTGGGGACTCAGAAAAAACGGTACAAAAACTCACAGGCGCATTCACTACACCAAAAGGCAAAAGTTGAGGTGTCACCCCATGGCCCTCTGTCTCGTTCAAAAGTACAACTCTCGAGACAAAACTACTCTCTCTAGGTAGAAGTATCCGATACAAGCCATGAGGAAGGCCAAAGCCCAAACCCTCATCCTTATCCTCCTCATCAAGATAGTCTACCACAACATCTTCAGGATGAAAAGAATCCGAAGAATCATCGAACGCATCGGTTAAGGTGTCCACACCTGAACCAAAAATCTCTGGCGCAATAACGGCCAAAGATTGGGCCATGCGACCAAAGTCGCTCTCGGCAATTGGAAGAAATTCCCCGGCAGCCAACCACCGAAACAACCATTCCAACTCATCAACCCAATCAGGGTCTACAACTAATGCTAGAATACCATCCCACCCAAACCAAACCACATAAGGATGAAGAAAATAAAACAAAGCATTGAGAGAAAACTCCATACCACCTGTATACCACCTGTATGAAAGAAAATCGAATCGATCGCACCAAAACCTGATAAACCCACCAATCCTATCAAAACAACGCAAAATAATAAAGAGCAAAACTCATGTGAAAAATATACAATGAACCAACTTGACCCACGTAATTACCAACTTAAACAAAATAATGTTTCACCCTAAGACCATTAACACGAAAAGGAGCTATTACAGCATCAGGGTCTTGGACAATCAAAGAACCATTATTAAAGGCCTCTAACACCTTGAAAGGGCCTAACCACCTCATTTGTAATTTGCCAGGAAACTTATAATATCGATTTTCATGGACTAAAATCTGATCATTCTTTTGAAACTCCCTCACCTTAATGTGACGATCGTGCCAAGCCTTTCGTCTATGTTGCATCGCCTCAACATTTTGCAAAGCCGTTAAATGTGTCTCATCCAACCTCACCAAGGCCATTAATCGAGCCTCTAAAGATTCCTTCTCACCTAGTCGAGATTCCAAGGCAACGTGTAATGTGGGTATTTCCTTCTCTATTGGGAAAATTACTTTTGTACCATACACTAGAGTGAAAGGTGTATTTTGAGTCGTAACCTTAAATGTGGTACGGTATGCCCACAAAGCCTCAAACAATCGCTCATCCCAATCGCGTCGATTTTCCGATACTGTCTTGGTTAAAATCGTTCCCAGTATTCGATTGGTCACCTCCACTTGACCATTAGCTCGAGGATAATACAGAGTGGATTTTCGATGCTTGATTTTGTAAAGTTCCGTTAATTCCGTAATGGTCTCATTTAAAAAATGAGAACCCCGATCACTCACCAACTCCAACAGACAACCAAAACGAGTAATGATATTTTCATATAAAAATTTGGCGACATCCAATGCCCTATCCATTTTCAAAGGTTTAGCTTCAACCCAATTGGTCACATAATCCGTGCACACAAGAATGTATCGATTGGATCGATAACGAGTGGGTGGATCAATCGGACCCACAAAATCAATTCCCCATTTCTCAAAAGGTTTTAAAGCCAAGATTGGATTTAAAGGGGTCGCAAATTGTGGTGTGGGTCGACCAACCCTTGACACTTATCACAACATTTACAATGCTCAAAAGAGTCTTTATAAACAGTTGGCCACCAACACCTTGCTAGCAATACTTTGCGAGCGGTTAGTTCCCCCGCAAAATGATCTCCACATGGCTCATCATGAAGTGCACGTAAGATAGAAGGTATCTCATCCTCTCGCACACAACGACGATACACCCCCTCCCTAGGAAAATAACGATACAAATAACCACCAAAGAGGGTGTAGTGGCGAGATTGCAATAAAATTTTCTTTTTTTCATACTTGCTGGCGCCTCCTGGATAATGAGCAGTGCTCAAGAAATTTGCAATATCCGCAAACCAAGGAAGTGTACAATCGGTCAAAAATAATGCCGCATCAGGCAATTCATCATCCACTCCCTCCTCAATATCCTCAGTCAAAAGCCGAGAAAGATGATCCGCCAATACATGAGATTTTCCAGGACGAGTAACCACCTCAAAATCAAACTCTTGAAAAAGTAACATCCATCGAATTACTCGCCCCACAAGATCTGTCTTGTTCAAAAGGTATCTTAGTGCTTGATGATCCACATAAATTGTAAAAAACTTGCCCAATAAATAATGTCAATATTTATTCATGGCAAATACCATGGATAAACATTCCTTCTCCGTTGTAGTGTAATTTCTCTCTGTCTCTGTCAAATTGTGACTCACATAATAAATTGGATGGTCTACCTTCTTATCGTCTGCTTGACAAAGAACTGCTCCTACAGCTGTGTGTGAAGCGTCTGCATGAATATGAAAAGGTTTAGAGGTATCAAAACTGGTGCTTTTATCAATCGATCTTTGATCGTATCAAAAGCCTCCTGACAATCTTGTGACCATTCAAAGGGTACATCCTTCCAAAGAAGAGTAGTTAAAGGGTTTACCACCGAAGCAAAATTCAATATGAATCGGCGATAATAATTAACATGTCCCAAAAACCCTCGTAATTGCTTCATGGTTGTAGGAGCAGGCAAATCACGTATCTTATTGATTTTACTATCATCCACAATAATGCCCTCAGATGAAATCACGTGACCTAACAAGATTCCTTTCTTAATGCCAAAAACACATTTCTCCGGATTCAAAGAAATACCGGTTTGTTGACAACGATAAAAGACCTTAGCCAACTTCTCAGGCATATCCTCCTCATCCCCTTGAACTGAAAAATCGTCCAAAAAGATTTCCATCCACTTTTGTAAAAACTCTTGAAATGAAGCCATCATCACCCGTTGGAAAGTAGATGGAGCATTACATAATCCAAATGGCATCACACTCGATAAGCATAAGTTCCCCATTCTGTTGTAAAAGTAGTTTTTGGTTGATCATCTGGGTGGATTTGTATTTGATTATAACCGCTAAAACCATCTAAGAAGGAATACAATTTATGCCCTGCTACTTGGTCTAGAACTTGATCAGTGAAAGGCAATGGAAAGTGATCCTTCTTAGTCTTATCATTTAGCTTTCGATAATCCACACAAATTCTAATCTTACGATTTTTCTTTGGAACAATTACAATTGGGGAAACCCACTCACTGTATGCCACAGGATAAATGAAACCCGCATCTAACAGCCTTGTTATTTCTGCTTTCACAAGCTCTGCATAGACCGGGTTTGTGTGCCTTTGACGTTGGCATACCGGCCTAGCGTTTGGCTCTAAATCAATGTAATGCTGGCATATCTCAGGTTTCACTCCCTGCAAGTCTTTATAGGACCAAGCAAAGACATGTTTGTATGTTTGTAGAACCTCTCTCAATCTAGTTAAAGTTCGTTCTTGCAATTGACTCCCCAATGTAAAGCATTTTCCCTCTTCAACTTCCCAGCGCTGAGTAATTTCTAATGCATCAGAAACAAAGGCTGATCGTCGACGACGAGATCTAGCTTGTATAGGTGGATGGTCTCTCACTTTGAAACAAACATTTTCTAGAAACTTTTGCTTGGTGTTACACTCCTCTTCCTCTTCGTGCAACGAATGAGCACTTACAAGATTTTCATGGGTATAAGGTATCACCATTAAAGGGTCTATTTCCTCTTCATCATTGACAGGCTCCTCAATTTGGACCATAAAAGCATCCCTCACTACCTCAATCATCTTGGAATCAGTCCAATCATTGAACTCTCCTCCATCATCTCCTATTGTTTCATTGTATTGTGTTTCCAAGAACTCTCTGGAAAATGACTTATTTTTCCTTCTACTCATCTTTTGCAACGACGAGCCATCCTCACTCTTGTTATCTTTTTGCTTATATCTCTCACATTCTCTGAGCAACTTTCGAGTATACCTCGCATTATATTTGAGTTCTTGTCGACAACGACCAATCTCACGATCTTTTTCTCGACGTAAGGCTTCCCAAGAAGTTTCTTCTTCATGACGGCACTCTTCAAGTTGCAAGGTCAAATCTTGCAAATGTCTAATTTTTATCTCAGCTCGTCCCTTATCTTCCTCTAGCAACTTCACCTTCCTTAATAATGTGTCCATTGACTCACTAGAAAAAACTCGTTCTAGCTCTAACTGCTCTTGCAATTTCTCAATAAGGGCATATAGCTCTTGGTGCCTTGCTTTATCCCCATCGTCTGCTCTCCTCTGCTTGATTGTATCCATGCAAAAGCAATCCACTACAGACTCCTCTGGTGATGACAACCAATCGGTAATGTCATTGTCAGAGTCATTCTCCGAAGAAAAATGCACTCGATATTCTCCCATACCAGCATCCCCAAAGCAAAGTTAGAGCACTCTCTCTTTTGCATTATAGGCTCCTCCGTATCAACCATTTGCATTTGATACCCATTTTGAAGAAAACGAGCATACTTATCTTTATTTAATGCAAAGCATTCTTGGACTACTTCCTCACCAATGGATGTATCACTTCCATATCCCGTCATTTCTTTGGTTGTAGAAGGTGGTTTAGTGAACTCCCTCAAGAATTCTTTAGACACAACCCTCAATTGAACTCTATTCGTGCGTGGACCTATGGTTATTATAATCCCTTTATGCCACTTTTGAACACATCGAGCTTGTACTAACCAAGGTCGTCCTACCAAGATTGGAAGCGCTGCACCATAGGAATGCGGTCGCACTACTAGATAGGTAACGCAAAACTCCAATCCAGCTATTATAGTCTTTACTCCTTGAAGCAGACCTAATGATTTCACTCGACGTTGATCTTCTACTCGCAACATGATATTTGTGGGCTTTAAACCCTTTAGGCCCAACTCTTCCATTGTGTATTCAGTCATGAGATTCACCGCAGCTCCTCCATCTAGCTGTACCCCCATGACCTGATGATGTCCAATTTCTACCGTAATAGTCGGAGCCTCAAAATCCATAAGCATATCAATTACTTGCACTCCTGTTTCCAAAGGTTCTTTAGGAGTCACTTCTTTTCTCACCCACGAACGTCGACGTGCAAGTCGTTGATACATCTGCTTTCGACATATTGGAGAGATCTCCGCTAATGTAGGTAGACTAATAGACACCTCACACCGTTCCAATATAGCCCATAAATCAAATTGAGATTTTGGATCAACTTTAGCACCTATCCCGACCTTCTTAGCACGTGGTACTTTTAATCTATCAGGAAAGGTGTTACACCAAGTTGGAAGTGAGGGCCTTTTCCTACGCGTGCTATGGGAGGTTGATCAGACGATTGCTCATCCGTCATACTGGCTCTTGACTCTCTGCAACTTCCTCTAAAGATGCCTCCTTAAGCATGCTTACTTTTCCTCCTTCTAATTGGGTTGATTTCGGCAAGCTTTCTGCAGTCCTTTGCACTTTCCCCTGGGATCTAGTGACAACTCCCACCATTGGATGATTATGAGAAAATGTCACCTTTCTAGATTTTCTGTCTGCTCTGCCGATTCTTTCCTAGCACCTACTATAGGGACTACTTCCACTAAATTTGCTGAAGTACTTGGACCCTCATCTACAATTTGCTTCCCTTTGTCCCCTATTAATTTTGCATTACTTTTAGGGCAATCTTTCTCCTCGTGGCCCTCCTCACTGCATTGCTTGCATAAAGGAACATAATCTTGGTGTGCCCTTGCATTCAGGCAATATGCAGCAATGTGGCCTTCTTGGTGGCAGTTCCAACAAATCACTGTTCCTTGGGTAATTGTATTAGGACTTCCATATCCTTGATAACCCGGGCCAAAATATGGCCGATATGGTGACCCTGGCCATTTTCCCCTCATTCCACCTCGCCCTCGCCCTCGTGGAAATGGAGGTCAGGCTTGTGCGGGTAATCCTTGCTGCAATTGTTGCTTATAGGGCTCTTGGATTCCTCTTTGCATGAAAGGTCGAGGTGGAGGTCCAATTTCATAAGTAATATTATTCTTATCCATGCAATTAAAATTAGTGTTCATCCCCTGCGCTTGCCTTCTGCGCTTGCCTTCTCTCATGTGCTTGCTTAATGAAGCAATTTTCCTCTGTATGATTGTTTTTCAAGCAATAAGTACAAAACAAGATTCGTGGTTGATCAGGTACGACTCGAGATACAGTAGGACACTCTGTAGCCAAGTGGCCATAGCCATGACATTTCCCACACCATATATTCGATCAAGGTGGAGTTTGCGCACTGGCTTGCATAGTAGGCAGCTGTGGCTCTATAGCCATAACGTCCCTTACTGGAGCTCGCACAGCACTTAAGATCTCCTCTTTAAATTTTCCCAACACACTTGTCACAATGTCCCCCACCCTTGCCTTGCTCACTAAAGGTGGTGGTGGTGTTCCGGTCTGAAGCATGTATGCCGGTGCAGTCATATATGGGTTTGGAGGCATGTATGATGCTGGATTTGTATTAACAACCACTTGTGGTTGTGAGGGACCGGCAATTGTTGAGACCTACTGGGGTCTCATAGAGCTAACCATAGGTGATGTCCCCATAGGGCCATAAAGTAATTCCCTTCGTCGTTGCTGTCCCAGCTGTACCTCTTCCCAGTTTCTAGCTTCTTGTTTGGCCGCATTCAAATCAACAGGCCGACGAAGCCCAACATACTTCTGAGCCTCTGGATCCCTTAGACCATCAATCAAACGACGCTTTTGTGTGTCATCATTAGGGGCTGCTACTCCCATCTTCCTCACAATGGTCTCCATGCATTGTATGTAATGGTCAATGCTCTCGTTCACTCCTTGCAACAAGTAGTCTAATTGCTGGGCCAATCTATCTTGAAAACCTTGCCTTCTAAATTTGGCCAAAAAAGATGTTGATAGATTTTGGTACGTGGCCTTGGAGGCTGCATCCAAGTTGCCATACCAGCTTGCTGCTTCATCTTTAAAAGTTGCCGGAAAGATATGCAGCTTTTGATCTTGATCAATTATCTCGTTAGCAACACATGTCACCTCAAACTTTTGTAAATGCGCATCAGGATCCTCGTCCCAAAGTCCCACAAATTGCATAAACTCGGCTAACCGGATTGTTGCTCTTTGTGCTGGAACAGCCATTTGGAAAAATGGTAGTACCTCAAAAGTTGGATCGTCCCAGAAATTTAAAGTTCTAGGTCTTACCCTAGGTAATCACGGATAGCTTCTAAGTCCTCTAGGCACACTACCGCTAGTGCCTGCAATAGTCTCTCTTTCTTCTCTTGTTGGGCTATCAACTTGTACAGGTCGATTACTGACTCCTAAATCCCTTATTGTTTGGTCATCACACGAAAGATCTTCCCCGCTTAGACTAGAAGGAACGCTAACCTGAAATTGACCGCTATCCAAGGATCTTCCTTGTGTCACGTTCGGTTCTTGCTCTCTCAACAATAGGTTCACTAACTCTAATTGCGCAGTGAGACGGATTTCAGCTTGTTCAGCCCTCCTTTTCCTCCTTTCTTCCCTTGCTTGTCTTGGGTCAATTGTTCGACCCTGAGTAGACTCACTCATGCACTTCTTACTTCCTGAGATTCTTCGTGATTCTCTAGATTATCTAGCTTGATGGACTTTAAAATTGCCTTGATAAACCACTTCCACCAAATTGGTGCATGGAACAAACCAAAGGGCTCTATGGATCTAAGATAATCCTTGCAGTATGTGGCCTTGATCTTACGTATCACATCACTGGGAAACCGTGGGTAATATTCTTGAATGAATATGTCCTCCCACTCTTGTCGTTCTTCTTTGTACGGAACCCAGTTAGCAAAAATCTCGAAAAAATCACGTGTTTACCAATGCCCCTCTCTCATTTGACTCCTCGCGGCCACTCCTAAGCCCTTCTGAACCTAGGAGTCGTGCCGTTTTTTTTTTGGGAACTCCTAAACCCTGGTTCTCACACGCAAAATATATGCGCCGAGATATCCTGTAGCTACTAACTAGCTAGTGATCTCCTGGCGGCGGCGAACGCACCAAAAAATGACTGGCCTTCCTACTCTCTAGTCCAACGCACTAAAACAGTGAATGTGTCCTAAATAACAACCACACACAGCCTAAATCCTAGAAACACACACCGAAAAGACATCTTTTTGTATGAAATAATTTACAATGTTTTATTTACACACACCCACATGGACACACAAATGGAAAAGAACAAACTACTACGACCCAACAGATCATCAAGACACAACTTCACCATTCTAAACTGAATAAAGAAATTTAATGTCAAAATGGTTTTGTGTAAATTGTTTCCAAGAGTTTAATGAAAAAGAACCAATATTTCCAACACTTCCACGTTTCAGTCAATCTGCAACAGCATCACTGCATTCAACATTTGGCTAATCTTCACTTCACTCCACTCTTCACTCTCTCTCTTTCACACTTCAAAACTCTTTCTTTCTTTCTTCTCTCTCTCTACTCATTATTCTCGTGAACTCTCTTCTTCTTTTTCTTTCTTTCTCTTCCTCCTCCTGAAACACAAACACAAGAATAATGCACACAATCTAATACATTCTCTCACTCTCATGCTTTTACTTTTAAGTATGCACCATGTCAAAGTGATCAAATCTCTTTCTCTCTCTTTCCTATTTTGCATGTACACACATAGCGTAGCCATATTGCCCTCTCTCTCTTCTTCTACCCACACCCAATGTCTCCTCTACTTGCTATGGTTCCCCACCTTCTCTCTCCTCATTTTAGCTTAAGAGCATGAAGACCTCTCACATACACACACACGTTTCTTTCTCTCTCTCACAGTCTACCATGGGCGGCCTTCCTAGGTGTATGGTTGCTCTCTTCATGAGCATCCCCCTTAGTGTGGCTAGGGCTTGCCATTATGATGTCTTGCCCATGTGTATGCTGTTGCATTGGCTAATCGGCCAGCCGCCGTCAAGCACACAAGGTTGAGCAGCCACTTCTAGGCCCAGTCCATTGTGCCCTCTCCAAGGCGGCTCATCTTGAAGGACTCCCATCGCCAAGTAACAACCAGCCAGCTTCATGCTCTCACGGTCATGGCCTCCTGCCAACCTGTCCAACCAATGAGCAGCCCCTCGTGCTCGACCATGGTGGCCTCCTACACATAGGCGCCTCCACATTGCATGGAGGGAAGGGGATCTCCTTCTTGTGCATGCGCCGACTCCCCATGGGTTGACTTGGCCCACCATCTACAACCGTGCAGCACTTCTCCTTAGTAGGCACACACACGGTGGCAAGCTAGCCACGCAAGACACCTCCTCATCGCCCTCCTGGCAACCCTTATGTCCATGGTGCTTAGCCTTAAGCGCTCCAGCCCGCCGGCCATCCAACACATCACGGCCAAGTGACCCGCCAGCCTACGTGCTGTTCGACCACCCTGTGGTGCATAGACCACGGGCGTTCACAGGCAAGGCATTGGCCTACCTTCTCTGAGGTGAATGGATCACAAGCCCTTGGTGCCGCGTGACCCCTTGAGCACAAGGTGCTAACACGCCTTCAAGCGCATGCGACCTATGGCAAGGCGGCCTCCTGAGCACCCCAACCGGCTACCCCTAGCTGGCTGCACCAAGCTTGGCTACCTCCTTCTTTTCGCCTATATAGAACTACCCACAAAGCTATGCTTCACCCTCCCATGCTCTCTCTTCTCACTCTCCCTGTCCGGCTTGCATCCCCTCTGCTAGACCCAGCAGATTGGCTGTCCACAACTGCCCCACGCACTTGTTCTCCATGGCGATCCGCTCTTCCTCTTTCGCCGCCATAGCCAGCCGGACGAGCAGCACCACCCTCTTCCCCATAGCCACTATCCCCACTACCACGTGCCCGTACGCCATGGCATGCGCCTCTCCCAGCACCTCCACGCTGCCCTTCTCCACTTTGTTGCTCATATCCACCTTCTCGGCCACTATAGCCTCTGCCCTGGCTACGTCGGGGAGGCATATTGGGCGTTTGGGGCTGAGATAGGGTCTCTCTCTTTCTCTCTAGAACAATGAAGAGATACTTTCTCTCGCTACTCTCTCATGCAGAGCACGCGCGATCAAGAGAAAACCATAATTCCTTCCGCTCCCTCTGCAACAATGAAGATGAAACACACACACACATTAACAACCAACAAATAAGCAAGCTTACCTCCTTCTCCTCCTCCTCCTCATGTTCTTCACGCCAGAGAAAGAACACTCCCTCTCTCTCTCTTATATTCTCTCAAGAAATTGGTGGGTACCAACGGGTGCTAAAACTACCCACCTCTCCATTTTTTAATTTGGAATTTTTCATTTGTAACCACATTAAGGTCTACAAACTTGCGTTCCCACCTAACCATCCTCAAAGCTTGAGCTCAAAACTCATCATACTAACCATCGTTCTCGATCTCTCTCTTCTCTCTACCCACTTACATACAACCTCCTCTTTATGTACAAAACAATGTTAATCGTCACCATTCCCATGCAATGTGCATACACCAATGGACAACATCGACAATCATGATGCGTGAAAATACCATGACATTCCACACACATATGCTTTCAAATACCATGGAAATGCACCTAAAATAACCACAATTGACCCTATTTAAACCCTAGAAATTGCTAAAAATGGCTTCGATCCAGGGGTCATCACTACCCCAGCATTCTTGACATAAAACAATCATTTAAAAATAGATTTCACATACAATTACAGTCCAATAGTATTTCCATCTTTTCTCAATCACTCCACATCCTTACATATTAGTTCCCATCTTTTCTCATCTTACCCACAATCTTACTTCATCGATCCCTATCACATCACATCATTCCCATATCCCAATCACATCATCCACATGTCAATCCACATCATCCACACATCACATCAGTCCACATCATCCACATCAATCCACATCATCCATACATTCATTCACATCAATCCACATCATCCAAACATCCATCCACATCAACCCACATCATCCATACATCCATCCACATCAAAGCACATCATCCATGCATCCATCCACATCAACCCACATCATCCATACATCCATCCACATCAAACCACATCATCCATACATTCATCCACATTAAACCACATTATTCATACCTTCATCTACATCAATCCACATTATTCATACATTCATCTACATCAATCCACATTCATTTCATAAGCATTTCCCATTTTCATCTAATCACATCTTTTTCTATTTCATCACTTATTTCTTCATTTATCTTCATCAGATCTCATCCACTTGCATCTACCCATACATCTCATCACTTCTCATACATTAACATATATTCAATTTACATTGCATCTTATCACATCCACTTCACATCACATTTCATTCATTCACATCTTGATTCACATGTTAACACATTCATTCACGTTCCTTGTCGTTCATTCACATCCTGATTCACATCGCATCACATCCATTCACATCCCTTATCATTCATTCACATCCTGATTCATGTGTTATCATATTCATCCACATCTTATATCATTCATTCACATCCCTTATCATTCATATCTATCCAATTTACATCACATCTCATCGCCTCTATTCTCATTCGTATCCATCACATTCACATCCACATATATTCTTCCACATACATCCACATCGATACTTATCACATACACATACATCTTTTCTTTCACATACATCCACATCCATTCTTCACATGCATCCACATCCATTCTTCACATGCATTCACATCCATCCTTCACATGCATACATCTACATCCATTCTTTCACATACATATATCTACATACATATATCTCCATTCATTCTTCGTTCATTTTCATCTATCTAATTCATTTCACATCATCATATCTATTTATAGAATACAAGAGAATTCTTATTTTTGATATAAGATTTCTTTACGCATCTATTTATGCATAAATTCCATTTTAAGGAGAATAACACTTTCGAAATAAAAATCAATCTTTTATGTATCTTCTTATGCATAAATTCATTGTAAATGAGAATGACACTTTTGAATTAAAAATCAATCTTTTATGCATCTTCCTATGCATAAAATCAAAATTGATGAAAATAACTCTTTTGAACTAAAAATAGATTTCTTTATGCATCATTCTATGCCTAAAATCAAAATTGATGAAAATAACTCTTTTGAACTAAAAATAGATTTCTTTATGCATCATTCTATGCATAAAATCAGAATTGATGAAAATAACTCTTTTGAAATAAAAATAGATTTCTTTATACATCATTCTATGCATAAAATCAGAATTGATGAAAATAACTCTTTTGAAATGAAAATAGATTTCTTTATGCATCTTTCTATGCATAAAATCAAAATTGATGAGAATAACACTTTTGGATTAAAATAAATTCTTTATGCATCTTTCCATGCATAAATCCAATTTAGTAGGAATTACACTTTTAGAATAAAAGAATTTCTCTTATGCATCTAATTTATGCATAAAATCTATTTATGATGAAAATCACACTTTTAATATAAAAAAAATCTTTTATGCATATGTTTATGCATACAAATCATTTATGAATGAAAATTACTCTTTTAAAATAAAAGAATTTCTTTTATGCATCCATTTATCCATAAAAATCATTTATGATGAAAATTACACTTTTAATATAAAAATTATCTTTTATGCATACAAATCATTTATGAATGAAAATCACTCTTTTAATATAAAAGAATTTTTTTTATGCATCCATTTATGCATAAAAATCATTTATGATGAAAATCACACTTTTAATATAAAAATTATCTTTTATGCATATGTTTATGCATACAAATCATTTATGATGAAAATCACTTTTTTAATATAAAAGAATTTCTTTTATGCATCCATTTATGCATAAAAATCATTGATGATGAAAATCACACTTTTAATATAAAAATTATCTTTTTATGCACACAAATCATTTATGATGAAAATCACTCTTTTAATATAAAAGAATTTCTTTTATCCATCCATTTATGCATAAAAATCATTTATAAAGAAAATCACTCTTTTAATATAAAAGAATTTCTTTTATGCATCCATTTATGCATAAAAATCATTTATGATGAAAATAACACTTCTATAATCAAAATAACAATTTCAATATGCTTCCTTCTATGCATACAATTTAATTTCAAAGAAAGTAACACTTTTTTAATAAAATATTTTTAGTATGCATTTTTCTATACCTAGGATGAAAAGTAACACTTTAAGAATACATATACGATGGGAATTACTCTTTTTGAATTTGGAAAAAAGTAAAACTTATTTTACACAATTTTAGAAAATTTCACCCCATAACCTCCTTTGTATGGCTGACCATTTTTCAATTTTTAACTCTCTAAAATTAATTAGAATTTCACCAAGAGTATTTAAATCATTCTAATGTAAACATTTTCTACTTATTTAAGAGAAACATTATGAAAAACTTGATTTTATCCATTAATCATTCATCTAGGATAAAGAATGGTTGGATTTACTAAAGAAGAGAGGGGAATGCCTTTTTTCAATGAGGCATAACATCATATTCATTTTAGAGAAGACAAAAAACATAAAAACCATAAAATGAACAAAAAAAGAGAGAATTTCCAACTTACGAAGGAATTTGAGAGCTTTCGTTTGTTGAGATATCGAGCTCTAGTGAGGTTGTGGACACTGATGACCCGCCTGGGGGATAGGCCCCGCACTTACACCACTGGCATGGTTGGTGAGATCTTGGGTGATATGCGGCCAGTGGGATGACAGGCTATGTGACTGCCATTCTAGAGACTGGCATAGTTATAGCGCCAGCTCATTTAGTCGGGTTCACACTATAGAGAACTCGTGTATGTATTTGGTTGAGTACCTTTCATATGGTGTGTACTCTTATTCTCATATATGGTGTGTTGAGTGTTGAGTAGAAAAGAAGAAGATTTTCAGCCTCTCACCTTGTGTGTTCTCTATTAGGGTTTTGTGAGTGTGTGTGTGTGCTTGCAAGAGCTCAAGCTCTCTTCCCCCCTGCATCTTTTCATGGTATCAGAGCCTGGTTCGTGCTAAGGGCTGAGCTGCAAGCAAGAGAACCACAGGAAGTGGTACGAGGGTAAGAGCTTCAACTACTCTTCCCTATTGTGTTGGTGACTACACCCTTGTCGGGAGCTCTACGGGAGGCACCGGCAAACGATCTCCGATTGAGGAGCTTTCTTCGCGGGAGTGAAGCTATAGGGCAACTATACAATCCCTCGGACTCCAATTTTCGGGCCGAAAACGCGTTTCGGGCGCGTCTGGACCTTCGTTTTTCAGAAAGCAGGCAATTTCGAGCACTGCGGGTAAGTCTTCAATTCTCTGCAGAACTCTGTTTTAAGAACTGCAGGAAGACAGATTGACTGTGCAGACACTGTGGGTGCTGCAAAGAGGTCTACAGTTGCCATTGGGTGTATGTATGTGCATTGAAGTCACTGGTTGTGACATTTGAGAGTACTGCAGTACCGCTGTGCAAAAAATATAGCATCTGTGCAGAAAAACCAGAGTGCAGTTTCTGGTAAAGTTGTGTGTTTGGCAAGATGTCAAATGATGGGATAACTCAGATTGTGGCTGAGAAGCTGGATAAGAATAACTTCCATGCTTGGAGGTTCAGGTTAACGAATTTCCTGATGGGAAAAGGCTATTGGGACTACATAGAAGGTGAGCATGAAGAGGCACCGGAGATACCGGATATAAATCCGACTGCTGCAGATGTGAAAGAGTTTAAAGACTGGAATCAAGGAGCCAGGAAAGTAATGTATTGGCTTTCCATTAGTATACAGGACACCATGATTGGGCACATTCAGGATGCCAAGTCCCCCAAGGAGGCGTGGGACACCTTGGTAAAGCTTTATGAAACAAATACCAAGGCACGTAAGATACAGTTGAAGAATGAACTTCATACTGTGGAGAAAAAGAGCATGTCTGTGAATGACTATGCGTTGAAGATAAAGGGTATTGTGGAATCCCTTGCATCTATTGGTGTGTCAGTAGATGATGATGACAAGGTGGAAGTCTGTCTACGTGGTCTCGGGCCACAATACAAGGCGTTCAAGACGTCCATTCAGACTCGGGAAAACATTCCCAACTTTACAGATTTGGTGTCTATGCTGATTATCGAAGAGAAGAGCTTGGGTGAAGACCAATAGTCTTCACAAAGCAAAAACAGTTCAGAGCAACAAGCCTTCTACACGAGTTCAGGAAGAGGATGAGGTAGAGGAGGCCGTGGACGCGGTCAAGGAGGTGGCCGAATAGGTAATCAAAATTATGGCCACCAGAGCAGCAGCAACAACAACAGTCCCAGAATCAACAACAACAACAACACGCAGGTGGAAGAGGCAAATTCAGAGGCAGGGGGAGTCAAAGAGGCCGTGGAAATTGGCAAAGGCAATATAATGATACACGTGAATGCTATTATTGTGGTAAGCCTGGACATGTGCAGTCAGAATGTTATAAGAAGCAGGCTGACATGCAAAATGGGAAAGTGCAGCAAAACAACTATGCATCCTCAAGCAGAAATAATGAGGATAATGAAAGGTTGTTTGTTATGCAGCATGTTGTGTGAAAAGATGCAGGGGGGAAGAGAGCTTGAGCTCTTGCAAGCACACACACACACTCACAAAACCCTAATAGAGAACACACAAGGTGAGAGGCTGAAAATCTTCTTCTTCTCTACTCAACACTCAACACACCATATACAAGAATAAGAGTACACACAATATGAAAGGTACTCAACCAAATACATACACGGGTTCTCTATAGTGTGAACCCGACTAAATGAGCTGGCGCTATAACTATGCCAGTCTCTAGAGTGGCTGTCACACAGCCTGTCATCCCACTGGCCGCATATCACCCAAGATCTCACCAACCATGCCAATGGTGTAAGTGCGGGGCCTATCCCCCAGGCGGGTCATCAGTGGCCACCGCCTCACTAGACGAGCTCGATATCTCAACACTCCCCCTCGAGCTCAAATCCATCTCATGTACACCAAGCAAAGCCCTGAATCTGCGGAGCTTCTCTGTACCCAATGCTTTGGTGAAGATGTCAGCTACCTGATCCTCTGTGCTGACATAAACAAGGTCAAGGTCTCCTGCCAAGACCTTCTCTCTGACGAAGTGGTAGTGGACCTCTATGTGCTTCGTACGAGCATGAAAGACTGGGTTCCTGGCCAACTGTATACTACTAATGTTGTCACAGAAAATGACAACTTGTCTATCCACTGATAGACCCAAATCTGCAAGTAGCTTTCTTAACCAAGCTACCTCACATGCTGCCATAGCAGCTCCTCTGTACTCGGCCTCTGTACTCAATAGAGCAACCGTAGGCTGCTTCTTGCTGCTCCAAGTCACAGCAGCACTCCCCAAAGAAAACATGAATCCACTGGTAGATCTTCTGTCTGAGATACTACCAGCCCAATCAGCATCTGTGTACCCATGTACACATATCTCTGTCCCAGTCTCATAGAATAGTCCACAATGTAAAGTAGACTTCACATACCTCAGTATGCGTCTCACAGCATCCAAATGCGGTTTCCGTGGAACCTGCATAAACTGACTCACCAACCCAACAGCATAGCTCAAATCTGGTCTGGTGATCGTCATGTAGATCAAACTTCCTACTATGCTCCTGTACATAGTAGGATCCTCCAAGATCTCTCCTGAATCTGCACTCAACTTGCCATTTTGATCCAATGGCACAGAAATAGGCTTACAGCCTGTCATACCATACTTGGACAACATGTCCAAGCCATACTGTCTCTGCAGTAATCCAATACCATGTGGTGACCTAATCACCTCAATGCCCAAGAAATATCTGAGCTCCCCCAGATCCTTCATCTCAAACTTCTGTCTTAGCAAGATCTTTACATCAAAGATCTCTGCATCATGGTCCCCCGTAATGATCAAGTCATCTACAAAGATTACAACAAGCACAACTCCTCTATCACTATGTCTCACATACAATGAGAAATCTGCATTGGCTACATGAAAGCCAATAGTGACAAGATATTCAGAAATCTTGTCAGACCATGCTCTTGGTGCTTGCTTTAAGCCATACAAGGCTTTCTTCAACCTGCAAACATGCTCGGGGTGACCCTCATCCTCATAACCAGGTGGCTGCAACATATACACCTCTTCTTGCAAATCCCCATGCAAGAATGCATTCTTTACATCCATCTGATGTAAAGACCATTGCTTTGACGCAGCCACTGCTATCACAACTCTCACCATTGCCATCTTGGCAACTGGGCTGAAAGTTTCCTCATAATCAATGCCATATGTCTGCGCATATCCTTTGGCTACCAATCTAGCCTTGTACCTGTTTATGCTCCCATCACTGTTATGTTTAACTTTGTACACCCACTTGCATCCAATGGCTTTCTTGCCTTCTGGCAATTGCACTAAATCCCAAGTTTCATTTCCATAGAGTGCATCCATCTCCTCATCCATAGCTTTCTCCCAACACACATTTCCAACAGCCTCATCAATGCATGTGGGCTCAACAACCTGCACAACCTTTGCCATATATGCATAGTGATGTGCCACATAACCATCATATGTAAATCTCTGCACAGGGTTCTTCACTCTCCCTGATCTTCGCAGCTTTTCATTCATGGCTTCCATAGCCTTCTTTACACCAGGTGTTCTCATAGCTGGGATCCCAAGCTCCTCATCAAGGCTCATATCTGAGCCACTAGACTCTCCATCAACATGAGAATGCCCTGCAGAAATGTCAGGCATACCAAGGGGCTCAACCACTTTCTCTTTTCCTTTACGTGATGTAGTAATCACATTTGCAGGACTGGTATTATGACGCAGCCTGCCACTCCATGGTCTATCAACAGACCCACTAGATGAGGACTCTCCTGGTCCACTCAAAGACTGTGATTGCTGACCTGCATTCTGTGCAACCACACTTCCACTCACATCAGCCCCAACAGCTTCTTTTTCAGCAGCATACCAGCTGCTCATCTCATCAAAGACAACATCCCTGCTTACCCTCAACTCACGTGTAGCAGGGTTATAACACCTGTATCCCTTTTGCTCAAGGGAATATCCAATAAACACACATTTTTCAGCTTTCGGATCCAGCTTGGTTCTCAGCTCATCTGGCACATGCACATATGCAATGCATCCAAAAACTTTCAGATGAGATAAATCTGGTTTTCTGCCAGTAAACCTCTCCTCTGGAGTTACATCATGTATGGCTGCAGTTGGAGTCCTGTTCATGATGTATACTGCTGTAGAAACAGCCTCAGCCCAATAGCAATGCGGCATATTCTTCTCTTCCATCAATGCTCGCGCAATCTCAGCAATGTGCCTATTTTTCTGCTCAGCAACTCCATTTTGCTGCGGAGTGTATCTGCATGTAAACTGTCTCCGAATACCATTCTTCTTCAAGAATTCAGAGAACTCATTGGAGAAGTACTCTCCCCCTCCATCTGACCTTAGGCACTTTACATATTTCCCTGTTTGCTTTTCAACCAAAACTCTGAAATTCTGAAAGTGAGTAAACACCTCACTCTTCTCCTTCATGAAATATACCCACACTTTTCTTGTGTGGTCATCAATGAAAGTGACATAGTACCTGCAGCCTCCCATAGATACGGTCTTCGTAGGACCCCATACATCTGAATGCACAACATCTAGTGCATTTCTGCTCACATATCTGTTACGTGGAAACACATGCTTTGTTTGCTTCCCAAATTGGCATGCTTCACATATTTTCTGCATACCTTCCACTTTAAATTTTGGCAGCCCTGTCACAATTCCTTTTGTTTGCATAGACTTCAATCTCTGCACATTTACATGTCCAATTCTTTTATGCCATATGTCTGTGTCTGCAACAACTCCTGAACCATTTGCAAACATCGCAGCACTCATTTCAGGCATGTCTACATTCAACGTAAACATTCTGCCCACTCTGTTGCCTTTTGCAACCAACCTGCACTTGTCTTTGAAATCTTCAACATAACACCCATCAGGGTTAAACCTAACCTGCAAACCCTGCTCAATCATTTGGCCAACTGAAACCAGATTCTTTGTTATGTTCGGTACATGAAGTACATCTGCAAGGTACTTCACTTTGCCATCCTGCATAGACAATGGCACATCTCCAACGTGGGCAATTGGATGAGCAGTGTCATCCCCTGTTTCCACAAAACCTGGCCTTTCCGGGTTTTTCATCTCCTTGAACCACTCCCCATGACTCGTCATGTGGTTCGAAGCGCCTGAATCCACATACCATACATTATCTTTTTGTGCTGCATCAACATTTTCAGACATGGCATTCACAACATGCTGCATAACAAATAACCTTTCATTATCCTCATTATTTCTACTTGAGGATGCATAGTTGTTTTGCTGCACTTTCCCATTTTGCATGTCAGCCTGCTTCTTATAACATTCTGACTGCACATGTCCAGGCTTACCACAATAATAGCATTCACGTGTATCATTATATTGCCTTTGCCAATTTCCACGGCCTCTTTGACTCCCCCTGCCTCTGAATTTGCCTCTTCCACCTGCGTGTTGTTGTTGTTGTTGATTCTGGGACTGTTGTTGTTGCTGCTGCTGCTGGCCATAATTTTGATTACCTGTTCGGCCACCTCCTTGACCGCGTCCACCAAACGGCCTCCTCTACCTCGTCCTCTTCCTGAACTCGTGTAGAAAGCCTGTTGCTCTGAACTGTTTTTACTTTGTGAAGACTGTTGGTCTTCACCCAAGTTCTTCTCTTCGATAATCAGCATAGACACCAAATCTGTAAAGTTGGGAATGTTTTCCCGAGTCTGAATAGACGTCTTGAACGCCTTGTATTGTGGCCCGAGACCACGTAGACAGACTTCCACCTTGTCATCATCATCTACTGACACACCAATAGATGCAAGGGATTCCACAATACCCTTTATCTTCAGCGCATAGTCATTCACAGACATGCTCTTTTTCTCCACAGTATGAAGTTCATTCTTCAACTGTATCTTACGTGCCTTGGTGTTTGTTTCATAAAGCTTTACCAAGGTGTCCCACGCCTCCTTGGGGGACTTGGCATCCAATCATGGTGTCCTGTATACTAATGGATAGCCAATACATAACCTTCCTGGCTCCTTGGTTCCAGTCTTTAAACTCTTTCACATCTGCAGCAGTCGGATTTATATCCGGTATCTCCGGTGCCTCTTCATGCTCACCTTCTATGTAGTCCCAATAACCTTTTCCCATCAGGAAATTTGTCAACCTGAACCTCCAAGCATGGAAGTTATTCTTATCCAGCTTCTTAGCCACAATCTGTGTTATGCCATCATTAGACATCTTGCCAAACACACAATTTTACCAGAACCTGCACTCTGGTTTTTCTGCACAAATGCTGTATTTTTTGCACAGCGGTACTGCAGTACTCTCAAATGTCACAACCAGTGACTTCAATGCAATCTGGCAGAAAACCAGATTTATCTCATCTGAAAGTTTTTGGATGCATTGCATATGTGCATGTGCCAGATGAGCTGAGAACCAAGCTGGATCCGAAAGCTGAAAAATGTGTGTTTATTGGATATTCCCTTGAGCAAAAGGGATACAGGTGTTATAACCCTGCTACACGTGAGTTGAGGGTAAGCAGGGATGTTGTCTTTGATGAGATGAGCAGCTGGTATGCTGCTGAAAAAGAAGCTGTTGGGGCTGATGTGAGTGGAAGTGTGGTTGCACAGAATGCAGGTCAGCAATCACAGTCTTTGAGTGGACCAGGAGAGTCCTCATCTAGTGGGTCTGTTGATAGACCATGGAGTGGCAGGCTGCGTCATAATACCAGCCCTGCAAATGTGATTAGTACATCACGTAAAGGAAAAGAGAAAGTGGTTGAGCCCCTTGGTATGCCTGACATTTCTACAGGGCATTCTCATGTTGATGGAGAGTCTAGTGGCTCAGATATGAGCCTTGATGAGGAGCTTGGGATCCCAGCTATGAGAACACCTGGTGTAAAGAAGGCTATGGAAGCCATGAATGAAAAGCTGCGAAGATCAGGGAGAGTGAAGAACCCTGTGCAGAGATTTACATATGATGGTTATGTGGCACATCACTATGCATATATGGCAAAGGTTGTGCAGGTTGTTGAGCCCACATGCATTGATGAGGCTGTTGGAAATGTGTGTTGGGAGAAAGCTATGGATGAGGAGATGGATGCACTATATGGAAATGAAACTTGGGATTTAGTGCAATTGCCAGAAGGCAAGAAAGCCATTGGATGCAAGTGGGTGTACAAAGTTAAATAACAGTGATGGAAGCATAAACAGGTACAAGGCTAGATTGGTAGCCAAAGGATATGCGCAGACATATGGGATTGATTATGAGGAAACTTTCAGCCCAGTTGCCAAGATGGCAACGGTGAGAGTTGTGATAGCAGTGGCTGCGTCAAAGAAATGTTCTTTACATCAGATGGATGTAAAGAATGCATTCTTGCATGGGGATTTGCAAGAAGAGGTGTATATGTTGCAGCCACCTGGTTATGAAGATGTGGGTCACCCCGAGCATGTTTGCAGGTTGAAGAAAGCCTTGTATGGCTTAAAGCAAGCACCAAGAGCATGGTCTGACAAGATTTCGGAATATCTTGTCACTATTGGCTTTCATGTAGCCAATGCAGATTTCTCATTGTATGTGAGACATGGTGATAGAGGAGTTGTGCTTGTTGTCATCTATGTAGATGACTTGATCATTACGGGGGACCATGATGCAGAGATCTTTGATGTAAAGATCTTGCTTAGACAGAAGTTCGAGATGAAGGATCTAGGGGAGCTCAGATATTTCTTGGGCATTGAGGTGATTAGGTCACCACATGGTATTGGATTACTACAGAGACAGTATGGCTTGGACATGTTGTCCAAGTATGGTATGACAGGCTGTAAGCCTATTTCTGTGCCATTGGATCAGAATGGCAAGTTGAGTGCAGATTCAGGAGAGATCTTGGATGATCCTACTATGTACAGGAGCATAGTAGGAAGTTTGATCTACATGACGATCACCAGACCAGATTTGAGCTATGCTGTTGGGTTGGTGAGTCAGTTTATGCAGGTTCCACGGAAACCGCATTTGGATGCTGTGAGACGCATACTGAGGTATGTGAAGTCTACTTTACATTGTGGACTATTCTATGAGACTGGGATAGAGATATGTGTACATGGGTACACAGATGCTGATTGGGCTGGTAGTATCTCAGATAGAAGATCTACCAGTGGATTCATGTTTTCTTTGGGGAGTGCTGCTGTGACTTGGAGCAGCAAGAAGCAGCCTACGGTTGCTCTATCGAGTACGGAGGCCGAGTACAGAGGAGCTGCTATGGCAACATGTGAGGTAGCTTGGTTGAGAAAGTACTTGCAGATTTGGGTCTATTAGTGGATAGACAAGTTGTCATTTTCTGTGACAACATTAGTAGTATACAGTTGGCCAGGAACCCAGTCTTTCATGCTCGTACGAAGCACATAGAGGTCCATTACCACTTCGTCAGAGAGAAGGTCTTGGCAGGAGACCTTGACCTTGTTTATGTCAGCACAGAGGATCAGGTAGCTGACATCTTCACCAAAGCATTGGGTACAGAGAAGCTCCGCAGATTCAGGGCTTCGCTTGGTGTACATGAGATGGAGTTGAGCTCGAGGGGGAGTGTTGAGATATCGAGCTCTAGTGAGGCGGTGGACACTGATGACCCGCCTGGGGGATAGGCCCCGCACTTACACCACTGGCATGGTTGGTGAGATCTTGGGTGATATGCGGCCAGTGGGATGACAGGCTGTGTGACAGCCATTCTAGAGACTGGCATAGTTATAGCGCCAGCTCATTTAGTCGGGTTCACACTATAGAGAACTCGTGTATGTATTTGGTTGAGTACCTTTCATATGGTGTGTACTCTTATTCTCATATATGGTGTGTTGAGTGTTGAGTAGAAAAGAAGAAGATTTTCAGCCTCTCACCTTGTGTGTTCTCTATTAGGGTTTTGTGAGTGTGTGTGTGTGCTTGCAAGAGCTCAAGCTCTCTTCCCCCTGCATCTTTTCATCGTTTGGCTTGATGGTTTGAGGGATCTACTCTTGTTTGAAACAAGAGTGGCCACCAATCTTTAGAAGAGGGAAGGTCAAAAACTAATGAATTATGAGTAAATTCACAGTTTTTGGCTCTTGGGAGAAGCAGGGTAACAGTGCAAAAAATACTATTAAGCTTCAACAAAGGGGGAGGCTTCTATTTATAGGAAAAAATGAGCCTCTAACCAAGCAAACTGATTCTAAAATTTTCCAAATCAGCTTGGTTAATTTTTGACCATTTTTAGGTCAGTTTAGCTTACTTTTTGGAACTAGACTTGAATTTGGAGAGAGGAGAGGTGAAATATCTCAATTTTTGATAATTTTAAACTCCACCACACATGTGAAGTAGGCGCCTCCTTCATGAGGGGGAATCCCCATCTTGAGGTGTCAAAAATTCATCATTTCACTAAATATCTCTTCTTTTTTAACGAATATCCTTGTCCTTAGTCAACTCTTCATCTTATGTGAGTATTTACTCATTTTTGGGGGGATTTTCTTTATTTATTCCATTTATCTTCTCCACACATTTGGATGAATCTGATTGGCCCCTCAAAACCTTAATTTAAAATTTTCAAAAAATTTGGACCCCTAGGATAAGGCCTTTTGAACAAATTATAATTTATTTCGAATGCGCCTTCAGAAAATCTTTTTGAACTTCTCTTTTGGGGGAACTTATTTAAAGACAAAGAGATATTTTTCCATCCAAAAATATCCAAAATCTGAATAACCTCTCTCTAGAATATTTTCTCTCTCTAGGCCAAAACAGGTAGAAACAAGATCTTTTATATTTTTGAAGAGGGATTTGACTACAGGGGAAGATACTGGACATCCTGAGAGGCTGGGAAGGAATCTTACATTCTACCCCACTTAAAAAACGCGAGATGTCCTCATCTCGCAGGTGGAGTATGATCTCTTTCATCTTCTTCTTCTTCTTCAATCACTTCCAGTGTTACTGCCTTAGAAGTGGACGGCCGATTTGGGAACAACTCTCTTTGACTTCCCCTATTCTGAGGTGGAGGTCTTGCATTACTTTGGATTGAAACTGCAGGTTGGATAGAGGGTCTACCTCTGGGATTTCCCTGATTTTTGCAAATAGAACCCTGATTACTCTAGATGGAAGGGGTTGGAGTCTAGAATCTTGATCCCTGATTTTCTTGCCCTGAAAACCTTGATCCAAAAGGAGTTGGGCAATCCATGCTGCGATGTCCAAACCCTTGACAGTTATAGCATTTCACTCTCTTGTTCAAGGGTGGAACTTCTGAAGTTGAAATCCAGGGGATTGAGTTTTGCGAAAAGGACATTTCTTCCATTTTAGAACTTCCCATATGCTGGGTTTGACCCTGATATCTCTTAGGCGGAGGAAGGTTGGAATCATCTTCTGGGAATAAAAACCTTTTGAAAGGTGATGGTTCTGGTTTTGACGAGACTCTGACATCAAAGGCTTTGGCGAAATCCTTCGTCATCCGAACTGCGTTGGCCATGGAAACTGGCTTGGCATTCTTCACCAGGATATTCAAAGGTTCGTTCAGTCCCCGAATGAACCTGGCCATTAGCTGTTCTTCATCCAGCGGAGGCGAGTATCTGAGGAGGAGGGCAAATGCTTGGTGATATGCTTCAATAGTTCTACTCCCCTGGGTTAACTCTAAGAATTCGTTCATCTCTTTGTTTTTAAAAGTCGGGAGGACAGAACCTCGTCCTTAGGTAAATTTTGAGATCAGTCCAGGTTTGGGTATTTCGGTCGAGACGGTTTGTCTTGCAGTGGTTTCTCCATGCCACTCTAGCTGTCTCCACTATCTTCAGCCTTGCAAGAGCCATTTTGCTCTTTTCATTGTACCCGGTGACTTCAAAGTATTCTTCCATTGATTCGATCCACTTCTCCACAGCCTCGCCCAAGTTTTTCCCTTCACCCTTGAAAGGTCCAGGCTATGAACTATGAAGAGTTTTATGAACATCCAGGTCGAGATCTTCTTCATCGAGTTGGGGGTTAACATTTCTACCACGGCGGCGACCTCGATCCATGTTTCTATTAATACGAAAATTCTTGTTAAGTCTCTTTATTTATGATTCAATCCGATTTTTGATTCAACTGATTCCGAGGTTCTCTAAATAGGTCGGCTCCCCTCAGAATCAAGGGATAAAGATACTCATATAGAACTCATTATCAGTTAACAATTCGTTCAGAATATCTCATTCATATCTTTAACACAATAATGGTCCATCAGACTAATTTTTTCCATCTAAACAGTCCTCCATCAGGATTTCAATTTTTCACATTTTTAATTTATCATCCCTTAACTTGATCCACTTGATAAAAGTTAACAGTAGCAATCTGCCAGCACAATCCACTAATCTCATAGTGATTGGCTGAAGTCAATGTCATTCCAGTTAAGAACATCATCAAACAGGGACTCGTCCCATTCATCTCCTCATTGCGGTTTCGCTCAGCTTATTACATTTCAACCAAATTTCAGGGATCATCATTTTTCAATCAGAATCTAAATCAACTCATCAATTCTCAACCAGAATTAAAAAATCATATCAACCACATTCGAATTCATCATTAGCTCATAGTAACCGGCAATATATTCACATAAAAAAATGAAATCTCCGTGGAAGATCAGCAAGATCAACCAACAGATCCATATAAAAGAGTCATGGACTCATCCGTTGAGGACCAGCAAGGTCAATCAACCAGATCCACACCCGAATTCAGAAAACAACTCTTACTCCTTGTTCCAATATCTTCCCCGACATACTTGTGGGTATCTTCGGTGACCCAGAGCCCGAGCACCGTATGGTCAGCACCCTCTAGGATCCTTCGCAGGTCACCTAGCGCTTCACTCATAGGCCGCTTCCTTGGTCCTTCATCCAACCACTGTATCGGAAGCTCACCATTTTAATCAAACCGAGGCTGGTCAAGACCTCGGCCGACCATGCTACATGAGATGTCCTCCATTGACTCTCCATCTCAGCAATTGCAACTTTAACAGATAGATCTCCACGACCTCATTCACAAGACGGTCAAAATACTACCCCAGCATTATTGACATAAAATAGTCATTTAAAAACAGATTTCACATATAATTACAGTCCAACAGTATTTCCATCGTTTCTCAATCACTCCACATCCTTACATATTAGTCCCCATCTTTTCTCATCTTACCACAGTTTTACTTCATCGATCCCTATCACATCACATCATTCCCACATCAATTCACATCCAATCACATCATCCACACATCAATCCACATCATCCACACATCAATCCACATCATCCACATCAATCCACATCATCCATACATTCATTCACATCAATCCACATCATCCATACATCCATCCACATCAACCCACATCATCCATACATCCATCCACATCAAACCACATCATCCATACATCCATCCACATCAACCCACATCATCCATACATCCATCCACATCAAACCACATCATCCATACATTCATCCACATCAAACCACATTATTCATACCTTCATCTACATCAATCCACATTATTCATACATTCATCTACATCAATCCACATTCATTGCATAAGCATTCCCTATTTTCATCTAATCACATCTTTTTCTATTTCATCACTTATTTCTTCATTTATCTTCATCAGATCTCATCCACTTGCATCTAATCACATCTTTTTCTATTTCATCACTTATTTCTTCATTTATCTTCATCAGATCTCATCCACTTGCATCTACCCATACATCTCATCACTTCTCATACATTAACATATATTCAATTTACATTGCATCTTATCACATCCACTTCACATCACATTTCATTCATTCACATCTTGATTCACATGCTAACACATTCCTTATCGTTCATTCACATCCCGATTCACATTGCATCACATCCATTCACATCCCTTATCATTCATTCACATCCCGATTCATGTGTTATCATATTCATTCACATCTTTTATCATTCATTCACATCTTATATCATTCATTCACATCCCTTATCATTCATATCTATCCAATTTACATCACATCTCATCGCCTCTATTCTCATTCATATCCATCACATTCACATCCACATATATTCTTCCACATACATCCACATCCATACTTATCACATACACATATATCTTTTCTTTCACATACATCCACATCCATACTTATCACATACACTTTCATCTTTCCTTTCACATACATTCTTCAAATACATCCACATCCATTGTTCACATGCATCCACATCCATTCTTCACATGCATCCACATCCATCCTTCACATGCATACATCTACATCCATTCTTTCACATACATATATCTACATCCATTTTTTCACATACATTCATCTCCATCCATTCTTCGTTCATTTTCATCTATCTGATTCATTTCACATCATCATATCTTTTTATAGAATACAAGAGAATTCTTATTTTTGATATAAGATTTCTTTACGCATCTATTTATGCATAAATTCCATTTTAAGGAGAATAACACTTTCGAAATAAAAATCAATCTTTTATGCATCTTTCTATGCATAAATTCATTTTAAATGAGAATGACACTTTTGAATTAAAAATCAATCTTTTATGCATCTTCCTATGCATAAAATCAAAATTGATGAAAATAACTCTTTTGAACTAAAAATAGATTTCTTTATGCATCATTCTATAAATAAAATCAAAATTGATGAAAATAACTCTTTTGAAATAAAAATAGATTTCTTTATGCATCATTCTATGCATAAAATCAAAATTGATGAAAATAACTCTTTTAAACTAAAAATAGATTTCTTTATGCATCATTCTATGCATAAAATCAAAATTGATGAAAATAACTCTTTTGAAATAAAAATAGCATCATTCTATGCATAAAATCAAAATTGATGAAAATAACTCTTTTGAAATAAAAATAGATTTCTTTATGCATATTTCTATGCATAAAATCAAAATTGATGAGAATAACACTTTTGGATTAAAATAAATTCTTTATGCATCTTTCCATGCATAAATCCAATTTAGTAGGAATTACACTTTTAGAATAAAAGAATTTCTCTTATGCATCTAATTTATGCATAAAATCTATTTATGATGAAAATCACACTTTTAATATAAAAAAATCTTTTATGAATATGTTTATGCATACAAATCATTTATGATGAAAATCACTCTTTTAATATAAAAGAATTTCTTTTATGCATAAAAATCATTTATGATGAAAATCACTCTTTTAATATAAAAGAATTTCTTTTATGCATCCATTTATGTATAAAAATCATTTATGATAAAAAACACACTTTTAATATAAAAATTATCTTTTATGCATATGTTTATGCATACAAATCCTTTATGATGAAAATCACTCTTTTAATATGAAAGAATTTCTTTTATGCATCCATTTATGCATAAAAATCATTTATGAAAATCACTCTTTTAATATAAAAGAATTTCTTTTATGCATCCATTTATGCATAAAAATCTTTTATGTTGAAAATCACACTTCTAATATAAAAAATATCTTTTATGCATATGTTTATGCATATAAATCATTTATGATGAAAATCACTCTTTTAATATAAAAGAATTTCTTTTATGCATAAAAATCATTTATGATGAAAATAACACTTTTATAATCAAAATAACAATTTCAATATGCTTCCTTCTATGCATAGAATTTAATTCTAAAGAATGTAATACTTTTTTAATAAAATATTTTTAGTATGCATTTTTCTATACCTAGGATGAAAAGTAACACTTTAAGAATACATATACGATGGGAATTACTCTTTTTGAATAAAAGAAAAGTAAAACCTATTTTACACAATTTTAGAAAATTTTGCCCCATAACCTCCTTTGTATGGCTGACCATTTTTCAATTTTTAACTCTCTAAAATTAATTAGAATTTCACCAAGAGTATTTAAATCATTCTAATGTAAACATTTTCTACTTATTTAAGAGAAACATTATGAAAAACTTGATTTTATCCATTAATCATTCATCTAGGATAAAGAATGGTTGGATTTACTAAAGAAGAGAGGGGAATGCCTTTTTTCAATGAGGCATAACATCATATTCATTTTAGAGAAGACAAAAAACATAAAAACCATAAAATGAACAAAAAAAGAGAGAATTTCCAACTTACGAAGGAATTTGAGAGCTTTCGTTTGGCTTGATGGTTTGAGGGATCTACTCTTGTTTGAAACAAGAGTGGCCACCAATCTTTAGAAGAGGGAAGGTCAAAAACTAATGAATTATGAGTAAATTCACAGTTTTTGGCTCTTGGGAGAAGCAGGGTAACAGTGTAAAAAACACTATTAAGCTTCAACAAAGGGGGAGGTTATAGGAAAAAATGAGCCTCTAACCAAGCAAACTAATTATAAAATTTTCCAGATCAGTTTGGTCAATTTTTGACCATTTTTAGGTCAGTTTAGCTTACTTTTTGGAACTAGACTTGAATTTGGAGAGAGGAGAGATGAAATATCTCAATTTTTGATAATTTTAAACTCCACCACACATGTGAAGTAAGCACCTCCTTCATGAGGGAGAATCCCCATCTTGAGGTGTCAAAAATTCATCATTTCACTAAATATCTCTTCTTTTTTAACTAATATCCTTGTCCTTAGTCAAATCTTCATCTTATGTGAGTATTTACTCATTTTTGGGGGATTTTCTTTATTTCTTCCATTCATCTCCTCCACACATGTGGATGAATCTGATTGGCCCCTCAAAACCTTAATTTAAAATTTTCAGAAAATCTAGACTCCCAGGATAAGGCCTTTTGAACAGATTATAATTTATTTTGAATGCACCTTCTGAAAATTTTTTTGAACTTCTATTTTGAGGGAACTTATTTAAATACAAAGAGATATTTTTCCATCCAAAAATATCCAAAATCTGAATAACCTCTCTCTAGAATATTTTCTCTCTCTAGGCTAAAACAGGTAGAAACAAGATCTTTTATATTTTTGAAGAGGGATTTGACTACAGGGGAAGATACTGGACATCTTGAGAGGCTGGGGAGGAATCTTACAGGGAACTCGAGGGGGTGTTGAGGATGGTGAGGAAAAAAGGGGTAGGGATGCTGTGGAAGAGGCGGGGGTTATCAAGGTATGATGATGGGTACCAAGGTGAGTGGGGTTTGAGAGCTTTTGGCCTAGGGTGGGATTGGTGATATGGTGGGGGTGGAGTTTGATGAGGAGGAACTGGGGGGTGGGGGGATCATTGGGGGGCTTGTTGGTGCCTACCTCGCCCATCGTTGTTAAGGGCTTCTTCCGCCTCATGATGGGGGGAGATGTTGAGGGGGTATGCCAAGTGGGAATCATTGAATTATATGATCCTAGGTGATGATGACCTGCAGCTAGAGGTAGCATCAACAATAAAGGATAAGAATCCCATAGGGGGAATAGGGTGGGAGCTCCCATTGGCCGGATAGATTTGTAGACCAGTAGATGGTCTCCCAACCCTCGTGCTTGAGGATATGGAGGGCCTGCAGATTTGGAGGCAGGGTAAGGGTATGGGTAGAGACCGTGGGGAACAAAAAGGCTTTGGTGGCATCATCCTCCATGGCATGCCCATACCGCATAAGATTGGCCCAGATGAGGTTTATAGGCGGTAAGTGGGGGTGGATGGGAAGTGTGAAGAGGGATGCAAGGTCAGAGAAAGAGATTTGGATTTGGAAGAAAAGGGTGATGATAAGGGATAGGGAGTCGGAGAGGGAAGTTTGGTGAGGAAGTAGGAGAGCTTGGTGGGGGATATGGGGTCATCAAGGAAAATATCATGTTACAGCAGATTGACGTGGAGGATGCGGTATTAGATGTCAAGGAGCTGGTGGGGGTTTTGCGAGGGGGGGTGGTGAGGTGCGGTAACTCCATGGCCAAGTCCATGAGGGCATCAACCTTCCTTTCAATAGCATTGGGTACTGGCCTAGAGGGTGGGGGTTGAGGCTTCAGTGCTCAGACTTCCATGGCTTGCACAATTGGGCCTCCTTCTGGAGTAAGGTTATCTCTACCACCACCTATTGGTGTTGGCTGAAAGAAAGCTGAAGGTGGTTGTTGCAGTTAGCCTCAACATGTGTAGCTCACCTCCGAAGCTCTTGGGTTTTGTTGTGGGCAAGGGGAAGGGCTTGGGTGGCCAGGTGGGCAACCTCTTGAGCGGCCTAGAGTTATTGTTGGAGATCCGTTACCATGGCAAGGGTGGCGGCTAGGGTAGCTTCTTGGTCCTCCAGGGCCATATGCAATCATTGGGATTCTTCCTCCTGTTTAGCTTTCAGCTGAGCTGCTTCGACCAAAGCCGCGTATGTTTGCGGGCTTCCTCCTATTGTTGGGTCTCAACCAACAGGATGGCGTTTGGGGGGTGGAGAGGTTGGATAGGGTCTAGGTTTCGGGGATAGGGGTGGAATGGTAGTTGGGCTTTGAATGCAAACTGGTTGTGGGAGCTCCTCCCAGCTTGTTGCGTAGTAGATAATAGAGAGAGGAGGCAACTAAATTTCCATAGGGATTGGAGTAGATTGAATGAATCTCCTTATGGAGGTACTCAGTGTTGAAAATACAAGTGAATAGGGTGTGTGTGGGAACAAGCCCTTGGTTAGAGAGGCTGTAAAAGAGAAGATGTAAATGTGAAAGAACCTGTGAAAAGGTGAGAAGAATCTACTAGGAGAGAATAAAGGGTAGCATGAGAAGATTTAGGAAGTGTGGAGATATTCTGGGAGATATTCTGGAAAAAGTGAAGAGGTGGAGAGAATCAGGGAAAAGAGGTGGAGTGAATCATGGAGAAATTAGTGGGATTTGATGCTTGATGTAAACTCTATAAATTGAGGCATTTCCCTAATGAGAATTTGCTGGTTTTTGAGTATCCATGCCTACATTAATCTATTTGCTAATTACCCCACTAATTATGTCTTAATTATTTACTAATCACTTTGTTAATGATGTTGATTCTAGTGTTTGATCCACCATAGCTCATCACAATGCTCTAATTTCAACATAGTATCAGAGCCATGCTAATTTGTGAGCCCATTATCTTGCTAATTATTTTGCTAATTAGGATTAGTAGAAAATTATAATTCTCCCTCTTTTTTCAACTCACCTCTATACCCCCAGCCAGTGGAGGAGCTCCCTCTCCTTGCACACATAAAATTAGGTTAAACCCTTCTAGCATATGGTAGCCAACCCATAGCTCTTCAATCTCATCAAGGAAGAAGCGCAAACCGCCAAGCGATGAGGGAGAAATTGACGATTTAGCAGGTGCCATTTTTCTGGAGGGATTTTGATATTTTTGCTTGCTCAGTTCAAATCACTCTAATTCCTCTTAGCCCAAGGTGTTTTCAAGCATGCTCTACAAGCTGGTGAAGACAGAATTCAATTTCATTAAGTCTATAGCGAGATCCAAGCTCTTCATCATCAAATCTGCAGGTGACTTTGGTAAAACAGAGATTAAGCTTTCAATATTTGGTCAAATCTTGTGTTTCTTGGCTTAATCCTCTACTAGACTCATTGCTATTGATGCCTTTGAAAGCATTTGAGCTCATTTGAAGTCTAAGGCACCAAATCTGGACTCCCCGCGCATACTCTATTTTTTGCACACAAAATAGTGGATTAATTTGCTAATCAGTGATTAATCAATGCTAATCACTGTATTTTGGTACAATTGAGGGTTCAAATTAACCATTAGGTATCTGATACAGATCCCTATAACTTCAGATTGCAATTCAGAGTTGGTTTGATACTCCAACCATCCCGTACAAATTGGTTACCCTTGATTTAATGTAATTTGTGGTAAAATTGTGCTGATAAAATTGTGATAATCATCATTTTGCATTTAACCCTTGGTTAATGCCTGTAAATCTCACTCAAATTAAAGATTATTCATAGCCAAAGTTGCATTTGGGAATGTGCATAAGAATGAATGCTATACGCATTATGTATTGGGCACATTACATCAGTGTAAAAATGGGATCAAACACTGCCCTTGTCCAGAATAAGGCAAGAGGTAAGACCTCCCGCATAAATTTGGGTTTGCATTGCATAATGACACAAGATAAACATCAAAATCCCAAAGAAACTATCAGCAAATTATTTGAACATGTTGCTCACATGGAGCAAAAAGACCTGACGGACAAGCTCATGGCCCCAACCATGAAAGAAGAAGAACATCTCCTTCCAAGAGGAAGATCCACACCAAGAAAATCTAAAGGAAGCATTGAAGGAAGACATGGACACGAGAAGAGAAGCTGCCACAAGAAGAGAAACTGCCCCAAGAAGACTGAAAGAAGAGACGGACGCGTGGAGAGAAGCTACCACGACAAGAAGACTGAAGACAAGAGAAGATGTGAGGCTCCAAAGAGTGAGGAGCCATGTGAAAATCTCTGAGAGAGAGAGAGAGAGAGACCCCACAACCCAATGTAACCTGCCCCAACAAAGTAAAACCACCTCTGAGCCACCGATGATGTAGGCCACGTGGTAGAGAGATGTATGTGTGAGCACTTTAGTCAAGGTCGCGGGCAACTATAGTAAGCCTTGGACACATAGAGAGAGAGAGTGTCAAGGACTATGAGTTTAGGGACTCGAGCCACTAGTCGCAGGCTATCAAGTAAGAGAGAAACTTGATATAGGGTCCAGGTGTGCTAAGATAACTTGAGGGGAGGTGTGCTAGGCACTAGTCGCGGACTATCAAGGGGAGGCAAAGTTGGTATAGGGTCTAGGTGTACTAGGAGTATTCACTTGAGGGGAGGTGTTGAAAATACAAGTGAATAGGGTGTGTGTGGGAACAAGCCCTTGGTTAGAGGCTGTAAAAGAGAAGACGTAAATGAAAAGGTGAGAAGAATCTACTGGAAGAGAATAAAGGGTAGTATGAGAAGATTTAGGAAGTGTGGAGATATTCTGGGAAAAGTGGAGGTGGAGAGAATCAAGGAAAAGAGGTGGAGTGAATCATGGAGAAATCAGTGGGATTTGATGCTTGATGTAAACTCTATAAATTGAGGCATTGCCCTAATGAGAATTTGCTGGTTTTTGAGTATCCATGTCTACATTAATCTATTTGCTAATTACCCACTAATTATGTCTTAATTATTTACTAATCACTTTGTTAATGATGTTGATTCTAGTGTTTGATCCACCATAGCTCATCACAATGCTCTAATTTCAACATGGTATCAGAGCCATGCTAATTTACGAGCCCATTATCTTCCTAATTATTTGCTAATTAGGATTAGTAAAAAATTATAATTTTCCCTCTTTTTTCAACTCACCTCTATACCCCCAGCCAGTGGAGGAGCTCCCTCTCCTTGCACACATAAAATTAGGTTAAACCCTTCTAGCACATGGTAGCCAACCCATAGCTCTTCAATCTCATCAAGGAAGAAGCGCAAACCACCAAGCGATGAGGGAGAAATCGACGATTTAGCAGGTGCCATTTTTTTGAAGGGATTTTGATATTTCTGCTTGCTCAATTCAAATCACTCTAATTCCTCTTAGCCCAAGGGGTTTTCAAGCATGCTCTACAAGCTGGTGAAGACAGAATTTAATTTCATTAAGTCTATAGTGAGATCCAAGCTCTTCATCAAATCTGCAGGTGACTTTGGTAAAACAGAGATTAAGCTTTCAATATTTGGTCAAATCTTGTGTTTCTTGGCTTAATCCTCTACTAGACTCATTGCTATTGATGCCTTTGAAAGCATTTGAGCTCATTTGAAGTCTAAGGCACCAGATCTGGACTCCCCGCATACTCTGTTTTTTCTGCATACAAAATAATGGATTAATTTATTAATCAGTGATTAATCAATGCTAATCACTATATTTTTGTGCAATTGAGGGTTCAAATTAACCATTAGGTATTTGATACAGATCCCTATAACTTCAGATTGCAATTCAGAGTTGGTTTGATACTCCAACCATCCCGTACAAATTGGTTACCCTTGATTTAATGTAATTTGTGGTATAATTGTGCTGATAAAATTGTGATAATCATCATTTTGCATTTAACCCTTGGTTAATGCCTATAAATCTCACTGAAATTAAAGATTATTCATAGCCAGAGTTGCATTTGGGAATGTTCATAAGAATGAATGCTATACGCATTATGTATTGGGCACATTACATCAGTGTAAAAATGGAATCAGACACTGCCCTTGTCTAGAATAAGGCAAGAGGTAAGACCTCCCGCATAAATTAGGGTTTGCATTGCATAATGACACAAGATGAACATCAAAAGCCCAAAGAAACTATCAGCAAATCATTTGAACATGTTGCTCACATAGAGCAAAAAGACCTGACGGACAAGCTCATGGTGGCCCCAGCTATGAAAGAAGAAGATCTCCTTCCAAGAGGAAGATCCACACCAAGAAAATCTAAAGGAAGCATTGAAGGAAGACATGGACATGAGAAGAGAAGCTGCCCCAAGAAAACTGAAAGAAGAGACGGACGCGTGGAGAGAAGCTGCCCACGACAAGAAGACTGAAGACAAGAGAAGATGTGAGGCTCCAAAGAGTGAGGAGCCATGTGAAAATCTCTGAGAGAGAGAGAGAGAGAGACCCCACAACCCAATGTAACCTGCCCCAACAAAGTAAAACCACCTCTGAGCCACCGATGATGTAGGCCACGTGGTAGAGAGATGTATGTGTGAGCACTTTAGTCAAGGTCGCGGGCAACTATAGTAAGCCTTGGACACATAGAGAGAGAGTGTGTCAAGGACTAGGAGTTTAGGGACTCGAGGCACTGGTCACAGGCTATCAAGTAAGAGAGAAACTTGATATAGGGTCCAGGTGTGCTAAGATAACTTGAGGGGAGGTGTGCTAGGCACTAGTCGCGGACTATCAAGTAAGGGGAGGCAAACTTGGTATAGGGTCTAGGTGTACTAGGAGTATTCACTTGAGGGGAGGTGAAAGAGAAGATGTAAATGAAAAGGTGAGAAGAATCTACTGGGAGAGAATAAAGAGTAGCATGAGAAGATTTAGGAAGTGTGGAGATATTCTAGGAAAAGTGAAGAGGTGAAGAGAATCAGGGAAAAGAGGTGGAGTGAATCATGGAGAAATCAGTGGGATTTGATGCTTGATGTAAACTCTATAAATTGAGGCATTGCCCTAATGAGAATTTGCTGGTTTTTGAGTATCCATGCCTACATTAATCTATTTGCTAATTACCCACTAATTATGTCTTAATTATTTGCTAATCACTTTATTAATGATGTTGATTCTAGTGTTTAATCCACCATAGCTCATCACAATGCTCTAATTTCAACACCAAGCCCAATTTACTTAAACACTTTGGTGATAACCACTCCAGTTAACATGACCTTTGCATGGCTACTACACCCTTTTATAACTCATCTTTTTGTAACCGCGCAATGCACTAATTGTAAATGAGATGGGATGACCGAGCTTACATGTGTAATGCTGGTCATAAGGATTTAATGTACATAGAGCTAGTAAACTAGGAAGGGTAGTTTTGGACCCCTACTTGTAATTGGGCGGCCAGACATTGTAAACATGAGCTCATGTATATAAGACATTTTATGAAATATGAAAAGGGACAATCCCATTTGTCTTAATTGAGTTTGCCTTCTCTCTCTCTCTCTCATTTGAGTTATGGTTGCTTGCTTGCTTGATTGCTTGCTTTTATTATTGGTGTATGTGAGTTAGAATCGTAGTGCTCTCCCTTCTCTTCTCTTCTACCTATTGCTATCTACCATGTTCCATTTGCATATGATTGGCATGAGGTAGAGGTTGAGATCTCCATAGCTCCTCCCTTTTGTGCTCACTATCTAGCATTGGATCTCTCCTTGGGTGACACAAGGAGAGTGTGGAGTGAGCCCCTAGTGGCTTCACATCGAAGAGTTAACCCTCATAGGGTTGGCTAATTGCCATTTACCGGATTTGACTCTTGCATGCATCTTTCTCTTCTCTTTTCTCTTGTGTATGCAAAGTAGTATGTTATTCCTTAACATTTTTGGCATCGTTGCCAGGGAAGGCATTTAGCTTAGGGTCCTTCAATTGATTCATTAGCTAGAGTCTTTGATTTAGTCTGGTTGGAGTGCAAATCCATCGATAGGTTGATCAACCTTGTTTTATTTTGTGTTTTGATGAGATGATTACTGTGACACGAAGTTGGGGTTTGGACTTCGGTTACTTCTCAGAATCAAAACACACTTGTATGAAACCTCACAGCCTCCTCACCTCCCTTTCTCTCCCTAGATTAAGATAAAGATATACACATCAAAGGTGAGATCATAATTCATGGAAGGAAAGATGAAAGGCTCCGGAGAAGCAAGAATTTCTGCCAGTCTTGCAGCTCCAAACAAAAGGGAGATTCTTTATTGGAAGAAAATCTTCCGACTCAGGATTATGTGAACGGAAACATACGGGGAATATTGGTAAGGTTCATCCGTTTGAATTGGGCGATTTGGTCGGAACATATTAAAGCAAATGAATATAGCAATCACTTACAAGAGGATAAGACACATGGGATTGGCTTTTTGATAAGAGATTAAGAGAAATTAATAATGATTAAGAAGAAAGAATGGCCAAAAGTCTAAAAAAACAGAGATACACAGAGAATTGCAGTTTTAAATCTATATAGGCTGTGCAAAAGAGGATTACATAGATACGTAGATCTTGAAGAGAGCTTCGCGTCTATATAAAAACTTTCAAAAACGGGCAACCGAGCGAAAAGTTATGAGCATTTTACTGCAAGACTATAAAACTGCCAAAATTCTATAAAAACAGAGATACACAGAGAATTGCAGTTTTAATTCCATATAGGCTGTGCAAAAAAGGATTATATAGGTGCATAGATCTTGAAGAGAGCTTTGCGCCCATATAAAAACTTTCAAAAACGGACAACTAGGCGAAAAGTTATGAGCATTCTACTACAAGACTATAAAATTGCCAAAATTCGTCTAAAAATTAGCAAATTTGGGAGAAATTCTGATCATCAATGAAGTAAGGGATTAAGAAATTAGTTACATGAGTGGAAAGAGCATAGAAAGCGCTTCCTAGCCATATGATCAATTTAAGAAACCAACACCCGAGTGATGAGTAATTACCGGTTGAGATTTGGGTATTGGACCACAAAAACTGCACTTCTCTCTCTTTGCATGAAACCTCAATTTTCACATAGCCTCTTGCCTTTCATCTCCTTCATGATTCAAGCTAGAGGGTAAAGGGTTAATATTGCTCAGCGGACAATCGTAAAGATTTACCTATGGTCCCCAAAGTCTTTCCACATGCTCATTACTGCTAAAACCATTGGTACCTCCAAAGGAGGGTGGCAATAAGGCAAGGGCTACCTTGAGAAGTCACAGGCCCGCCAAGATAATAACTCCTTATCCCACTTATCATGAATCATCAAAGAGGTCCAAAATTGGGTTAAGCATGAGGAGCTAATGCTAAATGAGACATTCACATGTAAAGAGAGTGTTTGAAAGATAAGAGAATGGGAATGACACAAAATGCTCAATTGAGGAGGCTCATTCCTTTATTTGAAAGGGAGAGGAGGGCTCCTTTTATAGGTGGAGAATCACCCTCTCTTCCATTGTTACAAATTACAACATAAAAATCTTCAACCCTTCAGTGACATAAGGGTAGATGTCACCATCATTTGTCCTCTTAGGCTAAGTCTTCTATTGATTATTAAATTGAAGACTTTTTGACTTTGAGAGTGTGATGAGATAATAGCCAAGCCTAAGTGGCGTGTAGGTGGAGATCCCACTTACACATGGCGGAATTCTCCTCTTCCATGTAGGCATTCTAGAAGAATCTTTCCCAATTATGCACCTACACACACTCCTCCACATGCCTTCCACACTCCCCAACTTGTAGCCTTATGGTGAATGCCATATTAATAATACAATTAAAATCCATGTGAGCATGAAGGCCCACTTTTATTTTCCACATCACTAGCTTTTCTACCATACCAAAGTATTTATCAAGCATACTTGTGGCATTTACAATGTGTGCACCCAAATCAAGTAAAATCATTATATTTGAAGATAGAATGTTGTTATCGGGGGGAGCCGCCAAGCCGCCGCATCACCACGCCGTTATTCCATTGTGGGCGCCGCAATCTTCTTGGACAAGCTTCCACCTTATTACCATTGAGAAACCATCAAAATATGCACAAAATTGACAATGAAAGATATCAATTTTTCACGTCACATCTTCCCCCCCAGCAGATCCCCCATGCTTGCCTTGGGGATCTGCTGGCCATGGTGCTTGAGGGTAAAATATCTTTAGCCGCCGTCGGTACTCATTGGCATATCCGAGAACCTTCTGGCCACTTGCATCGTCTAGAAGATGTGTTATTTTTGAACTTTTGCTTTATCCTGAAGGGGCCTTCCCAACGTCGAAGAAACTTCTTATCTAGCTGTTTCTCCACACAGCCATCATACCTCTTTTCCTCCTAGATCAAATAAAACTATCCCCCCAGCCCCACATTGCCTGGAAGGGCTAAAGGCTCCATCAAAATGCATAGTGAAAGCAGTTGGTGGCATTTCCAAATCTTCATATACTTCTTCCTTTGCTCCTGTTCCTTCTTCCTTTTCCTTCCTTGGAAGCAAATCTGCAAGAGAGGCCCTAGTGGTGTTTTCTATAATAAAAGTGAAAGAGAATTCTTGAAGCTCACAAATCCACTTTGCAAACTTCCCTCCTGCAAGATTGGGTTTGCGGACCAAGAATTGTAAAGAAGGTTGAGATGTGAGGAAGAAAAAAGTGCGAGGTAACAAGTATGACCTGACCTGAACTTCTTTACTGTAAAAACAAGAGACAAACCACCTTTCTCCCTTTCACCATACCTTTCCTCGGCATCAGTGAGTTGTCGGCTTGCATAATACACTGGTTGCATACACCCTTGCTCTCCCTTTTGCAAGAGTATAGCACCCACTGAATGTGATGAGACACTTGGGTTTACATAAAAGTCCTCCCCCCACCTAGGAGGCTGCACAATTGGACTTTGACTCATGCATTCCTTGAGCAAACAAAAAGATTGAATTTGATCGGGCCCCCATCGGAAAGAAACATTCTTCTTTGTTAACAGATTTATAGGATACATCTTTTCAGAGAACATGTCAACAAAGCGTTGGTAATACTTTGTTTTACCCAAAATCCTCCTTACCTCCCGTACATTGGTAGGTGGTGGGAGGGCCACAATTGCCTGCACCTTCTCAGGATCCATCTCTATGCCTTCTTTTGAGATAACATGTCCCAAGAGAACCACCTTCCTTCGTGCCAAGCGGCATTTTCCAGGATTAAGACACCCTTTTGCATCATCAATACTTTGCAAGGCCAACCTCAACTTTTCCAAGTGATCCATGCGGCTTGAGTAAATGCAAAAACCATCCAGAAAGACCCTTATAAACTTCCCCAAGTAAGGTGCAAATACCTGACTCATGAAGAGTTGAAAAGTTGCTGGTGCATTGGTCAAGCCAAATGGCATCACCCTATAGGCGTACACTCCCCAAGGGGTGATGAATGAGGTTTTTCTTTGATCTTCTTCACAAATCCGGATTTGGAAGTATCCAGAGTATCCATCACACACTGAATACAACTCATGACCTGCAACTTGATCCAAAATCTCATCCTGAAAGGGTAGAGGATAATAATCCCTCTTTGTGCATGCATTCACAGGGCAAAAGTCCACACACACACGCCATTTTCCACCCTTTTTGGGAGTGACTACAACTGGGGAAATCCACTCTGAATTCTGTACTGGAAAAATAAATCCAGCTTCCAACAAATTAGTTACCTCCTTCTTAAGCACCTCTGCTTGCACTACTCCCAAACGCCTTAGCCGCTACACCATTGGCTTACTTTGGGACTTGAGATCAATCTTGTGCTCTACTAGGGTAACTTGGCATACTTGTGAGCAGCTGTTTGCAAAAAGATTAGGAAATCCATCCAACATTTTTAAGTAATCCTCCCTTTCAGTACCTGCTATGGACTCATCAAGAAGAAGTTCATTTTGTTGGTGAAGACTAGTGAGGTCCACATCTCCTTTCTTGCACATGGTTGAAGAAGCTTCCCCTTCCAAGGCTCCATTGTCTTCAGCATCCCCTCGATCCCTTCCTAGGGAAAGACCAAATGCAACTCCCTCCACCTCTCCTTCTGAGATGGAATCCTCGGAGCTACCACTTGTCTCTTCTTCATTGGCGGATGACTCTGACTCTGAACTTTCGGAAGTTGAAGGTTCACCTCTTACCACCTTCTTGCGACGACTCTTGATGTTGTATTGGACCTTTTTATTCTCACCTTGTAGAATAAGATCACCTGTCTCCCACTTTTGAATTGCCTTCACTTGGCGAAGCCATGGCCTACCCAATATCAATGGGTAAGCCCTAGCATCAGGCTTTGTAGGAATGACCTGAAAAGTTGTAGGCACAGAAATACCACATACATCCACTCCCAAATTCCTTATAATTCCTAAGGTTTTCACCCTAGTATTATCAGCAAGTTTGATGCGATAGGGAGAGTTGGTAGAAGACAACTTTAAATCAGCATCTTTTATTGTTTTTTCACTCATGACATTGATTGATGCACCTCCATCAATGTATGCATTAGAAATTGTCTGCCCCTCAATGATGACATCAATCACAGGCACATCATCTCCTACATCAATATCCACCTTCTGAACCATAGGAGTCCCATTATCCCTCTTCTTCTTTTTCCTAGATTCCCTTGTGCTAGCCAGCTTACCCCATTCCTTTCTGAGCTTGGGAGAGAGTGCCAAAAGCTGCCCAAATGTGATTTGTGCTGTTTTCTCCCTAAGATCTGTTAAGAGGTCATAACTAAGAGATCCTTGTCCAAGAGGAAAGTCAGATTGTCCAATTTTTCTCCTAGAAGACTTCTTCTTCTTCTTATTTTTCTCCTCTTCTTCATCGTCTTGTTCTTCTTCTTCCTGGTTTCTAGTTTTACGACCCCTTTTTGCCATTAATGGCATCAATGTTTCCTCTTCTTCTGAGCATATTTCCTCTAAAAGTGCTAAAATTTTATCCTCACTTTTCCTCAACTTTGGACACTCAGTGCGATAGTGTCCCTTCTCTTGACATTCATAGCATGTGACACTACTTCTATCCCTAGGTTTATCCTCAGCTCGTGGAACCCTAGGTGGCCTTGCATTGACTAAGTGTAACTTCAAATCAGCAAATTCTGCCATAAGTTGTGCAATGTTATGATCCAAGGATGGAGCTTGTACCTGAGATGTTGAGGCTATCTCTACTCGTGGTGGGGTTGGCACACTCGGAGAAGATTGGAATGTGGACTCAATATGAAGAGTGGCCTCCTTCTTCAAAGCAATACGAAGAGCCTCTTTAAAACTAGTGGGATCTTTGCTAAGAACTTTTCCATGCAAGCGGGGATCCAAAGCCCTGATAAACTTGCTCATCTTAAGGTGCTCCATTGCTAAAGAACTCTTTGAATCTTCCATAGAAGGTGAAGAAGAAGAAGCAACAACATGTAAAGCAGCTTGTTGATATTTGATGAATAAGGCTTCATACCTTACTGAAAAGGCAGAAACTGACTCTCCATCCTTTTGGAAAATTTGATCCAATTGCAATAGTAAAGCATTTGGCGACTCCACTGTCCCAAATCTCTCCTTCATTGCTTTGGTCAACCTTTCCCAATCATTCTTGGACTCCTCTGGCAAAGCCTCATGCCAAGTTAAGGCCACACCCTCCAAGAAATCTGGAAGTATTTCTGCCCTCTCCTTCATAGACCAACCCGTCAAGTGGCATGCTCGGTTAAACTCTCGGAGATAACTCCCCGGGTCTTCTCCTTCCAATCCTTGGAACACTGGAATGTTGAACATCTTGCACCAAAAGATGAGTAGTGACAAGGGAAATTTACTTGTTTCAAAACAGCTTTCCTTTAATCATGCAGGACCTTGAGGTTAAAATAGAATAATTCTAAGTAAAACCTGCCCGCCGCCTCCACCAAAAGATGTGACACGAAGTTGGGGTTTGGACTTCGGTTACTTCTCAGAATCAAAACACACTTGTATGAAACCTCACAGCCTCCTCACCTCCCTTTCTCTCCCTAGATTAAGATAAAGATATACACATCAAAGGTGAGATCATAATTCATGGAAGGAAAGATGAAAGGCTCCGAGGAAGCAAGAATTTTTGCCAGTCTTGCAGCTCCAAACAAAAGGGCGATTCTTTGTTAGAAGAAAATCTTCCGACTCAGGATTACGTGAACGGAAACATACGGGGAATATTGTTAAGGTTCATCTGTTCGAATTGGGCGATTTGGTCGGAACATATTAAAGCAAATGAATATAGCAATCACTTACAAGAGGATAAGACACATGGGATTAGCTTTTTGATAAGAGATTAAGAGAAATTAATCATGATTAAGAAGAAAGAATGGCCAAAAGTCTAAAAAAAATAAAGATACACAGAGAATTGCAGTTTTAAATCTATATAGGCTGTGCAAAAGAGGATTACATAGATACGTAGATCTTGAAGAGAGCTTCACGTCTATATAAAAACTTTCAAAAACAGGAAATCGGGTGAAAAGTTATGAGCATTTTACTGCAAGACTATAAAACTGCCAAAATTCTATAAAAACAAAGATACACAGAGAATTGCAGTTTTAATTCCATATAGGCTGTGCAAAAAAGGATTATATAGGTGCATAGAGCTTGAAGAGAGCTTTGCGCCCATATAAAAACTTTTAAAAACGGACAACTGAGCGAAAAGTTATGAGCATTTTACTACAAGACTATAAAACTGTCAAAATTCGCCTAAAAATTAGCAACTTTGGGAGAAATTCTGATCATCAATGAAGTAAGGGATTAAGAAATTAGTTACATGAGTGGAAAGAGCATAGAAAGAGCTTCCTAGCCATATGATCAATTTAAGAAACCAACACCCGAGTGATGAGTAATTACCGGTTGAGATTTGGGTATTGGACCACAAAAACTGCACTTCTCTCTCTTTGCATGAAACCTCAATTTTCACATAGCCTCTTCCCTTTCATCTCCTTCATGATTCAAGCTAGAGGGTAAGGGTTAACATTGATCAGTGGACAATCGTAAAGATTTACCTATAGTCCCCAAAGTCTTTCCACATGCTCATTACCGCTAAAACCATTGGTACCTCCAAAGGAGGGCGGCAATAAGGCAAGGGCTACCTTGAGAAGTCATAGGCCCGCCAAGATAATAACTCCTTATCCCACTTATCATGAATCATCAAAGAGGTCCAAAATTGGGTTAAGCATGAGGAGCTAATGCTAAATGAGACATTCACATGTAAAGAGAGTGTTTGAATAAGGGTTTGAAAGATAAAAGAATGGCAATGACACAAAATGCTCAATTGAGGAGGCTCATTCCTTTATTTGAAAGGGAGAGGAGGGCTCCTTTTATAGGTGGAGAATCACCCTCTCTTCCATTGTTACAAATTACAACATAAAAATCTTCAACCCTTCAGTGACATAAGGGTAGATGTCACCATCAATTGTCCTCTTAGGCTAAGTCTTCTATTGATTATTAAATTGAAGACTTTTTGACTTTGAGAGTGTGATGAGATAATAGCCAAGCCTAAGTGGCGTGTAGGTGGAGATCCCACTTACACATGGCGGAATTCTCCTCTTCCATGTAGGCATTCTAGAAGAATCTTTCCCAATTATGCACCTACACACACTCCTCCACATGCCTTCCACACTCCCCAACTTGTAGCCTTATGGTGAATGCCATATTAATAATACAATTAAAATCCATGTGAGCATGAAGGCCCACTTTTATTTTCCACATCACTAGCCTATCTACCATACCAAAGTATTTATCAAGCATACTTGTGGCATTTACAATGTGTGCACCCAAATCAAGTAAAACCATTATATTTGAAGATAGAATGTTGTTATCGGGGGAGCCACCAAGCTGCCACATCACCACGCCGTTATCCCATTGTGGGCACCGCAATCTTCTTGGACAAGCTTCCACCTTATTACCATTGAGAAATCATCAAAATATGCACAAAATTGACAATGAAAGATATCAATTTTTCACGTCACATTACCTCGAGCTTTGGTTATTAATCGAGCATTGGTGCATTCGATTCTTCACCGAGAGCAGGAGAAGTAAGTGAGTGCCCTTACCTTGCCCTTAACATCCAAGTAAACCTCAATTTTTTGTGTTTTTTTTAATGTTTGTATTTTAGCTTAATCATCTAATTAATTTTAATTTGTTAGCTTAAATCATTCATTATAGGCATCAATAAGTAGCTAGAGACTAGATCTAGCTCCTTGTTAAAATAAAAACATAAAAAAATCATGGGAAGATACCTGAATCAGCAAGAGAAGGAAGAAAATCCCAGGCAAAATAGCATTCTGCCAAGCCGCCTCTCTGAGAAGCGAATGTGCATTCTCTTATCAAGCCATGGCCATGGCAAATCTGCCACGCCTGTTCCTTCCTTGTACAACCAAAATCTGGTAAGATCTACTGACTAAAACTGGCAGAGGCATTAAAAATAGATTAAATGCATTTAATTGGGCATAAAGTGCATTGAAGTGCATTCACTCTAGAGGGATATTGTACTAATAGAGAATATCCAAGGAGGCTGTCATACTTGCAGCCACATTAAGCTCCAATCAATTCTAAAAATTCCCATTCTGACTATGCCACGGCCGTTCCTAAAGTGGAACATCCATTCCTAAACTTGCCATGTCTGTTCCTTGTCCCATGAGAAGCGAACGCCCGCTCCAGTGAACATTTGCAACTACCATGCCCGCGTCGTTCCTCTGATCCCTGATCTTGCGAGAGTGAACGCCCGTTCCCTCTTGTCCTCTTGAGCGAACATCCGTTCCTATTCTTTTGGAAGCAAATGCCCATGTCTTCATTGCCACACCCGTTTCATTTTGCACCTAACCTCGAATGCCAGTCCCTTCTCACATCGACGAAAGAGAACGTCCATTCCACCCAGTTTTCAAAGTGAACGTTTGTGGTTGACTTGCCACGTCTGTTCCATTTTGAACCAAAGTTTGAACATTCGTTCCTTGCTTTTCAAAGTGAATATCCATTCCATCTTTTCATCTCTGAAGTGCACGTCCGCCAATCCATAAGCAAACGACCGTTCCTCTTCCCCCATGAGAAGCGAACGCCCATTCCACACATCACTGAATTTTGAATCCCGTTCTCTTCTAATCTAAAGCAAACTCCCGTTCCATTCTCCAAGTCTGAAAGTGAACATCCATTCCCCTTCTCTTCTTGAGAAGCGAACACCCGTTCCCATAGCATTCTGAAAGCGTATGCCCGTTTGCTCACAAGCGTACGGTGATGGCACGGAAGCGGTAAAGCTGTTTACGCCCTTATAGCATGCCACACTTCCACACATGCATGCAAACACACCAGAACACCAGACCAAAGAGCATGAACAGGACTTATATTTCAGATCTGGCTGTCACAACTCGTACCCAAACGTACAAGGAAACAAAAGAACTCTCTGGCATCACCAAACACTAGCCACAACTATTCAAGAGAAATTTACAACTCTGGCTTGAGTCTCCAGAAGAGGTAGAAATCCACAAAAAAAACCATACTCACGCCCTCTCTATCCCAGGCACCACCTTCCCTGTACCCTTTCTTGCAGACTGGGTGACCACCTTCACACAGCACCTCATGTAAAACTCTCTTTATGTCCTTGCTACCCACCAGCCTTCTTACTCTCTCTGCTCTATTTCCTTCTTCGGTTGCTTCCCAGGCGGTTCTCTCTGGCTATGCCGAATCACCAGTTACTTGCAAGCTTTCTACCTTTGCCTCTCTCAGTGAGGTGACCTCCAGTGCTTTCCTCTTCACCTATCTGAAACTGCCTCTCAGAATCACCTGCCTACCTTCTAGTTATCTGCAACACCTCAGTAAGCGGCCCTTTTACCCTTGGCGGCCTTCCAAGTGCTGCAGCTCTTCCGGCTGTGCCCAGCTGCACCTCCTCAGTTTGTCAGCGTCCCCAAAGGCCTCCAGCTCTTCACGTAGCAAACACTTCGCACTCCCACTTGCCAGCCAATTCAACTCTCCAGCCCTTCACGTTTGATGCTAGTAACCTTTCTTTTGTCTGCTTACGTGGCCAGCTGTAGCTCATCACTTGCACAAAGCTGCACTCCCTTCGCACCAGGCGACTGCAGCTGCATAATCACCTGCTCAGCCTTCTCTTCCTAAGCGGCTCCACGCTTCTGCTTCCCAGAGCCCTCTGCTCGATCCAAGGTGGTCCTTGAGTACCAACCAGTTACTCTCCACACTCACACGTCTGCTGTAGCCTTCTTTTGCAAGGTCGATTTCCTCTCCCTTCTCTGCTTGCAACCACCCCAGTGCCCCTCTTAGTAGGCACCAGCGCCCACCTTCTCTCACTGTCGCAGTCAGTTAGCGCTCCCAGTTATCGCCAGCAGCTAACGTGCTAAAAAGCTCCTCTCCAGCAGCTTCTCCCAGCAGCTGCTCCTCTCTTCATTCGAACTCCTGGGCGTCTCCAGCCTTTTGGCGACCTCCAGCACAGCTCTCCCCTCTCACAAGACGGCGCCCTCAGCTGCGCTGCGCCTGCCTTCTGCTTTTTGGCTCTGTGTGCAGCTATGCGAGGGAGCCTCTATCCACAACACGGCGGCCTACCTTATCAAAAGCCCTACACCTGTTCCTGTCTCCGCAATTTCACCACAGCCCAAAGCTCTCTCTTCGTTGCTACTCGTCCCAGCTCCTTCACAACACGGCGGCCTGCTGGCTCACACGTGCTGGCTCTCCCTTCTTGTCTTAGCTAGCTCCAGCAAGCCTTTGGAGTAGAGCCACCCCAGCGACCCTCTCTAGTCGCCTCCAGCTCTCTCTGCACAGCAAGCGCCGGCGACTCCTACCTGGTCTTTTTCCTCCCTATTTTTGGTGATTCTCCCCGTGTCTTCTACTTCTTCGAGGCCGCTTCCCTTCACGTGCTGGCCACCTTCGAGATAACAAGCTGGCAGCCCCTACAATTCCCACGTGGCCTTCTCTAAATTGGCCATTTGAATATATATTTTTATTTTTGATTAAAGCCTCAAAATAGCCATACAATGCTACAAGGGGCCCCTCTTCTCCTTGCATTCAGATGAACATACTGCACCCACACTTTCCAAGCATGACAAGAACTACCCGCAGTCTTCATCAGCATCATTGTTTTCAAACATAATCATTCCAGTCGTCGGTGCCCTCTTTTAGTAACCATCTGCACACCACACAATTGCCATAAAACTCCAGATCTCCAGCATCTGCTCCGAAAAATAAAACACGTGCATAAACCAACTTTCAACCAAACCACTCGGCCTGTACACTTGCCAGGGCATTCAGGGCAAATTTTATTCACACACCACATGCACCATATGTACACACTATCAGCCTCTATTTTTGTCCACACATATTTAGCAACCCCCTACTTCTGCTGAGACATTCATGTCCAGCAGTTGTACAAATAGGGATGAAATATTCAGATCTTCCTCTGTACTCTCCACCACCTCCTGACACGCATCACAAGCTTCCTAATCTTCTTCTTTCACGGCTAACATCAATTGAGCAAAATATTTCTTCAGTCGTAAACCATTCACTCTCCTTTTATGCTTCTTTCCATCCAAATCAGCAAGCTGATAACTCCCATTATCAAATTTTCTCTCAACTTTATACGGACCTTCCCACTTTGTCTGGAATGCAGTATGAAAAGTACTATCCAGCTTGCTATTATACCTGAGAACCAGATCACCTTCCTCAATTTCTTTCTGCTCCACCTTCTCATTCTCTCTCTCTTGTCTTTTCAATTGCATAGCTGCATAGTGATCAAATGCTAGCTCTCTGTCCAGTTGAACTATTTGCAAAGCCAGTAATCTTTCTCTGTAACAATTAATAGGCTCATGCCCTTCTTCAATCAAAAACTTCAAAGCTGGAACTTCCACATCAATAGGCATGAGTGCTTCTTTCCCATAAACTAAATGAAAGGGTGAGAATTGTGTACCAGATTTTACAGCAACCCTGTATGCCCATAATACACGATTCATCTCTATATCCCAATTCTTGATATGGCCTTCTGTCATTTTGGTTATCATCAGCTTAAATTCACCATTGAATCTTTCATTCAAGCCATTGCATTGAGGGTGATAAGGAGTGGAGTACTTGTGGTTGATACTCAATCTTCTGCATAAATGGTCAACTACCTCTCCTCTAAATTCAGGTCCATTATCTGATAGTATCTCCAGAGGAATTCCAAACCTGCAGCATATATGTTCATACACAAAATCAGCCACCTCTTTACTATCCACTCTCTTCACTGCCTTCACTTCTGCCCATTTTGATAGGTAATCCACTGCAGTAAGCACATAACACTTTCCTCTGGCTGTCCTGGGAAATGGTCCAACTGCATCCACTCCCCATCTTTCAAAAATGTCATATACCAGCATGATGTTTCTCGGCTCCATTTTTAAGATCCTCTTCCCCATTCTCTGGCACTCATGGCAAGACCTGCACCAGTGTTGAATATCCTTCTGGATGGAAGGCCATACATAACCCTCCAGTAATATCTTCTGCAAGGTGATCTTAAATGCATAATGACCCCCACATGCTCCCTCATGATTTGAAGACAGAATATAATAAATCTCTTCCCTCCAGGGAATTCTCCTCAATACCTGATCAGCTCCCTGCATGTATAATTCGTCCCCAATCATGACATAATGCTTACTTTTCCTGATAAAATGATACTTTTGGCCTTTTTTGAGCTCCTCAGGCAAGCGACCTGAGAGTAGATAATCCACCACTCTGGACAGGTATTCCCTCCCTCTGTATAATGGCTCTTCGATTTTTGCAATTACTGGATCCTGATTAATTGCCTCCTGAGCCAACTCATGTGCCATATGATTTTTCTCCCGCCACACATGTTGAATACTCCATGTTGTAAATTGATGTAGCAGCCTTCTAACATTAGCCAGACATTCTTTTAATCTCGGATTCTTTGCTCGCCAGCTACCCAAGACCTGCTTTACCACTAATAGAGAATCTCCCTTTATGATTAACTTTTGAATTTTCTGCTTTAGAGCAGCCTGCAACCCTTGAAACAATGTTGTGTATTCGGCCTCATTGTTACTTTCAGCTTCCAGATGTATTCCATTCTTTAGAATCAGCACGCCTTCTGAATCCTGGATTATATATCCCCCGGTGGCCTGATGTATACTCCTTTTATACGAACCATCAAAGAACAAAACATGAGCTCCAGGAATGATAATCTGTTCCTCTTTTTCTATCTTTGAATCCACTTCCTTCACCAGTATCGGGCCATCTTTGTATGTTAGAAGATCTGCCAGAGTTGCCTTACAAGTATCCTCAATCAAAAATGAGAAATCATACTCTTGAAGCTCCACTAACCATCGCATCATACCTTTTGAGAGTGAAGTACCATTCACCAGCTGAGGGAGTAAAGTATAATTTGTCAGCACCACAAATGGTTTCATCAGGAGATATGACCTGAATTTCCTGCAAGCATACACCAAACTTGACAAAACCAATTCAGCCTCAGTATAATTCCTCTCTGCTTCTGTCTTCACTCTACTTGCATAATACACAGGCTTCATATATCTGGATTCATCTCCTCTCTGCATTAAGATTGCTCCAACTACATCCGGACCAAAAGATGGATTCACATAAAAGACCTGAGAGAAATCCGGAGCTTTCACACTGGAAATACCTCCCAATACCTCCTTTACTTTCTCAAACACTTCCTCGCATTCTTCATTCCACTGCAATGGTTCCTTCTTCATAGCCTGCTGAAGAGAATAAAAAAGTTGAGACATTAAAGGAACAAATCTTGCCATATATTTTACCTTTTGGACAAAAGTCTGCAGAGCTGCCTGGATGTTGATGGTGCAGATAATAAGACAAGAGCTTTTATCTTCTCTGGATCAGGTTCAATTCCATTCTAAGATATCATATGCCCCAACAGCTTCACCTTTGAATGTCCTAACTTCTTTGGATTCAGCTGTCCACCTGCATCATCCATTTTAGAAAATACTTGCTCCAATTTATTACCATGCTCTTTTTGAGAACTATACACACATATATCATCCAAAAAAGCTCTCACAAAATGATCTATCAGAGGTGCAAGTACTCTATCAGTGTTCCTCTGATACCACGAGGGTGCATTTTTCAAACCAAATGGTACTACTCGGTAGCAGAAGCAACCCCACGGTGTAATGATGGTGGTTTTAGCCTGATCTTCCTCAGCAATTGAGATCTGAAAATATCCAGAGAAGCCATCGCATACACTATACCTCTCATATCCAGCTACCCTATCCAAAATATCATCAATAAACGGCAGAGGATAATGATTGCTTTTTGTTGCAGCATTTAGAGGCTTGTAATCAATACAGACTCTCTAACCACCTGTATGCTTTGGAGTAAAGACCACTGGATTTACCCAATCTGAGTGATCTACTTGATAAATTAACCCTGCTTTTAACAACTTATTCAGCTCCTCTCTTAATACAGGCAATAGCTCTCTATTTATTCTCCTCAGTTTCTGAATCACTGTGGCCTCACACCCTCTTTCAATACTATAGGCATTGGCTCATGAATCCTCGGATCTCTTCATATGAAGTAATGAACAAATGAGGGAATTTATGTATTACCTTCATATACTCTTATTTCTCCACTGGCTGCAATTTAGGATTCAGCATGCCCTGTAACAGCTTCTCTTTCTCTGCACTGGGTGATGGAGGCTGCATCAGACTGTCCATATCTTCAAGTCTGCTTTCTTCTTCCCTCTTTAACTCCTCTTCTCAGCTTGCATCATATGCTTGCTTTCTTCCTTCATTATAAATGATACCTGGCTCTCATCATCATAAGTAGAACTCTCTTCTTCAGTTTCACTATCTGTATACTCATCAGCACTTGTTTCTTCAGGCTCACTCTTCATTTCCCGCTTACTACTCATGTTAAATTTCTTGGCTCTCCCTCTCCTATTATGTACTGTTATGGTTCCCCTTTTCCAGTTTTGGATAGCACCCACCTTTCTGAGCCAAGGTCTGCCCAAAATCAGCGGATAAGCTCCCAAACCAGCCGGCATAATATGACAATTTATGTTGCAAACCACACCAAAAGCAGTTACTGGCACTTCTGTGCATATACCCAGACACTTTACTTTTGCATGATTTGCCAAACGGAGTATAAAGTCTGAACTAGCATTCAGCTTCAACCCCAATCTCTCCATACAGGACTGAGTCATCACACTGATTTGTGCACTGCCATCAACATATGCTTCTCCAACACTCACACTTCCACACCAGGCATCAACTGATGGACAAATATCAGGAAGGTCTTCCACAGACATCAGCTCCATTTCGCCTTGTGTGGGCTCCTGCTCATTTACTTTCCTCGGATTTGCCAACTTCTTCCACTCTCTCTTAAGCTTTGGACACAATCCAAGTAATTGGGCAAATGTTATATTGGCTACCCTTCCCTTTAAGTCTCCCATCAATGTATACTCCTCTTGGCCTTGACCAATATGCAAATCTGAAGTTTTATAATGTCTCCTTGGTTTCCTCTTCTGCTTCTCTGGTTGAGGGCTTATATCAAATTGGACATGTTTACCTTTTTTAGAAGATGGTTCAGGTTCTGCCATTGTACTCCTCGTCCTCTTTGCCACAGGCATAATCTCTAGAATGGTCTCCACTCCTATCAAGCTGAGAGCCGGTCCCTTTCCTTTATCCTCCCATTTGACTCCACTGGTAGAGGGTTGATTTGGATCTTTTACTTCAACACTATGATCCCCCGATCTATCATTAGTCCTCTGCATCACAGGATATATTCCACCACCTGCTCTGGGCGGCTTATCACATTGAGGGCTGATATGTCCCCGCTCCCCACAGTTCCAGCATTGGACATTACTCAAATAGTAGCCCCGTCCTCTCCCTGTTCCTCCCATGTTCCCTTCACCTGTTGAGATACTGTCCCTTCTATTATTTGGTGCACCTCGGCTTCTTCCCTTCACCTGTTGAGATACTGTCCCTTCTATTATTTGGTGCACCTCGGCTTCTTCCCTTTCCACCTGCTTCCATCCAATTCAAACTTAGAGACTTCATGAGCTCCACTGCATCATGTATGTCCCTCTTCAAAGTGTCTTCCTGTTCTGGAACAACAGCAGCTTCCCTTTCAGGATGTATACTCTCAATCTCTGGCATCTTCACAAACTTCTTCGGCTCTTCCTGTATTCCCATCTGCCTCAGACGCTTCACCTTCCACTCCTTCTCTCGAGCTACTCTGACAGCCTCCTCAAAGCTATCCAGGTTCTTTAGCTCCACCTTCAGACAAAGGGTTGGCTCCAGACTAGCCACAAACCGGTCTCTCTTTATCATCTGCGGGGGTACTTCAGGAATCAGAGCCTCACACCATAGACTCCACAGTCTACCAAACTCTATCAGGTACTGATCCACATCCTGACCATCTTTCTACTGAATGTTACACAACTCCTTCCACACTTCGTTTGGACTCCTCACTCGGGCAAATTGTGCCAAGAATGCAGCTCTGACTACACGGTACTCAGGATCCTGTTGATGAATGTTCCTGTGTGTAGTCACAAACATCTGTAACCATGTTTTTGCATCACCGTGCAAGCAATAAGCCAAAATCTGAGAAAGGATCTCCGGGGTTGCCCTGTCTTTCATCAAGGCTGTAAACTCCATCTTTTCCAGAAACCTGACTGCATTTTCCTGTGGCAATCCCCAATACTCTGGAAAATCTTGAGCCATTTCCAAATCTTTCTTCACACAGCCCCTATCTTCTTTCACAAACCAGAGGAAATCTGCTCCTCTGTGGAGGCACCAAAAAGTGATGGCACGGAAGCGATAAAGCTATTTACGCCCTTATAGCATGCCACACTTCCACACATGCATGCAAACACACCAGAACACCAGACCAAAGAGCATGAACAGGACTTATATTTCAGATCTGGCTGTCACAACTCGTACCCAAACGTACAAGGAAACAAAAGAACTCTCTGGCATCACCAAACACTAGCCACAACTATTCAAGAGAAATTTACAACTCTGGCTTGAGTCTCCAGAAGAGGTAGAAATCCACAAAAAAAACCATACTCACGCCCTCTCTATCCCAGGCACCACCTTCCCTGTACCCTTTCTTGCAGACTTGGGTGACCACCTTCACACAGCACCTCATGTAAAACTCTCTTTATGTCCTTGCTACCCACCAGCCTTCTTACTCTCTCTGCTCTATTTCCTTCTTCGGTTGCTTCCCAGGCGGTTCTCTCTGGCTATGCCGAATCACCAGTTACTTGCAAGCTTTCTACCTTTGCCTCTCTCAGTGAGGTGACCTCCAGTGCTTTCCTCTTCACCTATCTGAAACTGCCTCTCAGAATCACCTGCCTGCCTTCTAGTTATCTGCAACACCTCAGTAAGCGGCCCTTTTACCCTTGGCGGCCTTCCAAGTGCTGCAGCTCTTCCGGCTGTGCCCAGCTGCACCTCCTCAGTTTGTCAGCGTCCCCAAAGGCCTCCAGCTCTTCACGTAGCAAACACTTCGCACTCCCACTTGCCAGCCAATTCAACTCTCCAGCCCTTCACGTTTGATGCTAGTAACCTTTCTTTTGTCTGCTTACGTGGCCAGCTGTAGCTCATCACTTGCACAAAGCTGCACTCCCTTCACACCAGGCGGCTGCAGCTGCATAATCACCTGCTCAGCCTTCTCTTCCTAAGCGGCTCCACGCTTCTGCTTCCCAGAGCCCTCTGCTCGATCCAAGGTGGTCCTTGAGTACCAACCAATTACTCTCCACACTCACACATCTGCTGTAGCCTTCTTTTGCAAGGTCGATTTCCTCTCCCTTCTCTGCTTGCAACCAATGCCCCTCTTAGTAGGCACCAGCGCCCACCTTCTCTCACTGTCGCAGTCAGTTAGCGCTCCCAGTTATCGCCAGCAGCTAACGTGCTAAAAAGCTCCTCGCCAGCAGCTTCTCCCAGCAGCTGCTCCTCTCTTCATTCGAACTCCTGGGCGTCTCCAGCCTTTTGGCGACCTCCAGCACAGCTCTCCCCTCTCACAAGACGGCGCCCTCAGCTGCGCTGCGCCTGCCTTCTGCTTTTTGGCTCTGTGTGCAGCTATGCGAGGGAGCCTCTATCCACAACACGGCGGCCTACCTTATCAAAAGCCCTACACCTGTTCCTGTCTCTGCAATTTCACCACAGCCCAAAGCTCTCTCTTCGTTGCTACTCGTCCCAGCTGCTTCACAACACGGCGGCCTGCTGGCTCACACGTGCTGGCTCTCCCTTCTTGTCTTAGCTAGCTCCAGCAAGCCTTTGGAGTAGAGCCACCCCAGCGACCCTCTCTAGTCGCCTCCAGCTCTCTCTGCAGCAAGCGCCGGCGACTCCTACCTGGTCTTTTTCCTCCCTATTTTTGGTGATTCTCCCCGTGTCTTCTACTTCTTCGAGGCTGCTTCCCTTCACGTGCTGGCCACCTTCGAGATAACAAGCTGGCAGCCCCTACAATTCCCACGTGGCCTTCTCTAAATTGGCCATTTGAATATATATTTTTATTTTTGATTAAAGCCTCAAAATAGCTATACAATGCTACAAGGGCCCCCTCTTTTCCTCCATTCAGATGAACATACTGCGCCCACACTTTCCAAGTATGACAAGAACTACCCGCAGTCTTCATCAGCATCATTGTTTTCAAACATAATCATTCCAGTCGTCGGTGCCCTCTTTTAGTAACCATCTGCACACCACACAATTGCCATAAAACTCCAGATCTCCAGCATCTGCTCCGAAAAATAAAACACGTGCATAAACCAACTTTCAACCAAACCACTCGGCCTGTACACTTGCCAGGGCATTCAGGGCAAATTTTATTCACACACCACACGCACCATATGTACACACTATCAGCCTCTATTTTTGTCCACACAACGGCCATTCCTAAGAATAAATAAATTTCTCAGAGGGTTCTACATAGCACTTCCGTATTGCTATACACCTATACTCGGGTAGGTTGGTGCAAAATAACTCTCTCTCTTCAATGAAGTAAGCTCTCAAGATGCCCCTTCGCAAAACAAGTAAGATCGGACCCATCGGATACTACGTGGAGTCAAATGGTTCTTGTCTTTGATAGTACCAGTGAGAGTTAAGACCTCCCCTGTAGTGGATGAGGAACCCTAAACCCCGAGGCAAGAGAGCTTAAACCACAGTGTATGGATAGACCATCTGTCTAGGAAGAACCAGCTCTGATCTCTCCAACACATTCTCAGCAAAGCCTCGAGGCTTTGCAATTTTATCCTGGAAAACACACAGTCCAAAGATCCACAACCTAGGGTGAGAGATATGGATCAACCCCAAGAAAGTGGGCCTGTTTTGCCTTTAGATTCTAGTGCAAAAGTTGGCCGCCAGAGCGAGAGCCATCAGACCCAGACCCAGTTACCAGTCTGGAGATCTCAAGGGTGGTTGATTCATTTAGAGCTCCAAAAACCTTACCGGCCAGGTCCATCTTTCCAAAGGCCTGAGACATCATACCAAAGTGGGTGGGTCTACCTAGGCCCATCTCAATGACCAGGCCCACTTGTCTATATCAGCCATACTACCCACCTCAAGGGGCGCACCCAATATACCAAACGGGACTTCATGGGCCACAATCCAGTCCCCCCAGAGGGCAAAGACCTCCGATAGTCTATTATCTACTCGGACCCACTCCTCCACAACCCATTCCCCAACCAGCACTGCTAGTTCTTGCCATGATAAGGTTGACACCTAAAATGTTAAGATTAGCCATGGAAATAGAGAGGGGGCAGCCGCGAGCATTGCTCCCCCTGCACACCTACTCAAACTAGACCGAAAAACAAACCAAACCAGTTGTTATGGGCTACCACACCTCAATGCATTCACCTAAAGGAAGAGCAATAGAACACAACTGTCATAGGGCACTTACCAATGCTTCGAACTTGAGTCCCTTGAGGCCTCCAAGCTCACTTGTTAAGCTCCAAACCTCTAAGCTCCACCTCCATGCTGTCACCGTAGAGTCGCTCACACCGTCGCATAAGGCAATCACTCTCTGACTCTCCCACACAAGTATGAAACATACAAGCATAGAAGAGGCACAAATGCTAGAATTCTCTCTCCCAATCTCTCTCAAGACACAAAGAAAAGCTCTCAATAGCACAAAGGGGGATTGTGTCTTTTCATTATGAGAAAATGCCTTATATACATTTGGCCCTTATTCACACTTGGGCACCCAAAACTTACTTAACTAAGGCCTTGGGTGGCCAATATCCCATAATGTACAACTTTTATAGTGCCTTTTCATGACACTTATTAATTCCCTCAATTGGAGGAGCATACTTGTTAATCCAAAATGGGATTAACATCCCCCTCTACTTGATGTAAGTTATGTCCTCAGAACCTATTATCGAGGTCAAAAGACTTGGTCACCAAACTCATGACGGTAAAAGTTTCAGCGTGATTGAAACTTTTTGAGGGTTCTTTTGAATGCTGAGTGTGATTGCCCAGAACCCTGTGTCCACCATGTCCTCGAATGTGACATGCATGTAGGCAGGAAGACATCGTTAGGTGATGATAGTATAGTATCATGCCCCTGTCAGATGGACCTTGATTCATGTCAAATTGCAGTTATTCAGCTTTTGTGCTACCACCTCATAGTTGGCTAGTGTTTCGAGAATATCATCTGGAACAAACAGGTCTAATTTTTTGACATTATTGTCTAGGATTTCAGAGTTTTATAGTACCCCACCCCAACTACAAAGGTTTAACGCAAAAGGGTGTAATGGATAAAAGTAGATATCATGTGGATTATTTAATACGATATCTCCCCACAAAATTCCCATTATGCTAGTGGAGTCAGCATCACGCTCAGTCTTTGAAAAGATGCAGGGGAGAAGAGAGCTTGAGCTCTTGCAAGCACGCACACACTCCACAAAACCCCAATAGAGAACACACAAGGTGAGAGGCTGAAAATCTTCTTCTTCTCTCAACACTCAACATACCATATACAAAAATAAGAGTACACACATATGAAAGGTACTCAACCAAATACATAATAGGGTTCTCTATAGTGTGAACCCAACTAAATGAGTTGGTGCTATAACTATGCCAGTCTCTAGAATGGCTGTCACACAGCCTGTCATCCCAATGGCTGCATATCGCCCATGATCTCACCAACCATGCTAGTGGTGTAAGTGTGGGACCTATCCCCCAAGCGGGTCATCAGTGTCCACCGCCTCACTAGATGAGCTCAATATCTCAGCACTCTCCCTCGAGCTCAACTCCATCTCATGTACACCAAAAGCGAAGCCCTGAATCTGCGGAGCTTCTCTGTACCCAATGCTTTGGTGAAGATGTCAGCTACCTGATCCTGTGTGCTGACATAAACAAGGTCAACATCTCCTGCCAAGACCTTCTCTCTGACAAAATGGTAGTGGACCTCTATATGCTTCGTAAACGAGCATGAAAAATTGGGTTCCTGGCCAACTGTATATTGCTACTGTTATCACAAAAAATGACAACTTGTCTATCCACCACTGATAGACCCAAATCTGTAAAAGTAGCTTTCTCAACCAAGCTACCTCACATACTGCCATAGCAGCTCCTCTGTACTCGGCCTCTGTATACTGGATAAAGAAACCATAGGCTGCTTCTTGCTGCTCCAAGTCACAGCAGCACTCCCCAAGGAAAACATAAAGCCACTAGTAGATCTTCTATCTGAGATACTACCAACCCAATCAGCATCTGTGTACCCATGTACACATATCTCTGTCCCAGTTTCATAAAATAGTCCACAATGCAAAGTAGACCTCACATACTTCAGTATGCGTCTCAATGCATCCAAGTGCGGCTTCCAAGGAACTTGCATAAACTGACTCACCAACCCAACAACATAGCTCAAATTTGGCCTGGTGATCGTCATCATGTAGATCAAGCTTTCTACTATGCGCCTATACATAGTAGGATCCTCCAAAATCTCTCCTAAGTCTGCACTCAACTTGCCATTCTAATCCAATGGCACTGAGATAGGCTTACAGCCTGTCATACCATACTTGGACAACATGTCCAAGCCATACTGTCTCTGCAGTAATCCAATACCATGTGGTGACCTAATCACCTCAATGCCTAAGAAATATCTGAGCTCCCCCAGATCCTTCATCTCAAACGTCTGTCTAAGCAAGATCTTTACATCAAAGATCTCTGCATCATGGTCCCCCGTAATGATCAAGTCATCTACATAGATCACAACAAGCACAACCCTTCTATGACTGTGTCTCACATACAGCGAGAAATCTGCATTGGCTACATGAAAGCAAATAGTGACAAGATATTCAGAAATCTTATGAGACCATGCTCTTGGTGCTTGTTTTAAGCCATAAAAGGCTTTCTTCAACCTGCAAACATGCTCAGGGTGACTCATATCCTCATAACCAGGTGGCTGCAACATATACACTTCTTCCTACAAATCCCCATGCAAGAATGCATTCTTTACATCCATTTGATGACCATTGCTTTGACATAGCCACTGCTATCACAACTCTCATTGTTACCATCTTGGCAAAATTGGGCTGAAAGTTTCCTCATAATCAATGCCATATGTCTGTGCATATCCTTTGGCTACCAATCTAGCCTTGTACCTGCTTATGCTTCCATCACTATTATGTTTTACTTTGTACACCCACTTGCATCCAATGGCTTTCTTGCCTTCAGGTAATTGCACTAAATCCCATGTCTCATTTCCATATAGTGCATCCATCTCCTCATCCATAGCTTTCTCCCAACACACATTTCCAATAGTCTCATTAATGCATGTGGGCTCTACAACAACCTATACAACTTTTGCCATGTATGCATAGTGATGTGCCACATAACCATCATAGGTAAACCTCTGCATAGGGTTCTTCACTCTCCCAGATCTTTGCAGCTTTTCATTCATGGCTTCCATAGCCTTCTTTACACCAGGTGTTCTCGTAGAGCTGGGATCCCAAGCTCCTCATCAAGGCTCATCTCTGAGCCACTACTCTCCATCAACATGAGAATGCCCTGCAGAAATGTCAGGCATACTAAGGGGCTCAACCACTTTCTCTTTTCCTTTACGTGATGTACTAATCACATTTGTAGGACTGGTATTATGATGCAGCCTGCCACTCCATGGTCTATCAACTGAACCACTAGATGAGGACTCTCCTGGTCCACTCAAAGATTGTGATTGCTGACTTGCATTCTATGCAACCACATTTCCACTCATCACATCATCCCCAACAGCTTCTTTTTCAGTAGCATACCAGCTGCTCATCTCATCAAAGACAACATCCCTGCTTACCCTCAACTCATGTGTAGCAGGATTATAACACCTGTATCCCTTTTGCTCGTCTGGCACATGCACATATGCAATGCATCCAAAGACTTTCAGATGAGACAAATTAGGTTTTCTGCCAGTAAACCTCTCCTTTGGAGTTACATCATGTATGGCTGTAGTTGGAGTCCTGTTCATGATGTAAACTGCTGTAGAAACAGCCTCAGCCCAATAGCTATGCGGCATATTCTTCTCTTCCATCAATGCTCGTGCAATCTCAGCAATGTGCTTATTTTTTTGCTCAGCAACTCCATTTTTTCGCTCAGCAACTCCATTTTGCTGCGGAATGTATCTACATGTAAACTCTCTCCGAATACCTTTTTTCTTCAAAAATTCAGAGCACTCATTGGACAAGTACTCTCCCCCTCCATTTGACCTTAGGCACTTTACATATTTCCCTGTTTGCTTTTCAACCATAACTCTGAAGTTCTGAAAGTGAGTGAACACCTCACCCTTCTCCTTCATGAAGTATACCCACACTTTCCTTGTGTGGTCATCAATAAATGTCACATAATACCTGCAGCCTCCCATAGACATGGTCTTCATAGGACCCCATACATCTAAATGCACAACATCTAGTGCATTTCTGCTCACATTTCTGTTACATGGGAATACATGCTTTCTTTGCTTTCCAAATTGGCATGCTTCACATATTCTCTGCATACCTTTAACTTTAAACTTTGGCAGCCCTGTCACAATTCCTTTAGTCTGCATAGACTTCATTCTCTGCACATTCACATGTCCAATTCTTTTATGCCAAATGTCTGTGTCTACAACAATTCCTGAACCATTTGCAAACATTGCAGCACTCACTTCAGGCATGTTTACATCATTCCAACGTAAACATTCTGCCCACTCTGTTGCCTTTTGCAACCAATCTACACTTGTCTTTAAAGTCTTCAACATAACAACCACCATCAGGATTAAACCGAACCTGCAAACCCTGCTCAATCATCTGGCCAATTGAAACCAGATTCTTTGTTATGTTTGGAACATGAAGCACATCTGCAAGGTACTTCACTTTGCCATCCTACATAGACAATGGCACATCTCCAACATGGGAAATTGGATGAGCAGTGTCATCCCCTGTTTCCACAAAACCTGGTCTTTCAAGGTTCTTCATCTCCTTGAACCACTCCCCATGACTTGTCATGGGTTTGAAGCACCTGAATCAGTGTACCATACATCATCTTTATGTGCTGCTTCAACATTTTCAGACATGGCATTCACGACATGCTACATAACAAACAACCTTTAATTATCCTCATTGTTTCTGCTCGAGGATGCATAGTTGTTTTGCTACAATTTTCTATTTTGCATGTCAGCCTACGTCTTATAACAATCTGCGTGCACATGTCCAAGCTTACCACAGTAAAAGCATCCACGTCACTATCATTATATTGCCTTTGCCAATTTCCACGACCTCTTTGACTCCCCCTGCCTCTGAATTGGCCTCTTCCACCTGCGTGTTGTAGTTGTTATTGTGAATTCTAGGACTATTGTTGTTGCTGCTGCTGGCCATAATTCTGATTATCTGTTTTGCCACCTCCTTGACGGCGTCCACGGCGTCCACGGCCTCCTCTACCTCATCCTATTCTTGAACTTGTGTAGAAGGCCTGTTGCTCTAAACTGTTTTTGTTTTGTGAAGACTGTTGGTCTTCACCCAAGCTCTTCTCTTCTATTTTATTAACATAGACACCAAATCTGTAAAATTGGGAATGTTTTCCCAAGTCTGAATAGATTTCTTGAACGCTTTGTATTGTGGCCCGAGACCACATAGACAGACTTCCACCTTGTCATCATCATCTACTGAAACACCAATAGATGCAAGGGATTCCACAATACCCTTTATCTTCAATGCATAGTTATTCACAGACATACTCTTTTTCTCCACAGTATGAAGTTCATTCTTCAATTGTATCTTGCGTGCCTTGGTATTTGTTTCATAGAGTTTTACCAAGGTGTCCCACGCCTTCTTGGGGGACTTGGCATCCTGTACGTGCCCAATCATGGTGTCTTGTATACTGATAGAGAGCCAATACATAACTTTTTTGGCTCCTTGGTTTCAATCCTTGAACTCTTTCACATCTGCAGCAGTCGGATTGATGTCCGATATCTCCAGTGCCTCTTTATGCTCACCTTTTATATAGTCCCAATAGCCCTTTCCCATCAGGAAATTTGTCAGCCTGGACCTCCAAGCATGGAAGTTGTTCTTATCAAGCTTCTCAGCAATAATCCAGGTTATGCCATCATTTAACATCTTGCCAGACACACAAATTTACCAGAAACAACACTCTAGTTTTTATCCTGCACAAACTGCTGTATTTTCTGCAGCGGTACTGTAGTACACTCAAATGTCATAACCAGTGACCTCAATGTGCATACATACACCCAATGGCAACTGTTGACCTCCTTGCAGCACATATAGTGTCTGCACCAGCCAATCTGTCTTCCTGCAATTCTTAAAAAATAGAGTTCTGTAGAGAATCGATGACTTACCCACAGTGCTCGAAATCGCTTGCTTTCTAAAAAACGGAGGTCGAGACGTGCCCAAAACGCGTTTTTGGCCCTATAGCTTTACTCCCGTGAAGAAAGCTCCTCAATCAGAGGTCGTTTGTCGGTGCCTCTTGTATAGAGCTCCCGCGCGACAGGGTGTAGTCGCCAACACAAATAGGGAAGAGTGGTTGAAACTCTTACCCTTGTACCGCTTCATGTGCTTCTCTTGCTTGCAGCTCAGCCCTTAGCATGAACCAGGCTCTCATACCATGAAAAGATGCAAGGGAGAACTTGAGCTCTTGCAAGCACACACACACTCACAAAACCCTAATAGAGAACACACAAGGTGAGAGGCTGAAAATCTTCTTCTTCTTCTCTCAACACTCAACACACCATATACAAAGATAAGAGTACACACATATGAAAGGTACTCAACACACCATATACAAAGATAAGAGTACACACATATGAAAGGTACTCAACCAAATACATAATAGGGTTCTCTATAGTGTGAACCCAACTAAATGAGCTGGTGCTATAACTATGCCAGTCTCTAGAATGGCTATCACATAGCCTATCATCCCACTGGCCGCATATCACCCATGATCTCAATAACCATGCCAGTGGTGTAAGTGTGGGACCTGTCCCCCAGCAACACAGAAGGCGGGTCATCAGTGTCCATCGCCTCACTAGATGAGCTTGATATCTCAATAGTATTTTGCTTAATGAGGGTTAGTTCACCTAGGCCTAGATCCTCAGATAGGTTTATATCATATTGAATCAAGGAGAGGGTTAGTGTAGAAAAAAATAGAGTAAGAGTTTGAGGAGGGGCCCGAGGGGTTATTGGCACAACTGATCTCCGAGGCTCACTCAAGGAGTAGGCACATTTCATTTGTAGGCTCTTGTCTTTGACTGCGGTCCTGTATGGCCAATTGGCATTCCAATTCTTGTAGACAGGAGTCATTGGTGCTAAGGAGGGTTGATATGGCTATTTCACGGACCATCTGTGCAGCATCCAGAAGCACCTCGTTGCATCCTCCTCTGGGCATGTCTGGCGGTAGCCTCTCTTTCTTAAGCCTCTGTGATTATCTGAAGTCTTTTGGTGGCCAGTCTTTGACTGTTTTGTAAAGTTCTGTTGGGTGACTTGTGCCATTGCCTCTCGGTGTGCTATCTCCATTATTTGCATTTCAACTTGATTGGCACTAATGGTATGATTAAGGGCTCTCACCTTCTCTGCATGTGCCTTGTTTGTCTATTCCTAGCCCTGCATTTTGCTTCCTTCAGACTTAAGGATAACTACTGGATCTGGCTTTACAGCTGCTCTTCTTTGGCCATGGACATATGCTCGAGCTCTTGTACTTGTTGCTGAGCATGAATGGCTGTTAGCTCGTGGTTATGGGTAACTTCCTTCTAGAGTTTCTCCTTAGCCTGTTCTAGCTTTGCCTTAAGATCCATATTCTCTTTAATTCTCTGAACAATAGTTTGGCTTAGAACCAAATTATTGTTTTCTAGTGCTTTGTACCTGGCCCCTTGCTCCTCAATGGCCTTCGATACGTCTGCTCTGCTGTCAAGTGTTCTTTTAAGGTTTGTACTTGTGTGTTGGACTCTTGAATTTGCTTCCAAAGTGTAGCATTACGATCATGAAGCATATGTGTAGTGAGGAGATGGCAGTGCCATACTCGTTGCTCCTGCTCCCATAGTGGTGCACTTGTACTCGCTGCCCCTTCCAGTCCAACATATGGCAGGTTTAGTAGCCCATCCAAGCCTTCCATAATTTCTTGCATGAACTTTTCATAATCTATATTCTGTCAGAATGACAGCTATGGCATTCTTTCTTCGTCCTCTAGACGCCTTCTTTTTCTCGGTCTGGATGTATCTTCACCTCTTGGTCTTTTACCTCTCTCAAGTGGTGCTGTTGGATCTTGCACTGGGATTGATGTTGTTGTCTCAAGCTCTTGTGATTCTTCAACCGGCACTGCTTCTGCTACTATCTCTGGCTCCATCTCCGCAGGTGTATCTGTCATAGTAGAATCCTTGAGCGGGGAGGACAGGTTTCTGAATATAAGCTGAGCTGGGCTTGGAGGAGGAGTCATCGGCTGCGTTTGTTCTTGTGTGGCTTGACTGATAGTGGCTTCTTGCAGTGTTAGTACTTCTTGGTATGATTTAATCTCTTGTGCAAGCTTAGCCTCAATCCTTTGTGATTCCTCAGCCAAGTCAGGAATGATGTCCCTCATCTTTCTTTCTGTTTTCTTTTTCCTCCCTTTCTTTATCTCCTTCATTATGGCTTGTGTTTCCATGAGGACAACTTGGCCTTCTTGCATCTCTGTAGCTGTTAGCACTGGTTGCTATAGAAGGAGTGCCAATTGCATCTACTCTGCTGGTTTGGGTTCTAGAAGGGTCCTCTTCGGCACATGGTTTAGGACTTGTGTCAGGAGGTATGGGTTGCGTATCTTGGACTGATGGGCTTTGAGGTAGTTTTCCATTTCCCAGTGTATGTAGTATGCCCAATCCTCCTCCTTCTCTTCATGGACTTTCGTAATTCTATTTAGTGGTACCCTATTGTTGTAGCGGTCCACTGGCTTCACTTGCATGATTAACGACATTGCCCTGCATGCCTTCTCCGTGGCCTCATCTCTGATGTTCTCATATTCAACTCCATTGAAATTATAGGAGCTCTTCTTCAGCATAGCATCCAAGGGCATCTTGTCAAAGGCATGGGCATGTATCTTGACTGGTGGTGGGAGCTACAGAGCTTCTCATAGATTAGATCTTCCACGATCAGGACCTACTCTATTGTGTAATCAGCCTTCGTTTACTGTACCCCGCTTGGTTACTTTGTCATAGGTTTTGATGTATTCGACACAAAGCTCCATGTCGATGTTCTTGGGAAGAATCTGTGCCATTTCGTCGAGGTCCACTTTCTTTAGTTTTTCCTTTACTTTTGCCTCTTGCAAGATTTGGAGGCACTTCGGGCTGTGGTATTGAAGCGCCGCCTTTCCATGGGCCGTATGAATATCCTTGCTGATGATGGCACCATGGAAGGCTTGGGCATATGGGCCCATGTAATTCATCTTTGGTCCCCGTGTTGGCCTCTTCTTCTGACTCACCGGGGAGCCCGTAGCATTGGGATTGTGTTACCACAGGGGTCTCTGGTCAAAGGTTGACATTTGTACATGTAAAGAAAATCCATCTCCAGACTAGTGGGGTAGGTATCATGCCCTATTTTTTTTTGTGTGAATGTCAAGAAGGTTGATCGGGATGAGAAGGGTGTTAGTGGTGGGAGCAATAAACAAGGTGTGTTAGTTGAAGAGGTCAATTATGTAGCGTGAAGGTGCAGGTTTTTGGCATTTTCGTGAAACTGAAGGTCATGAGGAGTAACCTATGAGAGGGATTTCTGAAAGATCCCTGCCCCCTCTGCGCAACGAATTCGGGGGTGCTACATTAGGAACTCAATGGAGTCTTCTTGGGCCCTTTTATTTGGCAGTTTAAGGGAGTCAAACCTTTTCTCTTAAGAAGAAACGTTTTCTAATTTGAAGCTTCAAAACGGCTACTTTATTCGAATTTGAATTTTGGGGGGAAAATGGAATTTAAAATCTAGCGGATAGAACCATATCATGTAACATATCTATGGAAAGCTCTTGATGCGTAGATCACGGATCTGTAATCTCCGCTCAAATCGGAGCTTGTATGTAGAAGTTATGGAGGTCCGAAAATTGTAAAATTGCCCCCTCCCCTTTTTGGGGAAAAAAGTGCACCCTTTGACCACTCTTACACCTCTCTTACAAACCATTGGTTTTTGCTTACATGGCGAGCTCCTATTTGTCAAAAAGTTAAACGTTTCCATAATCTCATGGCAAATTAAAGGGCCCAAAAAGACTCCATTGAGTTCCTAATGGCAGCGGAAGTAGCACTTCTTGCACAGGGTAGAGCCTCTCACTTGGCTCGCCCACGGATATCTGGACAAGAGACTAAACCCTTGGTTCTTCCAAAACTAATCCCGAAAAAACTTCCCTCACCCAGAAAGCACGGGCGATTCCTCCAGGATATTTTTATTCTAACGTAGTCAAGATCCTTAAATAACCAAACTAATCCCACCGAACCCATAACTCACATGATCAGATCAAGGAAAAGACTTGCACTTGGATCATAGAGACCAACACTTTTTGCCTTATCGAGAGGCACAGCCGTTGATTCTTTTCCATAGAACAAGACTATCTGGGATTTACTTCATCTATCGTACCATAACAGAATTGAGTCTCATTTTAGGGATCCATCAGTCTAGCCTAACCCCATCCAATCCCATGGGTTAGCCAACTGCCCATAGCCTAACCCCATCCAATCCCATGGGTTAGCCAACTGCCCATAGCCTAACCCCATCCAATCCCATGGGTTAGCGAACCATTGTAGTGATAGGATCCATTTAGGAATTTGGTTATATTTTACCCCGGGTACCAGGGAAAAGAGTTCCCAAGCACCCTAGCTGGCACTTCAAGCAAAGTTCAAGATAGTCACACCACTTACACACCCATTATGAAATTGCCTTTTTCACAGATTCAACTGTCTTTAAACAATCTTTTAATGAAACCATAGTATCACTGATCATAATCTCCCAAAATATCCAGTTGAATTCTAATTTCCAATCATTCTTTCATCGGTGTACCTATGGCATCATTGGCAATTAGAACGCTCACCACCTATTCACTCAGGGGCCTTTTCAATAGTTCCTAGCTCATAGTACCTGGAAATATATTCACTTATAAAAATCTAGATGGACTCTCCGTTGAAGATCAGTAAGATCAACCAACAGATCCATATAAAAGAGCCATGGACTCATCTGTTGAGGACCAGCAAGGTCAATCAACCAGATCCATGCCTGAGTTCAAAGAAATTAACTCTAACATCTTGTTTCATTTTCTTCCTCGATGCACGCGTGGGTATCTTCGGCGACCTAGAGCCTGAGCACCGTATGGTCAGCACCCTCTAGGATCCTTCGCAGGTCACCTAGCGCTTCACTCATAGACCGCTTCCTTAGTCCCTCATCCACCGTACCGAAAGCTCACCATTTAAATCAAACCGATGCTAGTCAAGACCTCGGCCGACCTTGTTACGCAAGACGTCCTTCGTTGACTCTCCGTTAGCTGTTGCAACTTTATCAATTTGGTCTTCACAACCTCATTCACAAGATGGTCAAAATGCTTTCCCAGTATTCTTGACATAAAACAGTCATTTAAAAATAGGTCATAAATACAGTTTCTAACGAACTCTCATCTTTCCACATTGTTCCGCATCATTTCTCGATATTCCACGTTCTTCTACATCAATTCACATTGCTTAATCCACATCCAATCATATGTATTCCCATCGTCCTTCATCCATTCTCATCTAGTCACATCATATTACATCTCATCACATCTCATCCATTCACATCTACCCATATCCATATCATATCACATCATATCCATTCACATTTCATCTCATCCAGTCACATCTATCCCGATTCACATCACATCACATCACATCCATTTCACATCACATCTCATACATTCACATCTATCTCGATTCATATTACATCACATCCATTCTCATCTAGTCACATCATATTACATCTCATCACATCTCATCCATTCTCATCTAGTCATATCATGTATTACATCTCATCACATCTCATCCATTCACATCTACCCATATCCATATCACATCACATCACATCCATTCACATTGCATCTCATCCATTCATATCTATCCCGATTCACATCACATCACATCACATCCATTTCACATCACATCTCATCCATTCACATCTATCTCGATTCACATCACATCACATCTCATTCATTCACATCTATCCCGATTCACATCACATCCATTCACATCTATCCATATCCATATCATATCACATCACATCCATTCACATTGCATCTCATCCATTCACATCTATCCCGATTCACATCACATCACATCCATTCACATCACATCTCATCCATTCACATCTATTTACATCACATCACATGTCATCCATTCACATCTCATCGCATCCATTCACATCCATCTCATTCATTACATCCACATCACATCACATACATCCCATCCACATTACATCACGTACATCCCATCCACATTACATCACATCCACATCTCATTCTTATCCATTTACATCACATCACTTCCTTTCACATATCATCACATCTCAATCTCATCTCATCACATTCACATCCACATGCATTTACATCACATCACATCCCATCCACATCTCTTCACATCCACATGCACATCCATTTACATCACATCACATCCCGTCCACATCTCATCACATCCATATCCATTTACAGCACATCATATCCCATCCACATCTCATCACATCCACATCCATTTACATCACATCACATCCCATCAACATCCATTTACATCACATCACATCCCATCCGCATCTCTTCACATCCACATCCATTTACATCACATTGACATCTTATCACATCCACTCACATCCTATAACATTATTGCATTCACATCTTATCACATCGTATTCACATTTGGTAACATTTTCTACTTTCGATACCGATGGGACTTTTTCTAAATTTTTGCCAATTGCTTGGCCTAGTTGAAGGTACTTTTTCTCGATGGATATTTTCATATTCTTTCTCAAATTTCTCAAGTGAAATATATTCAATATTCTTCTTTTGAGTAAAAGATTCATGGGATTTACAAAAATCAATTCTACCCATATTTACCAATAATGGTCAAAATTTCACCTTTGATAAATACTCATAATTTGAATTATGCTAAAAATTCCTCTATTTAATTTCTTGGATCTCAAATATCATGGGAATTCCTCTTTTTGCATTTAAATGATTGAATTCCAAATGTCATGGGAATTCCTCTTTTATCATAAAATAAATTTATCTAAAATTTCTCTTTTCTTTAATAAAAATATCCATTATTTCAAATATGCCAAGAATTAGTTTCCCATGAATTTGATGAAAACCATTCTTTTAGCATAGGATGTCCAATCCTAGAATATGGTAGGAAGTCCTCTTTTCACATTGTGCATAAAAATGAGTTATGTATTAATTTTTAAAATTTTTGCCATAGCTTCGCTCTGCTGCTATTACTAATAATTTTTAATATTTCTAGAAAGAATAAGACTTTGTAATACAATTAGGATAGAAGAACTATCCTTAATCTTAAATCCAAATTATGGAATTAAATCATAAGTTTACCATAATTTTATTATCATAAAAGCATAAAAAACCATTTTCTTAACCTCTAGCTTAACCAGCATAGAGTTTGATTTTTTCATTTGATAAAGAATTAGTCATAGGAATGACTATTCTTTTGGGGAGAGAGAGATATACATAAAAAGCATCCTAATTAAGCATAAAGATTAACTTTTTATGATTAATCATTAGAATTCTTATAGAAAGCTTGATTTGCATTGAAAACAATTAATTTGAAACTTCTCAAGCTTGAGAGGGGTTGAGAAGTGAAATCTTTTGAGAATATTAGTGAAAACCATGAAATTACTTTCTACCTCTAGATTTGGCTTGCTTCTTTATCTTAGAAGGAAGCCCTCAACCAAGGATTGTTGAAGAGAGAGAGAAGCTCCATTCTCTCCAAAAGTAGAGGATTTTCAAGGGATAATAGAAAATATCATTATTTTAATGTAATAATGGCATGGTATAGTTTACAAATTTTTTTACAAAAGACTAAGGATCTATTTATAGGTGAGGGAGGCCACTAACCACGTCCAACTAGGTTCTAGAATTTTCCAAGTTTAGTTTGACTGAATTTGGACAAGATTTGGACCAGTTTGGCTCCCTTTTTTATTTGGTTTGATCGAGTAGAGAGGAGAGACAAAAATATCACAATTTTTTTGAATTAAAAACTCATCCACATGTGTGAATTAGGCGCCTACCTCAAGAGTCTCCCCCTCCTTACCAAGGTGTCAAAAACTCATCATTTCTCTAAAATATCTCATTTTTTAAGTAATATCTCTTAATTTTTAACTAATAGACCTTGTACTCAGTCAACTCTTCATGTTATGTGAGCATTTACTCATTTTTGGGTATTTTCTTTTATTCTTTGGATTTATCTCAACCCAATACTTGGATTAATCCTATTGGCCCATAGGAACCTTAATTGGACCATAATCTAGAAGTTTCTGAAAATCTAGACCCTTAGGCTAAGGTCCCTTATATCATTTTTAATTAATTCCTAATGCACATTGGAAAGTTCATTTTGAACTTTTGTTTCAGGGGAAACCATTTTAGACACTAGGAGGATTTTTATATCCTAAGACATCTCAACTTTAGATTATCTCTCTCTAGATATTTTCTCTCTCTAGGCTAAAATAGGGTAAAACAAGGTCTTTCCTCTATTTCTGTGAGGGGAATAATTACAAGAACAAAAGGGGAGGTTCTTACACTTTTACACCTCAAAAGCTAGAGGGAGGAATCTTACAATTTCCGTGAGACGGAATTCCATGAGAAAGTGTGAAAGTTAAAAACGTGAGAAGGATTTCTGTGGTGAGACGGAAATCCGTGAGAGGGATTTCCATGAGACGGAATCCCGTGAGAGTTAAAGGCATGAAAGTTAAAAACATGAGAAGGATTTCCATGAGAGGGAATCCCATGAGAGTTAAAGGCGTGAAAGTTAAAAACGTGAGAAGGAATCCTGTGAGAGTTAGGCGTGAGATGGAATCCTGTGAGAGTTAGGCGTGAAAGTCAAAAACATGAGAAGGATTTCCATGAGATGAAATCTGGTGAGAGTTAAAGGCATGAAGGTTAAAGATGTGAGAAGGATTTCCGTGAGATGGAAATCCGTGAGAGGGATTTCCGTGAGACAGAATCCCATGATTTTTATTACGTGAAACTGCAGGTTTTGGCAGTTTCGTGAAGTTGTAGGTTTTTGGAAGCTCCATGAAGTTGTAGGTTTTTGGTAGTTATGTATTTATGTTTTGTATTTCTCTCAAAGAGTTAATTAATGCAAGTTCTGTGATGAGACCGCATAGTAGAGTTTAGAGCAAAACACAAAAATCATGTGATGAAATGCAGACGGTTTTAATGTGCAAGACTTTGTGTTGTTGAGACATTCAATTGATCATAATCAAAGTTTGAAAGGATGAAAAAGAAAAAAAAAACAAAGAAAGGTCCAAGCTCCCACCTCAAATGCATGAATGTTGATTAGAGTTCGAAGAAGCGGGGATGCGATGCAAGAAGATTGATTGCGGGAGCGCACGATGGAAGACTGTTTGCGTTTGAGCACACGATGCAAAATGACAAAAAAGGAAAGATTTTTAAATTTATGGGGCAGTCAGCGGATTGGGTGGCTTTCTTAATGAAGAAAGCCACATGGCATCTTACAATTGGTCCATGAGAAGTGACCGTTTCACAACGTGAAGCATTTTGGACTAGTTCATAGTGTGAACTATTTTGCACCAGTTCACGGCGTGAATTGTTTTGGATAAGTTAATGGCGTGAACCTTTTAAGATTGGTTCATGACATGAACCTTTTTGTATCCATTCTCGGCGTGAACGTTTTCGGATCATGAGTGTGCAAGATTGATGCCTTCTATTTATCTTCATGTTCAGTCATTTAAACATGCATTAAATGAGTGAATGATACCTAATTTTACCTTGTATCCATTTTGTGACTAATGGATACCTTCATCTTTTATTGCCTTGGGAACCAAGGTGACACCTTGGCACTTCTAGGTAGGTGTTGTTGCAAGTGTTTTAGCTCCATGTGAGAGTGTTTGATGCTTCCTTCCACACCCAACTGAACAATGTTATTACTAAGTCCTATGGATTGGCGCTTTTATCGGTGTCCCTTTGCTAAACTTCTTTTTTTCTCCCTTTAGGATCCTTGTCTAGCTCTTTGATTGAAGTGGTTATTACTGGTATTGTTTTGGCAATACTCAACCCATCTTGTTGAGTTGTCTTCTTCCTCCATACTAGTGTTTGTGTAGTTTAAGCATTGGTTTTAGTTGGGAGTTGGTTTTGCATGCTTTTACTACCCTTTCCTTTGTATTCTCGGGAGCAGTTTGTAATGGTGGCCACTAGGTGGGGTTTGGGCACCCACCACACTGTCGTATTGCCTTAGTAGTATCCTTGTGCCAGTAGTAAATCCTTTTGGACCCATTGCGTACAAATGCCTTGTGGAGCGTTGGTTTGTCTGGAGTACTGCCAACTTGCTTGTAAAGGCCATTTTTTATTTTTGGCCCCTTTTTGAACCCTTCTTATTGTTTCTGTATTAACCTCCTTCTCCTCCTTGTGGGGCTAGTTTTTGAGTTGAACCTTGGGCACCCATTACTGTGTGCCTTGTGACTTAGGATATTTTTTGTGTAGGGTTTGTGAGTTTGATGCTTTTTTGCTTCGTGTGCTTGGTGTTGCTATCTCCTCAATCATGGCCTGCTTCCTTGTGTTTGTCATGCTCCATAAGGGTACGGACATGACATTGTCACCTCCGTTCAACAGTGCTGTCCTCTTCTCCCATTGGATATTACATTTGCTGGTGCAAACCCAGGAATTGTCCAAGGATCATTTCTTCTTCCATGGAACCTGCAGGCATGACAAACACCTTTCCAACCAAGGAATTATTTCTGATAGAAATGTTAACACTAAAAAATCCCTTAGCTTTTGTAGTTATCAAGTGCACACTACATACTTGTGCATTGGTGGGTTCAAGGTGCGGTCTATCTAAGGCTACCCATGTCTCATATGAGATCAGGTTATGACTTGATACCGTATCTATTAGCGCGCAATGCTTGTTGCATGGCATTAAGCAGTAGAGAGTTCCACCCTGAGCCATAATGGCTCAATATTCAGTTTCTCTTCGTCCAGGAGAGTTAAGGAAGCCATGCTCATGTGTAACATTCTCTTATGGAGTAACTGTTTGGCTTTGGCCTCCCTTGCCTTCTGGAGTAATTGTTTGGCTTTGGCCTCCCTTGCCTTCGCCTCCTTTGGCGAGCTATTTTTGTTGTTTTAAGAGATGTTCTTGCAAGAGCATCTCTTGGGAGTCAGTGGTCCAAAATATTTTTTGAGTTTTCTCCCATTGACGTAACCCTCCATCTGTACATCGTCAATTGTCTCAATTCTAACCGACCCCCCTGAGGTGTGATCTCAAACACTCAGAAGGGTCCTAGGCCTCTGTACTTAAGTTTCTTTTTCCTAGTGCTTCCTACACCATACATGAGAACAAGGTCCCCCATTTCTAGTTCTTTTTGTTTCAAGTTTTTGTTAAACCAATGCTTTCTGCATAGTTTCTCGACCATGAGTCCATGGGATGCAATTAGTCTGGTCTCATCAAGCTTCTCTAAATTGATTAGTCTTTCAGCTAATGCATTCTCCATCAGATATTCTTGCATTGCAATCCTTAAGCTTCGAACTAAGTATTCTATATAGTCATTACTTCCTCAACACCATAAGCTAGACGGAAGGGAGTGTAACCCGTCGCTACCTTATATGATGTTCCGTATACCCGTAAGGCTGCTGTCAGCTTATGCTCCCAGTCCGTTCGACTTGCTTCCAAGGTTTTTGTCAAGATAGTACATAAAATTTTGTTTATACTCTCTGCTTGACCATTAGCCTATGCATAATAAGGTGATGATTTCTGATGGACTACTAAGAATCCAGTAAGTAAATGATCAATCACCTCATTAATGAAATGTGAGCCGCAATCACTAACTAATTCTAATGGCAGTCGAATCTCGAGATAATTTGCTCATATAAGCATTTTGTTGTTGTTCATGCATCAGCTCGCTTTGAGGCTCTAGCTTCTACCCATTTGGTGAACACTACTAGTTTCAACGGTGGTTAGATTCCTTATTAAGACACTCAAGTGAGTTCTTACTGAGTGGCCTGAACCCACACTTTTTTTATAGGAAGATCCTGGGCAATTTGATGCACTATCGTCAAGTGTAAGGTTGTCTTCGATGAGCTTTCCAGACCTTAAGTGCATGGATAAGCTATTTTGATGTCCCAATTATTAGATTCTTTTGACCTGTTTCAAAGGGCCGTGAGATTACAGAGAATAGTTCATGGCGTGAAGTGTCAAAAAATAGTTCATGTTGTGAACGATTTTCTGCAATTTTATGTATTGAATTTTTTTTGCTTTTAGGATCAGAATTCCACATTACCTTACTATGGGTGTCAATTTTTCCAAGACTTCCTTAGCGTTAATTTGACTATACCAGACTTGTGAGTTTGATTTGGTTAAGGCATGAGATTGCAGAAAAAGTTCATGTCGAAGAGATAAGGTTTCACGTCGTGAAAAGTAATTTGTTCACGCCGTGAACTAAAAACGGTTTACGCCATGAAGAGTTTTGAAATAGTTCACATCGTGAACGATTTTCTACACGTTCACGATCCTTAATTTTGTCAGATCTCGTGGTGTCAGAGGTGTTAGGATAAGGCTACCTATTTTTGGCAAGGTAATCTCATGAATTGCGGCGTTGATGTCAGCACTGGTTCACGTCGTGAAGTTGTAGAAAATGGTTCATGTCGTGAATAATTTTCTTGTAGTTTCACGTGGGAACTTCCCACGTCGGCTAATGTGATTTTGGGTGCAAAATACTTATCCGACTATTTCCAAAATGATTGTGCCACACCTAAGGAGTGTAATACAAGTTTAAGGCACAGTCAATGGCTCCTTATTTTTTTTATTTTTGTGAATTTTTGAAAAGAAGGAAAAACAGAACACCAACCTGCTCGTTCACGACGTTGATGATTCCAGTGATGCAAATATCAAAATTAACTAGAAAAAATAGTGAAGCTCTCTTCCAAGACCATTCCACCACACACATACACAACAAACACAATCAATTTCTCATGATTTTTTACTTCCACACAAATCTTGTAAGAATCTCCCCTTTTGATCTTATAATTATTCCTCTCTCTGAAATAAAAGAAAGATCCCGTTTTACCCAGTTTGGCTTGGAGAGAGAAAATGTCTAGAGGGAGGTAATTCAAAATTGAGATATTTTTGGATATAAAAATACTCCTAGTGTCTAAAATGGTTTCCCCTGAAACAGAAATTCAAAAAGAACTTTCCAATGTGCAATTGGAATTAATTGAAAATAGATATAAAGGACCTTAGCCTAAGGGTCTTGATTTTCAAAAAAATTTGAATTATGGTCCAATCAAGGTTCCTATGGACCAATAAGATTAATCCAAATGTAGGGAGGAGATAAATTGAAGAATAAAAGAAAAACCCCCCAAAAATGAGTAAATGCTCACATCAGAGTGGACTAAGGACCAAAGAAAATAATTAAAAAACTGAATTTTGACACCTCAGTGTGGGGATATCCTCTCATGAAGTAGGCACCTTTTTCTCATTACCCCTAATTTTTAATCAATAAAATGAGATAATTTCATCTCTCCTCTCTCCTATTTCAAAACTAGATCCAAAAAGTAAGCTAAACTGACCAAAAAATGGTCAAAAATTGACCAAATTGATCTGGAAAATTTTAGAATCAGTTTGCTTGGTTAGAGGCTCACTTTTTCCTATAAATAGAAGCCTCCCCTTTGTAAAAGCTTAATGGTGTTTATGCACTGTTACTCTGCTCCTGTCCTAAGCCATCTACATTGAATTTTTTAATAATTCAATTGTTTTTGGCCTAATCCTCTCCAAAGTGAATTGGTAGCCACTCTTGCTTCAAACAAGAGTAGAACCCTCAATCCCTCAAGCCAAAGGAGAGCTTACAAGCTCCATGTAAGCTAATTTTCTTACTTGTTTAATGAAGAATCTATGGTTTTCTTAATTTTTATGTTTTGCAGATGTTGAATTAAATTCAAATGCTATGCCTTTAATAAAAAGGACACCCCTTATCCTCTTTACATTCCAACCTTTCTCAATCCTAGAAAGATTAACTAAAGGATTAATTAAACTCTTCTTATTGTTTACTCTCTTGAATTTAGAAAATTGTGTAGATTAGAGTTCTATAAATCTAATTTGGGTTAATTTAAGTTAAATAAATAATGATAAAAATGAGAAATGGTCAGCCATACAAAGGAGGTTATGGCAAAAGTTTCCAAAATTTTATGGAAAAGAAAGTTTATTTTTATGTTATTCCAAAAGAGAAATTCCCACCATTTTTGCATCTAAAAGAAATATTCTAATTACTCCATGTACATATTCACCTATGAATATGCATGGATATCACTGATATTAATTATTAAAATTGATTTCTATGTATAGAAAGATACATAAAGGAATGTTTTTATTACAAAAGTGTTATTCTCATTAAAATTGATTTCTATGTATAGAAAGATGCATAAAGGAATTTTTTTATTACAAAAGTGTTATTCTCATTAAATTTGATTTCTATGCATAGAAAGATGCATAAAGGAACTTTTTTATTACAAAAGTGTTATTCTCATGAAATTTGATTTCTATGCATAGAAAGATGCATAAAGGACTTTTTTTATTACAAAAGTGTTATTCTCATTAAATTTATTTTTTATGCATAGAAAGATGCATAAAGGACCTTTTTTATTACAGAAGTTTTATTCTCATTAAATTTAATTTTTATGCATAGAAAGATGCATAAAGAAATTTTTTTATTACAGAAGTGTTATTGTCATTAAATTTGATTTTTATGCATAGAAAGATGCATAAAGGAATTTTTTTTCAATTACAAAAGTGTTATTCTCATTAAATTGATTTTTATGCATAAAAAGATGTATAAAGAAATTTTTTAATTAGAAAAGTGTTATTCTTATTAAATTTGATTTTTATGCATAGAAAGATGCATAAAGAATTTTTTTTAATATAAAAGCGTTATTCTTATAAAAAATTGATTTTTGTGCATAAATAGATGTATAAAGAAATTCTTTTTATTTTAAAAGTGTTATTCCCATTGATGTTGATTTTTATGCATAAAGAAATTCGTTTTATTTTGAAAGTGTTATTCCCATTGAAGTTGATTTTTATGTATAAATAGATGCATAAAAGGATTTTTTTAATAAAAGTGTTATTCCCACTGAAGTTGATTTTTATGCATAAAGAAATTTTATATCAAAATTAGAATTCTCTTAAATTCTATGTTTAAATTCTCTGAGTATTTGATAAATGAATAATTAAATACTCTAAGAGATAAATTTCTATTGTTTTATGTTCACACGGATTGTAAAAAGAGAATTCAGGAAATCTATCGAGATTGAAATATTCAGATAAATGATTAATCTATTCCTCATTGGAAATCGTAACTAATTTAGAAATTAGTTACGTGAATATTCAAAGAAAGAAATTCAGTAAAATAGTAACTGAATTATCAAACCTTTTCGAGAAAGATAGATTAGGAAAAATCTTATCCAACTTGAACCTTGAATCAGACTATGACCAAGACAAACTCTTTTGTCAGTTTTGAGGAAAGAAGGTGTTACCAGTTTAGAAAAATACACTCAAAACTCTCGCCAAATCTAAAACTAAGTTTGAGACCCTTCGAATTGATCTGTGGATCAAGGTTATAGAATTCGAGGAATTCTGGTATGAAATTCAGAATTTTGATCAAGAAGTTTTTGGGATACTAATTCAAGAAATACTCCTTGTATTCAAAAGAAAATCAAACTGAAAACTTGCATAAAAATGAGATGTGATGTGAATAGATATGATGAGATGCGATGTGAATCAGATAGATGTGAATGAATGGATGGATGTAATGTGATGTGAATCAGATAGATGTGAATGAATGGATGGATGTGGATGTGATGAAAAGATGTGGATGTGTATGTGAAGAATAGATGTGAATGTGTATGTGAAGAATGTATATGGATGTGTATGTGAAGAATGGATATGAATGTGTACGTGAAGAATGGATGTGAATGTGTATGTGAAGAATGGATGTGGATGTGATGAAAGATGTGGATGTGTATGTGAAGAATGGATGTGGATGTGTATGTGAAGAATGGATGTGGATGAGTATGTGAAAGAATGGATGTGGATGTATGTAAAAGAATGGATGTGGATGTGTATGTGAACGAATATGATGTGACATGAATATATGTGGATGTGAAGTGATAGATATGAACGTATGGATAGATGTGAGTAGTTGTACATGTGAACGATTGGATGGATGTGGATGAATGAGATGAGATGTGTATGAATGAGATATGAGGTGGATAGAATGTATGTAATGGGATGGTTATGAGAATGAATGAGGTGGATCTGAATGAATGAATGTGATGGATATGAATGAATATGATGTGATGGATGTAAATGGATGTGATGTAAATGAATGTGATGGGGGACGTGAATGGATGTGATGTGATGTGAATCAAGATGTGAATGAATAAGATGATGTGAATGAATAAGATGTGATGCCATGTGAATCGGGATGTGAGTGAATGAGATGTGATGTAAATTGGGATAGATGTGATGTGATGTGAATCGGGATGTGAATGAATAAGATGTGATGCCATGTGAATCGGGATGTGAGTGAATGAGATGTGATGTAAATTGGGATAGATGTGATATGTGATGTGAATGAAAATGATGTGATGAGATGTGGATATGGGTAGATGCGAGTAGATGAGATCTAATGCGGATAAATGAGAAAAGATGTGATGAGATGGAAAATGATGTGATAAGAAATGGAATACATATGAAATAAATGAGGATTGATGTGGAACAATGTGGAAAGATGAGAGTTCGTTATAGATGTGATGTAAATGGATGTGATGGACGTTGTCGTGACGTGAGCGGTACAACCAGGAAAGTACGAGACTTCTAGCTGTGAGAGTGGGTACCAAATCTAACAAGGAATCTCACACACAAAATTTCCCAAGGAGTATTGAATATCACCATTGTCAATGACATATACATGTGTCGAATCACCTCAATACATCCTTGAATTCATTCTGATGATTGCACAAAATTGCATACCAAGTGTTTGTTCCTTTTCTCTCTGACTCCTTTCTCCAAATCCTTTGAACCATTCACATGTAAGCATAACAAAACCTTCAAATTTTTCCAATATACATGTGACCAGTTACATTCTTTACATCCAGTGCCATCAAAACCATCATTTCAAGAAGCTCTTAGTCACCTGAAAACCTGCCTTAATATTCTAACATCTCACAAGCAAAAGATGGCATAACATGCTCATGACTTCCAAAATTCAATCAAGCAGAAGCAAGACCAACTTCCCGTGATTTAAATGTGCTAAGAGGATACCTTTTTCCGCAAAACATCAAGTTCTAAAAAAAAAACCATTAGCTTATTCACCAAGCTTTTCTCATTTCCAAATCCTTTAAGGATTTATGGGTCTTACCCTTTTCCTAAATCCAATAAAGTAGTAGGAAAAAAAAACTTATCTGAATGTATGAGTGGATTTACACTTTGTTTTTTTTTTTATTTTTGCTTGTCACAAAAAGTCGCTTCAATGCTGATTATGCGAAGGAGAAACGCGGGGAGCAGCATCGCTTCAGTGCAGATTTTGAAAATGGTTTTTCCAAAAAGTATATCATCATGTAGTACTCAATTCACCCTTTATTTCTAACACCTACAAGCTACGAACAGAAGGTATTTCCTTGAAATAAAAAACTCTGGTTGATATCACACTGGTTCGAGTTTCTGCAGACGTTATTCCCCCAAAACTAAAAACTGTAAAACTCTCCTTTCCAACTCTGGTTCTTTCCTTTTGTTTCCCGCAAGGGATGCGGCGTTCATCGCCTTTTTCAGCTTAATAATCGGCCTTCCATTTTAAAAAAAAAGCTGCGCTCCTTATTGCTTGTATTCCTTCGAGATATTTCCACATGGTAATACACGTAAGCTGGCAGGTGGTTTCCTCAAGGTATTACACATAAGCTGCCACCGCCAGATGTATCATATTCACCCCCTTCATTACCAATATGGAGAAGCAAGTATGCATGTTCATCCGTCGACACCAATGATGCCCATCATGTTAGCGCTTGCATCATGGTGCTCAGCCTCTTATAAAGCTCTAGCGAAGGCCTCATCATTTTCATAAAGGGACCCATCAACCGCCTCTTACTCCTCCTCCTCTTGTTCATCTTCATCCTCCGGGTGGCTTGCAAGCGAGAGACCAAGCTCAAGTGGTGGTTGCACTGAAGCCAACTCAGAGACACATCCACTTCCTCATCCTCCTCATTGACATACTCATAGTCAAAGCTGCCACTGCCAGCTCTGGACCAAGAAGCTGAGAGAAGCTCTTTTTGATGGCTCGACGGACTTGGATGAGTTCTCACAACACTGGCTCCCATTGAATTTCTTTTAACTCATCTGGCATCAAACCTTTGCGTTTCCATACATGTTAAGAAGGATGTTCCCTACTACAAGGTCCATCATATGCATAAAACTCCATAATTCACACCACACTCATGTACAAAAACTCCTAGATCTAGCTCTGCCTCAACTCATCTTATTGAACCTCATTTACAATATGAACATATGTACATGGCATCATATAATGACTCTTCATGGCACTTAACTCATACATCTGGATGTGTATTTGATGGCCTCACATGCACAGTTTCACACCATAGACGTGCCATGGCACGACATCCACCCCCTCTAAACCTGCACATCCTCTGGTATGTGCCAAATCATCATCAAGGTCCACATATAACTGGATGTCGTCTTCATCTTCTGCACTTCCAGGAAGATCATTCTCTTCCTCTTCAATCATATCCATACTACCACTGTCAAGCCTCTCATCCTGAGTCTCTTGTGAATCAAAAGGATCACTATCATACCTTCTTTTAAATATCTTGATTCTTTTGCTTGCCACAAGATTCTTTATTTCTGTTCCATCAAGCTCACACAAAGTATACGTGGCATTTCCATGCACATGCTTGACAATGTAAGGGCCAAACCATCTTTTTGCAAATTTTCTTTGAACAGTGAATTGGTTGTCAAGGCTACTATCATACATTAGAACCCAATCACCTTCTTCAATAGGTTTTGGCCGGAGTCTGTGTCTACTATCAAATCTTTCTTTATTTTTCAGCCTTGCATCTTTCAAGCGAGCTTTAGCAAGCTCTACATCTTCAGGCCTCCTCTCCAACTGTCTTATTTGCAATGCAAGGAGGTCATCTCTGCTCAATCCCTCCACCCAGGGCAATACATTCCAAGTTAGAACTACTTCTTCAACTGGCATCACTGGCTTCTGACCATACATCAATTCTGCAGGCATGTATCCTGTCACTGAGCTATGAGTTGTACGGTCAGCCCACAAGGCATATGGTAGCAGCTTTGGCCACTCTCGCATTCTTTCTCTGCATGCCTTAGCCAAAGCTTTAATGATTGGAGGATGTCCTCGCTCACTTTTCCCATTGCCCTCAGGATTGTAAGCACATGTTAGGGACAGTTTGATACCAATTCTAGAGAAGAATTCCCTTGCTTCTTTAACATCTAGCTCACCCCTATCAGCTGTTATCTTCCCAACACAACCATACCGGCAGATCACATCTTCCAAGAGAAATTTGCATACTGTTTCCGTACTCTTTGTTCTAAGAGCACGCCCTTCTACCTAATTTGTCAAATCTTCTCTTGCAAGTGCAATATACCGCATCTGCCAAATTCCCAAAGGCATTGTAACTAGATCCACTACCCATTTATAGTGCATGGCAGGTGGGTAGGTTGGTTGCAGGCCATCACGATGCCGCACATTTGAGTACATCTGGCATACCATACATGTTTCCACATATTGGGAAATATCCTTGTACATTCCTTTCCACCAATATTTTTCCTTTATTTTAGCAAAAGTGGCCCACACACTTCTATGTCCAGCCCAGAGACTCTCATGAAATTCTTTCACAAGCTTTCCTTGAGTCTCTTTATCACATATGACTCTCTGTGGCATAGCATTCCTCTGCTTAGGATGCTTCCAGAGATACCCATCCTTTAGGAAATAACAATATGCTTTTCTGCGGATCCTCTTAAATTCTGAGTCAGACCAATTTTCTTGCCTTGTCAAAGTACTCAAATATTGACCAATAAGCAACCAATCTCCTTCATATATTTCCTCAATAAAAGACTCAAGTGCATTTGATAGGCAAATATGATCCCCTTTTGCATATGCTGTAGTATAGAACTTTGTGCCCACATCATCAATGTCACTAATCATCTCTTTCTCATCTTCATACCTAGCTCTTGATAGCATATCTGCAACTGGATTATCTTTTCCCGTAATATGCTCAAACTCAGGATTTAGTGACTTGATATAAGCAATCCACCTAAGCATAGCAATATCTGGAGTGGTACAACTTGCTATTATCCCAAGAAGTGGCAAGCAATCAGTTTCCACAAGTACAGATGCCCCAATAAGATATTCTTTTTCACATTTTAGAGCAGTGACTATCCCCCATAATTCTCTCTTGATCTGTGGATACTTTCGTTGCCGAAAGCTTAATACCTTTGCTCCAAATCTAATTACATACCTATGATCATCCTCATCATCTTGCCCTACTGCCCATCCTATCCCAGTAGGACTAGTATTAACTGTAACAATCACAGGCCTGCCACACTCATAATCTGCCTTTCTCAATGTGGGTGATGATTGGAGCAAATATTTCAGCTTCCGCATAGCTTTAATATGTACTGCACTCCACAGAAATTTTTGATTTTTCCTCAAAAGTTGATAAAGAGGATCTGCTACATGTGCATAATGTGGGATCCAAATAACATAAAAGACACATGCTCCAAGAAATCTCCTCAGCTCTGTAACATTAATGCATGTCTCTTTCATTCTTTGTATTGCATCTATTTTGGCTGGACAAGGTCGGCGTCCACTAGTACTACAAAGATGTCCCACTATTAGCACCACCAACTCCAAACACTGATTTCAGCCCAGATAAAGTAAGATTCACTTCTTCAAGCCTGGATAGAATCATGTCACAATCCTTTATATGATTTGCCACAAACTTGCGGCACCCTTTTGAATCCAAATCCCCATCTTTGTCTTTCTCATCACAGCCCTTTATTGGCACATCACCCAAAAATGGCATAGTTTTTTGTGGTATGAAGTCTCGTAAGACTTTATTCATTCCATTCATCATATGTGCCACTGAGTTAGTGGCTCCCTGTGGTAAGGTACACATCCTTACTAATCCCAAAGGAGTTCTCATTGTGGTCAAGTCCCTGCTTTGTATATCCAGCTGGAACTGATCATATCCCGAATACAGATCACCCATAGAGTATATAGCTTTCCCTGCAAATGCTTCTGCAAACTCATCCACAATTGGACCTGCTCCCACATTCCTGATTGTGACTTTGTTTACAGGTTGCATGTCTTGAATAAAGCGCAATGTCCCATTTTTCTTTGGTACAGTAAACCATCTGTTGGAATATGGGGCACATGAAGGCTCCAAGATTCCCATCTTGATCTTTTCCTTTAGTAATTCCATCAACTTTGGCAAGAGAGCCTTTGGTACTGGAATTGGCCGTAGGTTCCAGGGCACATGTGGAACAGTAAAGATCACCATTGGTGCTGTTACACTTGGATCAACACAGCCTATCTCATGCGGCTGAAAAGCAAAAGCTTTCCCATGTTTTACAAGCATCTCCTCAAAGCATTCCCTTTCAACTGGCAACAGAAAATCCTTCTCACCAATCTTCAGCTCTTTTAGAGTTTCTTGAGTAAATTTATGCCCAATTTTCTTCGGATCTCTAAGATTTGGCTGCATAGAAGCTTCATCTATCTTCTCCTTGCTTCCTGGTGGCAAGGGCAAGGCAACTGGTTTCACCTTCTTTGCAACCGTTTTGTACTTTGTATCAACATGAGCATCCATCTCACAATTCATGTTTTTACATTCCACCCCCTCAAATTCCTGGATTATATCATACATCTCCACAGATGACACCTTTATCATTTCATTTCCACCCTGTAAGCATGCTCTTCCCATATCAAAAAGCACATCCATAGTATCTACAAATGACACCTCATCAAGCACCCCTGAAATAAACTCATTCTTCCCCAAAAGACCACACTGCTCAAAACTTTTTTGTTCATTTTGTATATGTTTTCGCATGCCATGCTTCAAATCCTTGCTTTTTACAAAAACCAGTGACCCATAGCTGGAGAATCCCTGAAAATTTGCTGAAAAGCTATTTACATTGATTCAGTCCTGCGAGAACTCATTTCCCCTTGTACCATTGGAATCCCGCTTTACAATGGCACCTGGCCAAAATCCCTCATCTCCCTGTAATTCATGAACTCTCTGTTTATCTTTGGGAGTGACTGTGCCCAAAGAGACTCACGATTCCTTTCATGGTTAATGCAAACTGTCAAAAACTGAACAGCTTTTTTGCCATCTTTACTCCTTATTCTTGCATATGCTGAACCATCATCCAAAACCTTTGTTTCCATTCTTACAGCTATGATGTAGGGTTGCCCAAGAATGAGGGGATACGATGACATCTCCTGAACAAAGAAATTCTGATCATCCTTCACATCCCCTATAGTTACCCTTACATTTGGACATGCTGCATAAAGCTCTCCAGATGAGTTATTAGCTGCTTTAATCATCCACCCATGATCCACATCCACCCATTGGCCACTTACATTTGTTGTAGAGATTTTTAGCCATAAGATTTATTTTAGACCCATGATCAATTAGAGCGACATATGGCTCTTCCAAATCACCTATCTTGACAAGGGTTTCAGTGGTTGCTCTTGCCCAATGGCTCCTGGAGTAATGACTCTTTGTAAGAACTTCTTTTTCATCATCCTCTTCCACAAAGCGCACTTGTCGTACCCCATCAACAGAGTGATTACATTCCACCACATTTTCTCTCTCTTCCTTTTTCTGTGCCTGTACTCCATGAGTCTTGGAAGTGCTTGCCTCGCCTTGTGATGGAATAGATTCAATTATGGACTGCCTTTTTCTTCGTATAATATCAATTATCTCATCATGAAATTCTTTCTTTGCAATCCCCAAGACTTCCCCTAGTGTGAATTCCACCCTGCTGTTTAGAATCCTCTCTTCAAGCACCTTTTTGAGATCTGTTGCAGCTTCAATATCAGATTGAAGCTTGTAGAGTGGACTTTTCCCTTTACCCTTCTCCTTCATTTTTGCTGGCACTTCTTCCATTGAAACATCCTGTGGAGGTCTGCTATGCTGTGGAGGCATATGTGATGGCCCAGGATCCTTCTTTTCACTTCCACGTGTAACTCTTTTTGATGGCCCTCCTTCCTCATTTTCCCTTTTACGCTTCTCCTCTACCTGTGCCTCATTATTTTGGCATTTGGCAATATAGGCATGAATAGATAAAGAATCCACAGGCTCCTCCCAGCCAGTCTCAAGACGTATACAGTCACCTGCTTCATGCAAAGCTTGCTTTGACACTTTCTTTGATGCAATTAATTCCATTGTTGATGGCCAAAAATCCTCATTCTCATAATCCTCATCATTCTCAAATCCCTGCTTTAATTGACCAACCTTTAATCCATAGGTTGCTGCCTCAACCATAGAAATGGCATGACTAGCAGCCATATCCTCTACCAGCTTTTTCATCCCTCCTTTCCCAAAGTTTGTGCTCAATGGAAGACCAGTCTCTGTAAGATGGATTTTCCCATCTTTGAAAAACACAAGTTGATTTTTAAGAGCTTCTTTATAGCTAGCACAATCCTTCTTTGCATGTTCTGGGTCATCACACCATATGCATCTGTATGTAAACCCTTCTTTGCTTTGAGGCCTTTGCATAGTAGCCTGCCCCAATGGTAGACCTTTTTCTTCAATCCTGGACATCTTCAATTTTAGGTCACGCATACCCTTGATAAGCTCATCCATCGACCCATCTACCTTTGGAATTGTAGCAGCTGGTTTGGGTAGATTCTCAGGGGTAACAGCAGTTATTGGGGTTGCAGAGCCCATCACCATTTTATCCCTCCTCCGCTGCCGCTTTGCTAACATAGTGACTGCATCCTCAACATCATTCCAATCACTCTTTAATCCCTGCTCTGTATCCTTATCCTCAAGGAGGATTTCCAATTTCTCCTGGAGGTCTTTCCCAGCTGCTTGTAAGAAGAGCTCTGTTTTTTCTCTGTCCAAAGTTGTACGCTCTATCCTTGACAGCTGGGCATAGCGCTTCTCAAACTCTCTTAGCAATTCTGTGGCAGAAATTCCCATTTTAGGTTTTGTGACCCATTCCAAGAAAGTTCGTTTGGTCACTCGCTCAGAATCCTCCATGAAATATTCATCCTTTAAAGCAAGCTTGAACTCCTCCCAATTTCTGCCACCATGTGCTGTCTGCAATCCTCTTATGCGCTCTCTTATTTCAGGAGCACATACCAGCTCGAAACTTCGAACCATATCCTCCTCAGTCACCCTGTTTAGCTCCATCTCCTTTATATAATTGCGCAGGTACTTTGTAATGTCCTTCCCATCAAATTGATCCACCTTTTTCACAATTGATTGTAATGCTTTGGTCGTGGAAATTTGTCCCCTCTCAGCAGCTTGTTGCTGTTGCATGTACATGGTAAACATCTGAAACATCTGCATAACTCCGAGGTCAAAATGAACCCCCTGACCCTCAGAATTCTCAGCCATAGCTTCCCTGTATATTTCACCACACTCTCACCCCAGCAGTTTCACGTCGGGTTCACCAAAGCTGTCGTGACGTGAGCGGTACAACCAGGAAAGTACGAGACTTCTAGCTGTGAGAGTGGGTACCAAATCTAACAAGGAATCTCACACACAAAATTTCCCAAGGAGTATTGAATATCACCATTGTCAATGACATATACATGTGTCGAATCACCTCAATACATCCTTGAATTCATTCTGATGATTGCACAAAATTGCATACCAAGTGTTTGTTCCTTTTCTCTCTGACTCCTTTCTCCAAATCCTTTGAACCATTCACATGTAAGCATAACAAAACCTTCAAATTTTTCCAATATACATGTGACCAGTTACATTCTTTACATCCAGTGCCATCAAAACCATCATTTCAAGAAGCTCTTAGTCACCTGAAAACCTGCCTTAATATTCTAACATCTCACAAGCAAAAGATGGCATAACATGCTCATGACTTCCAAAATTCAATCAAGCAGAAGCAAGACCAACTTCCCGTGATTTAAATGTGCTAAGAGGATACCTTTTTCCGCAAAACATCAAGTTCTAAAAAAAAAACCATTAGCTTGTTCACCAAGCTTTTCTCATTTCCAAATCCTTTAAGGATTTATGGGTCTTACCCTTTTCCTAAATCCAATAAAGTAGTAGGAAAAAAAAACTTATCTGAATGTATGAGTGGATTTACACTTTGTTTTTTTTTTTTATTTTTGCTTGTCACAAAAAGTCGCTTCAATGCTGATTATGCGAAGGAGAAACGCGGGAGCAGCATCGCTTCAGTGCAGATTTTGAAAATGGTTTTTCCAAAAAGTATATCATCATGTAGTACTCAATTCACCCTTTATTTCTAACACCTACAAGCTACGAACAGAAGGTATTTCCTTGAAATAAAAAACTCTGGTTGATATCACACTGGTTCGAGTTTCTGCAGACGTTATTCCCCCAAAACTAAAAACTGTAAAACTCTCCTTTCCAACTCTGGTTCTTTCCTTTTGTTTCCCGCAAGGGATGCGGCGTTCATCGCCTTTTTCAGCTTAATAATCGGCCTTCCATTTTAAAAAAAAAGCTGCGCTCCTTATTGCTTGTATTCCTTCGAGATATTTCCACATGGTAATACACGTAAGCTGGCAGGTGGTTTCCTCAAGGTATTACACATAAGCTGCCACCGCCAGATGTATCATATTCACCCCCTTCATTACCAATATGGAGAAGCAAGTATGCATGTTCATCCGTCGACACCAATGATGCCCATCATGTTAGCGCTTGCATCATGGTGCTCAGCCTCTTATAAAGCTCTAGCGAAGGCCTCATCATTTTCATAAAGGGACCCATCAACCGCCTCTTACTCCTCCTCCTCTTGTTCATCTTCATCCTCCGGGTGGCTTGCAAGCGAGAGACCAAGCTCAAGTGGTGGTTGCACTGAAGCCAACTCAGAGACACATCCACTTCCTCATCCTCCTCATTGACATACTCATAGTCAAAGCTTCCACCACTGCTAGCTCTGGACCAAGAAGCTGAGAGAAGCTCTTTTTGATGGCTCGACGGACTTGGATGAGTTCTCACAACACTGGCTCCCACTGAATTTCTTTTAACTCATCTGGCATCAAACCTTTGCGTTTCCATACATGTTAAGAAGGATGTTCCCTACTACAAGGTCCATCATATGCATAAAACTCCATAATTCACACCACACTCATGTACAAAAACTCCTAGATCTAGCTCTGCCTCAACTCATCTTATTGAACCTCATTTACAATATGAACATATGTACATGGCATCATATAATGACTCTTCATGGCACTTAACTCATACATCTGGATGTGTATTTGATGGCCTCACATGCACAGTTTCACACCATAGACGTGCCATGGCACGACAACGTGAATAGATGTGATGTGATGTGAATCGGGATGTGAATGAATAAGATGTGATGCCATGTGAATCGGGATGTGAGTGAATGTGATGTGATGTAAATTGGGATAGATGTGATATGTGATGTGAATGAAAATGATGTGATGAGATGTGGATATGGGTAGATGCGAGTAGATGAGATCTAATGCGGATAAATGAGAAAAGATGTGATGAGATGGAAAATGATGTGATGAGAAATGGAATACATATGAAATAAATGAGGATTGATGTGGAACAATGTGGAAAGACGAGAGTTCATTATAGAAACTGTATTTATGACCTTTATGCATGTTCATTTTCTGAAATGTGACAAAATAGTTGCTGCCTAGCCATCAGCTTTTCCCAAAACTAGCAATCAACTACTTCCCAAATGAAACTTTTTCCAAAATGCTACTTGCAAAATGTACAGACCAGCCCATCAACTTTTCCCATTACCCAAATGCAACCTACAAGCTGTAGGTCCAGCCATCAAGTCCAACCATCAACATTTCACAAAATGAAACCTTTGCCAAAATGCAACCTGTAAAATATACAATCCACCAATCAACCATTTCCAAAATGCAACCTATAAAATATATAATCCAACAATCAACTTGTAAAATATATAGTTCAACAATCAACTAATGCAATAAATAGCTTAATTGAGTTGAAGACTCCATAAAAATATCCTGGAGGAATCGCCCGTGCTTTCTAGGGGCGAGGAAAGTTTTTCGGGGTTCGATTTTGGAAGAACCGAGGGATTAGTCTCTTGTCCGGATATTCGTGGGCAAGGCCCCGAGTGAAGGACCCTGCCCCGCGCAAGAAGTGCTACTTCTGCTGCTAGCACCCCGGGATTAGTTGCGCGGAGGGGACATGGATCTTTCAGCTGTTGGTATCAGAGCAAATTGGCTAAAGTGGATCAACCGAGAAACCAAAAATGTCAAAAATTTATGAGGTAGCAGTAAAAGGTTGTAATTGTGTGATGAAATTCATACAAATTGATATTTAGAATGAAGATTCATAAATAGGTCTCTCTCACTCTCCCACACAAGCATGAAACATACAAGCATAGAAGAGGCACAAATGCTAGAATGCTTTCTCTTAATCTCTCTCAAGACACAAAGAAGAGCTCTCAATAGCACAAAGGGGGATTGTGTCTTTATTATGAGAAAATGCCTTATATACATTTGGCTCTTATTCACACTTGGGCACCTAAAACTTACTTAACTAATTCCTTGGGTGGCCAATATCTCATAATGTACAACTTTTATAGTGCCTTTTCATGACACTTATTAATGCCCTCAATTGGAGGAGCATACTTGTTAATCCAAAATGGGATTAACACCGGTAAACATCTCTAAGCTGATCACAAAGTTTGATGGTATAGGTGACCCCATTACTCACCTAGAGATGTTTAATTAGATTTGTGAAGAATTTGGCCATGTAGATGACCAGACTAAGATAAGTCCATTTGGCCTTACCTTGGATAGCAAATGGATAGCAAAGCTGGCCAACTGTTTAGATCTTTGAAGACGGAAGATAAAGCTTCCTTTCAAAGCTTTACAAAGTGGGGTATTCTCATCAAGGTACCTGATGGAGCCCCATCGAACAGCTGAATAATGTCAAAACAAAATGAGGGTGAAACCATCATTGATTACATTCATAGAGTCAAATATCTCCACTCATGCTGCAATGCCAGAGATAAGTTCTCTGATGAGATTAATTAGGATATTCCTGGAGGGACTCGAAGATATTCCCTTGCATAACTCCTTGTTTGCCTTAGACCATACCTCCTTTGAACAATGCTGCAGGAGTGCTTTGAAGTTTGGGGACAACTTCAAGGGAACACGTTCCCGACAACTCCATGAAGGCGCATTAGAAGCCTCCTTCAAGACCACCAGCACAAAGCCTAATGAAAAGGTAAAGAGTCTACATCCAGACAAAGCCCTAATGCAACAAATGACCTAGCCAATGGAGGAAGAGCCAAGGTCGGGATCGAGGGGCCATCCGTATCTTTAACCTAGAAGGGAACTCGTATAGTGCCCGACGTGTCGAGAAAACCATACTGGCACCGAGTGTCCTCATTTGAGACCCCATCCAAGCCTCTATTGTACATAATATTGGGTAAAGTGGGGCAATCACAAAATCTCCAACTGCTATCATCACAAGACTACTCTAGCTCGAGCTTTGCCTTAGGCACTGCTCGACAACCCAAGGCAACCGCTAGCTTTTCCACCTCCAGTGCATCATAACGCACCTCAACCTAGCCAAAAAGTGGCCCAAAGAGGAATCCTTAGGGTCCCAAAAATGCCCTTGCCACCCCCTGTTCTTCCACCTCAGCCCCCCCCATTACCCAGAATCGCACCAGTTTGTCAGATAACCTTGACGGAACTCTTTGAGGATGGAGATGAGGGAAAAATCAGGGAAACTCTAACTTCTGAAACCCTAGAGCCAACAAGCCTCCCCTCACAAATCCTAAGTTACTATGTCATGGAGGGTGATCAATTGTGTCCACACACATCTAACCCTAGCTAATGTCCACACACTATGTGACCAGTTGGACGCGGTCATTTATGTCTCACACATGCTGCTACCTAACATGCCAGCACATAGCATAGCTGGCTCACACTGACATCGAGCTTGAATCTCAACAGCCCCTCTCAAGCTCATGATGTACTGCCATAGATGAAGATGTAGATGAGCTTGGGCTATCAAAGCTCTCAACACTCCCCCTCAAGCTCATCCCACGTACTCCCAACATAGTATGGAAGTACTCAAACTTCTCCCTGCTAAGTGGCTTTGTAAAGATGTCGGCCACTTGCTCTTCAGTCTTCACATACTGTAGATCAACTGTACCATCCAACACTTTCTCTCTGACAAAGTGATAATGGACCTCTATGTGTTTGGTCCTCGCATGAAACACTGGATTCTTTGCCAACTGTATACCGCTCATGTTGTCACAATGAATGACAACTTTGCCATCAATAGGCTCACCCAAATCTGCCAAGAGACTCTTTAACCATATTCCTTCACAAGTAGCAATGGCTGCACCTCTGTATTCAGCCTCTGTGCTAGATAAAGCAACAGTAGGTTGCTTCTTGCTACTCCAACTCACCATGGCACTTCCAAGTGTAAAGGCATAACCACTAGTAGACCTCCTGTCATATGAGCTACCTGCCCAATCTGCATCTGTGTAGCCATGTATATCCAAGCCTTTACCATGCTCATATAGAAGACCATAATGTGCAGTGGTCTTTACATATCGCATAATGCGTCTCACTGCATCCAAATGAGGTTTTTTGGGGCTTTGCATAAATTGGCTTACTAGCCCCACAACATAACTCAAATCCGGGCGTGTAATAGTCATGTAAATGAGACTACCAACCATCTTTCTGTACATAGATGGATCATCCAACTCCTCACCAAAATCAGTCCGCAACTTCACATTTTGCTCCAAAGGTGTACTCATAGGCTTACACCCTGTCATCCCATATTTTACCAACATATCCAATGCATATTGGCGTTGCACTAACCATGTACCTACATGGTCTTTGATCACTTCAATTCCAAGAAAGTATCTCAACTCACCCAAGTCTTTTATATCAAACTGCCCACTCAAAGCTTACTTTGTAAACCCATTTACAACTAATGACATTTTTGTCCTGTGGTAATGCAACCAAATCCCATGTGTCATTTTTATGAACCAATGCGTCCATCTCAACATCCATTGCTTTCTCCCATACATGCTTTCCAATAGCTTCTGTATAGCATGTAGGTTCCACATGCTTCACCAAAGATGTCATATATGCATAATGCATAGCAAAATCACGGTATGTCAACCTGCCAACTGGATATCTGACCCTTTGGGATCTTCGCAATGCATGCGGATCACTCTGAACACCTATCACTCTAGCATGTGGTGGCACATATCTATCCTGCCTTGCACCAGGTGTGGGTAAAATGGGTATGCCAAGTTCCTCATCCAAACTCTCTGAACTTGACGACTCATAACCTATAATTCCAATTCCTTCAACCTTCTTCTTTCCTTTATCCATAGCACTACTCCCAATGCTCACACTCTCATGCCTCAAACGTCCTGACCATGGACGTACAGTACTAATCTCAGCCTCTGCTGGCCCAGACACAGAAGTAGAACTAGAACTTGCTTGTGGCAAGTTCACAGGCACATCAGCTTCAAGTGACTCAATAACACCCTCATCCTTTTCTTTGTACCAACTAGCAAGCTCATCAAACACCACATCTAGTGAGATAACCACTTGCCTAGTTTGTGGATTGTAACATTTGTATGCCTTATGATCCTGTGCATATCCAACAAACACACACTTTTCTACCTTAGGATCCAACTTCCTCCTTCTCTCATCAAGCACATGTACATAAGCTATGCAACCAAATACTTTGAGGTGTCCAATGTCTGGCCGAAAACCTGTAAGCTGCATCTCTAGCGTACTTCCATGTATGGCTGTTGTGGGTGTCTTATTCAGTATATACACTGCAGTAGCACATGCTTCTGCCCAATAATAATCTGGCATGCTCTTTTCATTGAGCATTGCCCTGGCCACTTCACAAATGACTCTATTCTTTCTCTCAGCCACACCATTTTGCTGAGGTGTAAACCTGCAAGTCAATTGCCTTCTTATTCCATGCTTTCTCAAGAAATGCTCAAAAGCATTTGAGGTGTATTCACCACCTCCATCTGTCCCTCAAACATTTTATCCAAGAACCATATTGCTTCTCTGCAAAAGCTTTGAAATCCATAAACTTTTCCAACACTTCACTTTTCTCTCTGAGAAAGTATATCCATGTCATTCTGCTGAAATCATCAATGAATGTCACATAATATAAACTGCCTTTAATAGATGGGTTTTGTGCAGGACCCCATACATCACTATGTACTATCTCAAAGTGGTCTGCTACTCATGTTGCCTTCTCTAGGAAACCGCAACCTTGCCTGCTTTCCAAACTGGCAGGCTTCACAAACATGCATATTCCCATCATACTTGAATCTAGGCAGCCCACTAACAATGCCTCTTGCCTGCATGTTCTTTAACCTTTGTATATTCACATGTCCAATCCTCTTATGCCACATATCAATGTCCTGTACCACATTTTGGCTTTTAGAGAACATGGTTGATTTTAACTCAGGAATCCCAGCATCCAGCTTAAACAACCTGCCTTCTTTCTTGCCTTTAGCAATGACTCTACATCCATGTTTGAAATCCTCAACGAAGCAACCATGCTCGTTGAAACGAACCTATAATCCCTGTTCCACCATTTGACCTAATAGAAGGCACGTACAATACATCTGACATAGATTTTGTTTGACCATTGTGCATAACTAATGGTACACTTCCAACATGTGTAATGGGATGCTGAGTATCATCTCATGTCTCCACATAGCCTTTCACATCCATAGGCTTCATATGCTCAAACCATTCACCATGACAAGTCATATGGTTTGATGCTCCAGAGTCCATATACCAAGTGTCATCATTTTTAGCATTTGTCATCATAGATTCCACAATATGTTTCATGGCAAACAAGTGATTTACGCTGCCATCATTACTACTTGATGCATAATTTCCACCACCATGTTATGCATAATGTCCACGATGTTGTGCTCTACCCCCTCTCAAATCATTTTGTTTGCGGAAACAATCACGTGCCATATGACCAAATTTTCCACAGTAATGGCATTCCACATCTTTCATAGATGTTTGTTGGCCTTGCCAACGTCCTCTACCACGAGGATTACCTCGGCCTCTCTGAGGTGTATATCCACGACCACCTCTAGCACCATATGAAGACTGAAAATTCTGTTGTGGTGACCTGTCCTGCCATCCACGACCATTACCGGCCACGTGATGCGAATCTCCCCCTGTCTCTAAATCCTCTTTGGGAATAGAAAGCCTGATTTCTGCCATTATCATCATGGCTAGTAGATGCATCCTGAAAGGAATCACTGAGTTTGATTTCCTCAACAAGCAAGAGTGAAACCAACTCATCAAAGTCTGGTAAACCTGTACTCTGAACCGAGATGGATGTATCAAAAGATTTATACTCCTTGCCACCAAGACCATGCAAGGTAATGTCTACCAAATCATCATCAGGCATGGGGGCATTAAGCATACTTCTTTATCTCTTGTACATAATCATGGATGCTCCTTCTATTCCACTTCACATTATGTATCTGTTGTCACAATTGAGACTTGCGAGCACTCGTGTTTGTATCAAACAACTTCACCAATGTATCCCATGCATCCTTGGGATTCTCAGCATCATGTATGTGTATGAGCATAGCATCCGAAATACATATAGACAGATAATGCAACACTTTGAATGCTCTTTCTGACCATTGCTTATGAGCTATAACCTGCTGCTGTGTAGATTGTCGGGGTAGTTTCGGATTTGGCTCAGCACCTGTAATGAGATTCCAAAAACCTTTTTCCTTCAGAAAACTTTTGATCCTGTACTTCCATGCCTGGAAGTTCTTCCTATCCAGCTTTTCACCCTAACAATTTGTACTGGATTATCCGACATATTGCTAAATGCAAATACACCCTCCGCACACATCCAAATCTGTAAACAAGCCTTCCTTAGCTCAACCACACTCCAATGGGTGTTCCAGATACTCCAAAGTAGTCAACAAACTTCAATTTTGATGTAGAAAATCAACCTATATGCATCCAAAATGAACTGGCTCACGTAGTCCAAGATACCTTGTTTTGATGCGCTTTCCAAGGTTCCAAATTACAATGTAGTGGTTCAATCAAGTGTGCATAACTTGCATTGACACCTAAACAATCTCAATGTTGAATATCAACACCATCCGAGGTGTGTACATACCAATTTTGTCAAACCCCCTTCTCTGTTCTGAGAAAAACCAAAAAAACCAGAAAAACCAGTAGTAAATTTGCTCTAATTTCTTCAACCCTTGTCCAAATTTAGCAACCAGGCATTCATTAACTTAGCAATGATGTCCACTAACTCCATGTAAAAGAAATTAGACCAATTGTTTAAGACCAAAGAGTAATTAGTCGATTAATCACACTCTGTTTCACTGCAACCAGTAGACAGCCTGTTTAATCAGCTCATTTCCAGCTCCATTAGGCATAATTGATCAATCCAATCATATAGCCTCCTTCTCAAGTGTATGTAGCAACCAATTGCTAACCCAATTTTGGAATATGTCAAGCACAAGAGTTGATTTTGGTCCTCCACCTATCAAATAGTATGAAAAATACTCTGTTTCTCTGTATGATGCTGCGCCACCTATTGTAGGGGGGAATTGGAGTGATTATGTTGCTAATTGATGATGCTATTAGATGCCTAACACACCTAGGCAAGTGTGCAATCCATCAACTCTGATTTTTGCCAAAAACTTGCTCCAAATTCATCAAAATTTGACCTCTTTTTCTCTGTTTTGTGAGAGCTCAAAAACTAGTAAATTTCACACACTCAAATGCATCAAAATTGCTCCAAAATCAGTGTAGGGCTTGTACATGAGTTGCCAATACATTCTTGCTTGTCACATACATGTTTCTTTGCCAGATTTGCATCTATTTCACCATACATCACCGCTTCCAAGCTTCCATGGAAAGCTTCCAAAAAACCAAAATTTTCCTTTGCTTTGGGCAACCCTAATTTGCTTTGTTTTTGCCTGAATCACCTGCAATCCGCTCAAGGATGTTTAGAATACCTTACGCGTAGGCCAAGCTCTCAGATCTGATAGAAATTTGTGTGCTCCAAGCTTCATAACATCAATGGTAAGCTTCATAGCTTTTCTTCATAGCATCTTCTCCCTCTTCTCTCACTCACTCATAAACCCTAATAGAGAGCACCAGGCTCTGATACCATGTTGAAAAAATAGGTAGAGGGAGAGGAGACACACACACAGGAGTAAACCCTAACCATAGAGGGAAGCCATCTCCCTTCACACACAATGCATAAAGCCATAATCCATAATACACAAGAAACACTATAAGTTGTGTCCACACACATCTAACCCTAGCTAATGTCCACACACTATGACCAGATGGACGCGGTCATTTATGTCTCACACATGCTGCTACCTAACATGCTAACACATAGCATAACTGGCTAACACTGACATCGAGCTTGAATCTCAACACGTGGTGATGAATTGTCAGCCATTTTCTTATGACCTGCATCCTTGGCAGACCCTTTATGAGTGATCGAAGATGATCCATGACTGGGACACTGACTACATTTACATTCGGAGAAAAGATCTTACCTTCAAGATCAATCTATGCATGTGGAAGGTACACCTCATGAGTGGCAAACCATTTGCAGAGGATTCCATCATAACAACTCGATCCATGGCAGTCCATCTGTGCCAGACATGCCATAAAATGCTTGAAGATGAAAGGGAGAGTGAGGTTTGTGCACCGTTTCTAGATCCGGAAGACTCTGAGAACTGGATGCATAACCTTGTTACCTTGGCTATCTTACCTCAACGCATTAACACAAGGTTTGCCATGGTAGATGGGCAAGAGCTTACATCATTATACATGCTCAAGTCAGCATACTTGCCTGATGTTGCTACTCAAGATCTTGCACAAGCTGTTAGAGCAAATCCATCAGGGAGTACACGCTCCCACATGGAACTCATAGGCATGAGGGATTCCCTGGGCCGGAAAGGTATGTCTTCCCAGACGACTCAAAAACCCATTGGTTGAAATATGTGGGTGTTGTGGAAGTGCATGATGAGCATTTCAATGAAATGTGGCAAAAAGAGTTTTTAAACAGCTCTCCTTTACTCCACACTACCATCCCACAGCTAGCAGAACCCACCAAACCTAAACCAATCCCAGAAAAGCTTTGTTGCTCCGTGCGTAAGGCACGTAATAATAACTTAGCACTCGCTCTGAAAAAGAAGCCAAAAGGCTAATTGAGGAGGAAAGTGCTAAAGTAGAAGAGACAAGATAGGTGCCCAAGCACTTTAAGACCTTCTAAATGGCTGACCAATTTGTCCAATATGATTTGGCTCAGAGGTTTGATAGTGGGCAACCTAGGACCTCATATGACGGTCCAAGCTAAGGTCAAGGAAGTAAATGTAGTAGGCCTAGGTGAAGACTCGAGGCTCGGGTGAAGACTTGATGCCGATATTTAATGAAAGAAAGTAACAGGGGTGGGTTAGTCCCTCACCAAGGGAGTGGCTCATGAAGGAGTCACCACTTAGCATCTCACGGGAGAAGCTCACCATTGATTCTTGGAACAAATAACATTATCATGAATGAGCCATAATCCCATTTACATTGGTATTTATACTCCACCCAAGAGTTCACACCTACTTACTAGTTGTCCATGGCCTTGGGCCCATAATGCGCTTTCTTACAAACCATCCCTTCCCCAATGGTTTCGTCCTCGAAACCTCAAATGAATACCCCAAATTCGGAGAAGAATGTTCCATGTGGCTGAATTTACACCAACCCATATTGCTCTATCAATGCTTCATATCCCTCCAATGCTGAAATAGGTTGCCATGAAGCTTCTTCCTTAGGTAAACCTTTCCATTGAACAAGATACTCCACCAAGGTACGAGTGCGAAGTACCTTTTTCCTTGTACCCAAGATAGCTTCTGGAATGTATTCAATCATTCCCTCTTCATTCATTAGAGGTAACTCATCAACCATTTGATCGATCATACCCACATATCCTTTCAAGTGAGAGACATGAAACACATCATGAATCTTTGTTGTAGATGGAAGTAAGAGTTGATATGCAACCTCCCCAACTCTTTGTATCACTTGATAAGGACCATAATAGCGATGAGCTAGCTTGGTGTTGGTGCTTCCCTTCAAAGACCCATATCTTGACTTTGGTATTCTCAAAAGAACCCAATCTCCCACTTTGAATTCCAATGGTCTTCGATGAACATTGGCATATTGTCTCATTTTCTCTTGTGCAACCTTCAAATTACTTTTGCATTGTTGCAACAAAGCTTGCATCCTTTCAGCTTCCTCCTTGGCATTATGGTTAGAAGTCTCATATGTACCCACCAACATAGGCAAATTGACCTTGTAACCATATAAAGCCTCAAAGGGTGACATGCCAATGCTCACATGATATGTTGAGTTGTAAGCAAACTGAGCCAAAGGTAACCAATCATCCCATGTGCTTTGAGTATCATGACAATAGTGGCGTAGATATGTTTCCACCCATTTGTTTACTCTTTCTGTTTGACCATCGGTTTATAGGCGGTGCTTGGAGTAAGCTTGGTTCCCATATATTCAAACAATGTTCTCCAAAAAGTGCTCATGAATTTGACATCACGATCACTCACAATTTGTGATGGCATACCATGCAACTTGAAAACCCCATCAACAAATTGCTTGGCAACATTTTGGGCTGAATATGTGACCTTGGAAGGAATGAAATGGGCCACTTTGGTCAATCTATCCACCACAACATACAAGCTGTCCCACCCTTTCTTTGTGCGCGGAAGGTTAGTAATGAAATCCATTGATATATGACTCCATTTACCTTCAATGGCTGAAGCAAACCTCCCGGTTTATGTGTAGGATCCTTGTTCAATTGACATGACCGGCACCCACTTACATAAGCATGAATGCTCTTCCACATCCCCTTCCAAAAGAAACTTTTCCTTATTGCATCAAAGGTTTTGTAGACACCCAAATGACCAGCCATAGGAGTACAATGCATCTCTTCCATGATCTTCTTGATAAATGATGAAGTAGGAACCAAGTAGACTTTTCCTTTGTAGTAGAGGAGACCATTTTTCAGCTCATAATGGGGTAACTCTTCACATACACCTTGTTGTAATTTCTACACTATTTGTGAGGTTTCTTCATCAAACAAGTACTCTTCTTGTATCTCCATGATCCAATCTTTATGCACCTCAGAGATAGCATACAATGAGCAGGCCCACATACGAGACAAGGAATCGCAACCACATTTTCTTTGCCCTTTGTGTATGTGATTTCAAAATCATAGTTTTGTAGTGTTGCTACCCACCTTCTTTGCTTAGGAGACAAATTGGGTTGTGTGAGGAAATACTTCAGCACCCTATGATCACTCCTCACATAAAAATGACTCCCATATAAGTAATGGTGCCATTTCTTGATAGCATGGAGTATAGCAATCATCTCTTGCTCATACACATGGAGTTCTCTTTCTTTGTCATTCAACTTTCTACTTTCATAAGCAATGACTCCATGGTCTTGGTAAAGTACCGCACCAATCCCTCTTCCACTTTGCATCCGCCCTTATTGTGAAAGGTTTGGTGAAGTCTGGACATACCAAAATAGGTGCTGATGTGAGCATCTTCTTCATATCTTCAAAGCTTTTGTTGGCAATGGCATCCCAAAAGAAGGTTTCCTTCTTCAATTTGTCCGTCATTGGGGCTGCAATTTCTGCATAGTGGGCAATAAAGCGCCTATAGAATGAAGATAACCCCAAAAATCCCCTCAATTGAGTAGTGTTTGAAGGAACCGGCCAATTCCTAATACATTCCACTTTCTTTGGATCCACACAAATGCCATCCTTGCTCACAATGTGACCCAAATATTCCACCTCATGTGCCATGAAGGTACATTTTGTCTCCTTAACATACAACTTGTTTTGCCTCTAGACCTCCAAAACCTCTTTCACGTGCTTCAAATGCACTTCCTCATCTTTGCTATAGATAAGTATGTCGTCAAAAAAGACCAATACAAACTTGTAGAGGAAAGGTTGAAGCACTTTGTTCATCAATGCTTGAAAAGTTGCCGGTGCATTGCATAATCCAAACGGCATAACCATGAATTGGTAAAGACCCCTTTCCGTACGAAATGCTGTTTTGAACTCATCACCACTTTTCATCCTTATTTGATGGTATCCGGAACGCAAATCAATCTTTGAAAAGCATGTGGCACCCTTCAACTCATCCAAAAGATCATCCACCCTTGGTATTGGAAATCGATTTTTGATGGTGATCTTATTCAAATCACGGTAATCAATGCACATGCGGAAAGTACCATCCTTTTTCTTCACAAGTAGGACCGGAGAAGCAAAAGGAGATTGACTTGGTTCAACCCATCCCATGTCAATGAGTCCTTTGACTTGCTTTGCCACCTCTTCCTTTTCAACCTTTGACAAACGATAGGGAGGTTTATGAGTAGCTTAACCATGTCCACATTTTCGATGCAATCCTTTTTGCTATTATCTTCCTCTTTGCAAAGCTGTAGTACATAAACATAGCCCTCTTTCTTGAACTCTTTCTTCATTTGAGTAGCATTGATCATGAAGAGCTTGGACCCTTGCATTCCATTCAATGTAATAACCCCTCCATGATGCACAAAACTCATGAAACTTTTCTGTAAGTTCATGGTAAAAGAGTTCAAAGTGGACAGCCAATCACATCCAAGTACTATGTCAATTGGTCCCAACTCAATCACCAAAAGATCAACTTTGCAAGAGTAGTTCTTGGACAACTCCAATTCTGTACTTTGACACTTCATATTGCAACCCATTGAATCACCATTGGCCACTTGCACCATGTGCTTGTTTGGTAAAGAAGTTGGTTGCATTTTGAGAGTGTTCAAAGACCTTTTATTGACAAAACTATGCGTGCTTCCAGTATCAATGTGTGCATATGCTGTTCTTCCATTCACCTTGATCTTTAATCTCAATGTGTTGGCACCCTTACTTCCCGCATAAGCATCATGAGAGATTGTACACAAGGTAGTATGTGCACTATTGTTTTCATCCCACACGCATAGAGGCATCCCATCATCCATTTTGTCATGAGCAAACTTTAGTTTCCCACCCGGATCAAAAGGAAACTCGGGATTTTCTTCATCAAAACCATCATCATGAGAACCTCCACCCTCATGAGGATCTCCCCATCCTAAGGCATCATTGCATTCAAGGAATTCCTCCTCCTCATGATTAGCATTGTCCTCAGTGATAATGTAGCTTATGGAAATATCCTTGGATTTGCATACTTTGAAGTGATCCTTGTTCCATTTTTCTCCACATTTGAAACATAGACCTTGAGCCTCATTTCATGCAAACGGTCCTCCTTGATAACCTTGCTTTTTGAACCCCCATTTGCTGGCTTGGACTCATTGTATGTAGCTTTGTTGGACATAAATGGTGGTTTAAATGGAAGTCTATTAGACCCTCTACCATACACGGTAGAAAATCTTGGAAGATTAGGTCTTGTGTTTGCATGAGAACCCATTTCAGTCCTTGTGATCACTTCCCCTTTGATATTCCCTTTGCTAGCCCACTTTGTCAAGTACTTCTCTTCATGAGTTTTTGTAAGCATCATTGCCTTCTTCAAAGTGGCGGGTTCATGAGACTTGACATCACCACCAATAGGAGCTTTCAAGCCCCTTATATACTTGACAACAAGATAATGCTCATCAAAGTCGTCCAAGTATAATAGAAGCTTTAGAAACTTGTGAGAATATTCCTTCACGGTAGTGATTTGCTCTAGCTTGTCCCATTGATTGCTTCCTCCTCCACCAAGTGTGAGCAAAACCTTCAAGATGAAGTGAGGCGAAGTAGACTTTGGCAATCTCGCTCCTTGGGCTGATTTCGAAGTAGAGATCCATCTTGTTTGCCCACTCTTCAAAGTCTTCGATAGAATTTGATTCTCCTTTGAACTTATTAAATATGATTTTGTCCTTCACAGCATTGTCAAAATCACCATGCCTTCTTGAACCCCTCTGCCGTGCTCTTGGATCATCAAATCCTCTTCCTTCACCCAAGTGTCTATGCATTTGCTCATCTTCCAATTGCCAATCACCTGCATCTTTAAATCCCTTATGTTCATACCCTCTTCTTGCATCTTGCATAAAGGATGAAGTTCTTGGAATACTGGCATTGGATCTCTCATAAGAAGCATCACCCATAGGTCTCTTGCCCTTGTCCATGTAAGAAGAATGTGGCATCATTTGAGGTGGCATCATTTGTCTTACTTTGTTCTCTTCTGGTATAGAAGGCTTTCCATCATGTTTGGCATCATAATGTACACCATCCATTGCATTCATATCGGCTTCTTGGTTGAGCTTGAGAGGAGCCAATTCACTAATGGCTTTCTCCAAGTCTTTTAACCCTCTTTGCATCACGTCATCCAGGTAGTGGTGTCGCTTGTCGAACCGTTCCATGAGGTGTTCACCAAATTGTTGTTGCCGATTTGTTTGGTTATTTTCAATCCTTTGAAACATACTCTCCATAGCCATTAACATCATGTCCACTGTTAGCGGAGTAGTTCCCAAAGATTGAGGCATTTCCACTGGCTGGAGAGGAGATGGTACTTTTATGGTTGAACTTTCTTCATTCCTCGTTGATGAACTCGTTGCCATCATTGCTTCCAGTTGTCTTTGATCATTTTCATTCCGGACTCCCTTGTTTTGACCTCCTCTAGTCATTTCCATGCGCGCAATTGATCCCTCCTTACAAAGACCACTTACTTGATTTTTTTTTCTCTATTCAAACGGTATCCGATTTGGGTGATCTTTATATCGACGCGAAGCTCTCGACGAGATGAATAAGAATCCCCAAAAACAGATCTGAAAAAGTCAACAGCCTTTGACCAGTCAACTGTACCGACTGAAAGTCAACTCTTGATGTTAACCGCTCAATTCTTATCCGATTTGGGTGATCTTTATATCGATGCGAAGCTCTTGACGAGACGAATAAGGATCCCCAAAAATAGATTTGAAAAAGTCAACAGCCTTTGACCAGTCAACTATTCTAGCTGAAAGTCAACTCTTGACTTTGACTGCTCAATACTACTCCGATTTGAGTGATCTTTAGCTTGTTTGAAAGAGGTTTTCGGGTAGATTGAAGGGCTTTTAGGACAGATTTGAAAAGCTTTTGAAAAACCCTAGAAATTCAAGGATTTGTCTTGGCTGCAAGTAGGCAAATTTTGCAAAAATTTTGCCATAGTCTCCCCTCTTTTTGCACCAAATCTCAATCAAATCAAAGCATCTCAATCAAGTATTAAAATCCTTATGCATTTGACCACTGTAAGCAAATCAATCCTCAATCATTTTTCCATCTGAGCATGTGACCTTATGGCATCAATTTTGTCCTTTTGCATAAGAAGTCGATGTAGAGGATTACAACATTACTTTATATATAAACGTTCACCATTTTGTAGTGAATGTTGTCTTGTGCTGGTCCTTTGGGCCTATAGATACTTGGTTATACCTAGAAAATTCATCTAAGAAGTTGTAGGCTTCCTTTCTTGCCACTTTCAAGTGCATACTCAAAGTATGATAGTAGATGGTAATGATGTCTTAGTGGTAGCATTTATTTTTTTAAAGTTGACACACACACACACATATCTTACCATTATTCTTGGGCATAATCATGTGATTGGTGACACCCAACCTGTGTGCTCAATCTTGTAAATGGAACCTGCATTGGTAAGCTGTCGACTTTATCTTTGATTGCCTTGGTGTAGGTCTCATTATATGTGTACGGTCTTTGTTTGACTGTCCCCTAGCACTATCCACTAAAGGAATTGTGCCTTGCAAACCTCTAGAGGGATTCCTTGGTGTAGGTCTCAGTATGTGTATGGTCTTTGTGTTTGACCAGCCTAGCATCATCCACCACTAAAGGAATTGTCTTACAAACCTCTGGAGGGACTCCTTTCAAGTTTGCATATCTCTAAGAAAACACATCTCTGTATTCCTCTTCTTGGGTTAGGTCAGTGGCTATCCACATTGATTTGGGCTCCTCCCTAGGTAATGCTAAATATACTTGTTTTGCATCTTCCCGTCCATCACTCCTGACTCCTTAAGTTTTTCCCTTTTTGGTGGTGGGACACACATCTTTTGGTTTTCCATTTTATAGTTTTTAAATCGAGAAGGGACTTGTTTACGGCCTTGTTTTGTCTTCTCCTTCCAGACATAGGCTTTTTGGATTCCACTGAAACCGTATCATAGGAGTAGCCATGGGCTAGCACTTTGGTTATCTCAGGATCTATTTTCATGGAATTTACACTGGGTTGTTTCATTATATCCTTCTAGCTAAGCAGAGAACTCCTCGATTTCCCTCAAGACTTACACATATTAGAAGTACTGTTCTTTCCCCGGGTTAGTGGCTCTAATTTTTTCTGGTTTCTTATCTCTTTTGATGAGTAGAGCTTCTCTCTTTTTGAAGAACTCTCTAGGAAGGGCTTAGTGTTCTAGTGACACTTCTCCTTCTTCATCATCTTTGACTATGAGAGGAGCTTCTTGGTGTAAGGCTTTCACTTTCAGTCCTTGATTGGTACATGTTTTGGCTCTTTGGAAGACTTTTTCCTTGATTGGTACATGTTTAGGCTCTTTGGAAGACTTTTTCCTTGTTTCAGTCCTTGATTGGTACATGTTTTGGCTCTTTGGAAGACTTTTTCCTTGTTTTTGATTCCTCCTTCCTTGGTGGAACCAATGTCTCGGTTTTTGGAAGCACTGGGGTCACAGTCTTGACTGGAGTCCTCTCTAAGGTCTAGTAGTCAAGCTATGGAAGCTTCGTCTTCTAACTCGCATCTTTTTCTGCTTTGTTCATTAAAGTGGTGCATATGTATTAAGTCCAAGTGAGCTATAGTATCTGACCCCAAGTCATCAATAGGCATTCTAGTAACTTCTGTTAAAATGAGTGATGCTAGAGTGCCAAGTCACCTAGCCAAGTTATCCCACATGAGCTATCATAGCTTTGTTATACATTCCTCATATAAAAGGAGGACATTTGAAGCATTGAAATACAAGCACAACATCTCAAGTCTTTCTATCAGTACAAGTTTCCATCTTGTAACCTAACTGAACTTGAGTCTAAACTTAATTAGCACACACTCATCACCATGATTATTGTTCATTTTTATCCACCTTAGATTAGTGTTGTCATTAGTGTAGGATTCAAATCTAATTATAGTTAATTAGAGAGCTTGATCCATAAATTTCGTCATGGTATCAGAGCCTAGGTCTAGCTCTCCATTAGCTTAGTTTTAGCCTTCTCACCTTGATTTCAATCTCATTATCCCAAATTATTCTCATTAAGCCAGTAATCCATATCTTATCTCTTCTTCACCATTTCTGGCCAAGCTTTGAGCTGATCATTCTCCTCACTCAAGGCACCATTGGGAGAGATATTTAAGGCATACATTGGCCTCATATCGCTCTCCAATCTCACCATAACAATTAGGCGAAAATGCACGCTGCTGTCTGACGAAGCTGATGCCATCTAGACTGGTTTTCTTCTCCATTCATGTCACCTACTCCAAATTAAGCCAAGTCCTCTTAGTATATTGTTACTCAACCATAGCCTAATGCACAGCTAAGAGCAATTAGACAAGTTCTCCCTCTACAAGCAGAAATCAGTGCACATTTGCTAATTGGTTTTTTGGCTCGTTCTCCTTTAAGCAAAACCCCTTTAGCCATGGCTTGGCTATGCCCCCCCAAGGTATCTACAGCCTTAATCTCATAACTATTGGTGCTGTATATTGGCGAAGGGAAGTGAAAAACCAATGGCTTGAAATCGACAATTTTCACTATTTCATGAAGGTTTTGAGGTGAAATTTCAACACAAGGCTCTTGTCCTCATCAAGGTCATCAACTCAGTATAAAAATCCCCTTCAACAACCACTTTCACAAGCTCAATCGGAAGCTCCAAGATTTAGCTCACTTAATTATAGTAATTAAGCACTAATCACTATTATTAGTATTGTATTAGCAAAAATTAGGCCAAGCAAAATTCAAAATTAGAAAATTAAGTGTTATTCCATTGTGGAAAACTCCTTGTTGTATCAAAATCCATCTTAACCACTTGCATTGCTCAACTTAACCACTTGCATTGCTCAACTTAAGTGATTTTTTCACCACATTGAGTTTATCTCTAGCATATAATTTGCAATCACTTGTAAAAGGGTTAGACACTGCCTAAGCACTAAAATCAAGGCTCAAGGTAAGACCCCCTTCCAATCATGAAGCATGTAGAAGTCATCTCAAGATTTAATGGTGATGGTTTTTTCACATGGCAAAGCAAGACCATGTACTTGCTTATGCGGAAGGGGCTTTGGCACCTTATTGAGGATGAAGAAGTGGAGGTTGAGCCACTTCAAAACAACAAAGAATTGGGCCTCATCGCTCAAAATCTTGGTGATGATGTGATTAGTCACATTGCTGGCATCAAGGATACTAAGTTGGCATGGCAGGAACTCAACAAGATTTTTGGCATCGACTTAAAGAGCTCAAAGATCAACCTTCTCATGCAGTTCTACAAGTTGGACAAGAAGGAGACAGAGACTATGGCACAACACATTAGTAAATTCAAAGGTATCAAACAATAACTTAGTGCATTAAAGAAAGTCATTGAGGAATATGAATCTATTGCTGTATTGCTAAAAAGTGTTGACAAAGAACCTTATGAATCAATTTTTGCTACCCTTAAAAATGTGCCCAACACTAAACTTCAAGATGTAGAATCATTTCTACTTGAACAAGAATCCAAATTCAAAAATAAAGAATCATTCAAATCACATTCAAGTGAGCAAGCACTGTACACAAAGGGTGGGAGATTTCAAAGGACAAATCAATCAACATATCAACTTCCAAAATGCTATCACTGCGAAAAACTTGGTTATACCAAGAATGAATGTCATCGCAATAAAGATAAACCAAAGCTTGTTTGTGATTATTGTGGAAAAATTGGTCACCTAGAAGAACATTGCTATCAAAAAAAGAAGTAGGCAAACTAAATCAAGGCCAAAGCTGTCCCCCAACTGAAGACGGGCTCTTCTAGAGAAAGACCCATTGTACTTTTCACCCCTCTTGTCTCTACAAAAAGTGTGATGTAATCAACCTTTGAGGCCATATGATGTACTCAAGCTGAAATTCATAGCCAAAGTAGCTATAATGCCAAAGTAGCATAAAGGCCAAAGTAGCCTAGCACAAGGGGAGAGAGAGAGGAAGAGTGAAAGCCTAAAATTGTACCCAATCCAGCATTAAGGGGGGGTGTTGAAATGAGTGATGCTAGAGTGCCAAGTCACCTAGCCAAGTTATCCCACATGAGCTATCATAGCTTTGTTGTACTTTCCTCATATAAAATGATGACATTTGAAGCATTGAAATACAAGCACAATATCTCAAGTCTTTCTATGAGTACAAGTTTCGATCTTGTTACCTAACTGAACTTAAGTCTAAACTTAATTAGCACACACTCATCACCATGAGTATTGTTCATTTTTATCCACCTTAGATTAGTGTTGTCATTAATTTATGATTAGATTAGGATTAGGATCTAATTAGATAGCTGATTAGGGAGCTTGATCCATGAATTTCATCAACTTCTTTGTACTTATGATTCTTTAGGTTCACCTTAATGGTATTTATGGTGATTTAGGATCACCTTAATTATATTTCCCTCTTAACAGAGGTAAATGACATCATAATCCTAATCGTGAATCATTGATAATTGATGCATAAATGAGGCATGGATGTCTTCCCATAATTATATTATAATTGGTGGGTCTTACGGAGTCAACAACATCAAATGTATGCTCATAGGTCAGGCCACATGATGTTACCTCAAAATCCTTCAAGATTCCCATAGGGGTTCCTAAATTTTCGTATGCTAGCTTGAGGACTATTTTGTCTCTTTTAAGGGGCTTGTTTCCCATCTTTGCCACATGTCTTTTGTAACGATTCTCACTCCCACTCACCCGTCAAGGATCATATACTCCTCGTAATTTGATTGGAATGGTGGCGTTGATATCATATCTCCCTCATAGTGCTGTACATCCTTTAATGTTTGTTCATGGGTTATCTATTTTGGCTTGTTACGTCTCTTCAAATTCTCCAACTAGTTTGAGCTTTTCTTTCATCCATTGATGGACTTCATACCAAGCTTCCAACTTGCATGGCCAATTCGACCATGGCTATCGTGAGATTGGGGCTAAGAGGATTGTCTCCAGGCTCTCATTTCTCCTTTCAGTGTAGGCCTTTAGTGATGGCACATTAGCAATTATCATCAACTCATCATTCATACCCATGTAGGATGGTATGGTCAATAATGAGCTAGGCTTAGGTTTGTGTGGTACCCATGCCTGTTCTGAAGGCAATCTCTTGCTGTATCCTCCGATTAGGGATTCCTAGGGCATATTACCTTTCTTAGTTGAGCCTTTCCCTTATGATGTGCACATGGAGAAACCTCGTAATATTCTCTATTTCCACAAGATATTGGATCTCTTCTATTTTTTTTTAAAAAAATTCTCTAGGGAAGTGGTTACCCCCTTGACATTCTTTCAAGAGGTTACTGCCTCTCTTTGGACTAGGGGAGTGGTTACCCTTGATATTCTTTTTGTAAGATTCCTCCCCAGCCCCTCAAGATGTCCAGTTTCTTCCCCTCTAATCAATCCCCTTTTCAGAATAATAAAAGATCTTGTTTCTACCTGTTTTGGCCTAGAGAGAGAAAATATTCTAGAGAGAGATAATTTAATTTTTAGATATCTTTGGATGGAAAAATATCCTTTCTTATTAAAATAAATTCCCTTGAAACAGAAGTTTAAAAAGAATTTCCTAAGGTGCATTAGAAATAAATTATAATCTGCTCAAAAGACCTTAGCCTAAGGGTCCAAATTTTCTAAAAATTTTGGATTAAGATTCTGAGGGACCAATAAGATTAATCCAAATGTAGGAAGGAGATAAATTGAATAAATAAAGACCCATCCCCCCCCCCAAAAAAAAATAGTAAATGCTCACCTAAGATGAAGAGTGGACTAAGCGGACCAAAGGAAACATTAAAAAACTGAATTTTTACACCTCAGAGTGGGGATTCCCCCTCATAAAGGAGGCACCTTTTTTCTCATCATTACCCCCAATTTTAAATCAATTAATTGAGATATTGCATCTCTCCTCTCTCCTATTTCAAGTCTAGTTCCAAAAAGTAAGCTGAACTCACCCAAAAATGGTCAAAAATTGACCAAACTGATCTGGAAAATTCTAGAATCAGTTTGCTTGGTTTGAGGCTCACTTTTTCCTATAAATAGAAGCCTCCCCCTTTGTAAAAGCTTAATGGTGTTTATGCACTGTTCCTCTACTCATACCCAGAGCCATTTACATTGAATTTTCTTGATAATTCAATTGTTTTTGGCTTAATCCTCTCCAAAGTAATTGGTGGCCACTCTTACTTCAAACAAGAGTAGAACCCTCAATCCCTCAAGCCAAAGGAAAGCTTACAACTCCATTTAAGATTACAACTCCATTTAAGCTAAATTTTTCTTACTTTTTAAATTTAAATCTATGGTTTTCTTGATTTTCTTGTTTTATAGCAAATTCTAATGCCATGCCTTGATGAAAAGGCCACCCCCCTCTCTTCTTTACAATTCAGCCTTTCTTTATCCTAGAATGTTTAACAAAAATAATAATTAAACTTTTCTTATTGTTTACTCTCTTGGAAATTGAAAATTACGTAGATTAGAGTTCGTTACATCTAATTGGGGTTAATTTAAATTAAAAATAGAATGTTAAAAATGAGAAATGGTTAGCCATACAAAGGAGGTTATAGCAAAATTTTTTAGAATTTTATGGAAAAAAAGTTTATTTTTATTTTATTCCAAAAGAGTAATTCCCACCGTTTGTGCATTCTAAAAGAAATATCCTAATTTACTCCATGTACATATTCACCTATGAATATGCATGGATATCACTGATATGAATTATTAAAATTAATTTCTATGCATAGAAAGATGCATAATGGAAATTTTTTTATTATAAAAGTGTTATTTTTATTAAATTTGAATTCTATGCATATAGAAAGATGCATAATTAAAAAAAATTTATTATAAAAGTGTTATTTTTATTGAATTTAATTTCTATGCATAAAAAGATGCATAATGGAAATTTTTTTATTATAAAAATGTTATTTTCATTGAATTTAATTTCTATGCAAAGAAAGATGCATAATGGAATTTTTTTATTATAAAAGTGTTATTTTCATTGAATTTAATTTATATGCATAGAAAAATGCATAATGGAAATTTTTTATCATAAAAGTGTTATTTTCATTGAATTTGATTTCTATGCATTGAAAGATGCATAATGGAAAAATTTTTATTAATAAAAGTGTTATTTTCATTGAATTTGATTTCTATGCATAGAAAGATGCATAATGGAAAATTTTTTATTAATAAAAGTGTTATTTTCATTGAATTTAATTTCTATGCATAGAAAGATGCATAATGGAAATTTTTTTAATTATAAAAGTGTTATTTTCATTGAATTTAGTTTCTATGCATAGAAAGATGCATGATAATTTTTTTTAATTATAAAAGTGTTATTTTCATTGAATTTGATTTTTATGCAAGAAAGATGCATGTCTATGCAGACTAAAGGAATCCTGACAGGGCTGCCAAAGTTTAAAGTGATAGGTATGCAAAGAATATGTGAAGCATGCCAATTTGGAAAGCAAACAAGCATGTATTTCCACGTAACAGATATGTGAGCAGAAATGCACTAGATGTTGTGCATTCATATGTATGGGGTCCTACGAAGACCATGTCTATGGGAGGCTGCAGGTATTATGTGACATTTATTGTTGATGACCACACAAGGAAAGTGTGGGTATACTTCATGAAGGAGAAGGGTGAGGTGTTCACTCACTTTCAGAATTTCAGAGTTATGGTTGAAAAGCAAATAGGGAAATATATAGAGTACTTCTCCAATGAGTTCTCTGAATTTTTGAAGAAGAATGGTATTCGGAGACAGTTTACATGCAGATACACTCCGTAGCAAAATGGAGTTGCTGAACGAAAAAGCAGGCACATTGCTGAGATTGCACGTGCATTGATGGAAGAGAAGAATATGCCGCATAGCTATTGGGCTGAGGCTGTTTCTACAGCAGTTTACATCATGAACAAGACTCCAACTGTAGCCATACATGATGTAACTCCAGAGGAGAGGTTTACTGGCAGAAAACCTGATTTGGCTCATCTAAAAGTTTTTGGATGCATTGCATATGTGCATATGCCGGATGAGCTGAGAACTAAGCTAGATCCAAAAGCTAAAAAATGTGTGTTCATTGGGTATTCCCTTGAGCAAAAGGGATAGAGGTGTTATAACCCTGCTACACGTGAGTCGAGGGTCAGCAGGGATGTTGTTTTTGATGAGATGATCAACTGGTATGCTGTGCTGAAAAAGAAGCTATTGGGGCTTATGTGAGTGGAAATGTGGTTGCACAGAATGCAGGTCAGCAATCAGAGTCTTTGAGTGGACCAGGAGAGTCCTCATCTAGTGGTTCAGTTGATAGACCATGGAGTGGAAGGCTACGTCATAATACCAGTCCTGCAAATGTGATTAGTATATCACATAAAGGCAAAGAGAAAGTGGTTGAGCCCCTTAGTATGCCTGACATTTCTGCAGGGCATTCTCATGTTGATGAAGAGTCTAGTGGCTCTCATAGATGAGCCTTGATGAGGAGCTTGGGATACCAGCTATGAGAACACCTAGTGTAAAGAAGGCTATGGAAGCCATGAATGCAAAGCTATGAAGATCTGGGAGAGTGAAGAACCCTGTGCAGAGGTTTACCTATGATGGTTATGTGGCACATCACTATGCATACATGGCAAAGGTTGTGCAGGTTGTAGAGCCCACATGCATTGATGAGGCTATTGGTGGAAATGTGTGTTGGGAGAAAGCTATGGATGAGGAGATGGATGCACTATATGGAAATGAGACTTGGGATTTAGTGCAATTGCTTGAAGGCAAGAAAGCCATTGGATGCAAGTGGGTGTACAAAGTAAAACATAACAGTGATGGAAGCATAAGTAGGTACAAGGCTAGATTGGTAGCCAAAGGATATGCGCAGACATATGGCATTGATTATGAGGAAACTTTCAGCCCAATTGGCCAAGATGGCAACAGTGAGAGTTGTGATAGCAGTGGCTACATCAAAGCAATGGTCTTTACATCAAATGGATGTAAAGAATGCTATCACAACAGTGAGAGTTGTGATAGCAATTGTGATAGCAGTGGCTACATCAAAGCAATGGTCTTTACATCAGATGGATGTAAAGAATGCTATCACAACAGTGAGAGTTGTGATAGCAGTTGTGATAGCAGTGGCTACATCAAAGCAATGGTCTTTACATCAGATGGATGTAAAGAATGCATTCTTGCATGGGGATTTGCAGGAAGAGATGTATATGTTGCAGCCACCTGAGGATGTGAGTCACCCCGAGCATGTTTGCAGGTTGAAGAAAGCCTTGTATGGCTTAAAACAAGCACCAAGAGCATGGTCTGACAAGATTTCTGAATATCTTGTCACTATTGGCTTTCATGTAGCCAATGCAGATTTCTCGCTGTATGTGAGACACGGTGATAGAGGGGTTGTGCTTGTTGTCATCTATGTAGATGACGATCATTACGGGGGACCATGATGCAGAGATCTTTGATGTAAAGATCTTGCTTAGACAGAAGTTTGAGATGAAGGATCTGGGGGAGCTCAAATATTTCTTGGGCATTGAGGTGATTAGGTCACCACATGGTATTGGATTACTGCAGAGACAGTATGGCTTGGACATGTTGTCCAAGTATGGTATGATAGGCTGTAAGCCTATCCCAGTGCCATTGGATTAGAATGGCAAGTTGAGTGCAGATTCAGGAGAGATTTTGGAGGATCCTACTATGTATAGGCGCATAGTAGGAAGCTTGATCTACATAACGATCACCACGCCAGATTTGAGCTATGATGTTGGGTTGGTGAGTCAGTTTATGTAGGTTCCTCTTAGAAGCCCAAGTTGGATGCATTGAGACGCATACTGAGAGGTATGTGAGGTCTACTTTGCATTGTGGACTATTTTATGAAACTAGGACAGAGATATGTGTATATGGGTACACATATGCTGATTAGGCTGGTAGTATCTCAGATAGAAGATCTAGTAGTGGCTTCATGTTTTCTTTGGGGAGTGACTTGGAGCAGCAAGAAGTAGCCTATGGTTGCTCTATCGAGTAAAGAGGCCGAGTACAGAGGTGCTGCTATGGCAGCATGTGAGGTAGCTTGGTTGAGAAAGATACTTGCAGATTTGGGTCTATCAGTGGTGGATAGACAAGTTGTCATTTTTTGTGACAACATTAGCAGTATACAGTTGGCCAGGAACCCAGTCTTTCATGCTCGCACGAAGCATATAGAGGTCCACTACCATTTTGTCAGAGAGAAGGTCTTGGCTGGAGATGTTGACCTTGTTTATGTCAGCACACACAGGATCAGGAAGCTGACATCTTCACCAAAGCATTAGGTACAGAGAAGCTCCGCAGATTCAGGGCTTCGCTTGGTGTATATGAGATGGAGTTGAGCTCGAGGGGGAGTGTTGAGCTATCGAGCTCATCTAGTGAGGCGGTGGACACTGATGACCCGCCTGGGGGATAGGCCCCACACTTACACCACTGGCATGGTTGGTGAGATCATGGGTGATATGCGGCCAGTGGGATGACAGGCTGTGTGACAGCCATTCTAGAGACTGGCATAGTTATAGCGCCAGCTCATTTAGTTGGGTTCACACTATAGAGAACCCTAGTATGTACTTGGTTGAGTACCTTTTCATATGTGAGTACTCTTATCTTTGTATATGGTGTGTTGAGTGTTGTGTGAAGAAGAAGAAGATTTTCAGCCTCTCACCTTGTGTGTTCTCTATTAGGGTTTTGTCATTGTGTGTGTGCTTGCAAGAGCTCAAGCTCTCTTCTCCCCTATATCTTTTCCCCCGCCCACATAAAATGTGGGGGGATAAGGACAAGGGAGAAGACCCTCCAGCTTATGAACTTTAGCGACCAACCCCTTTTAAGAACATATGGGATATAGGAGGCCCCTTTCCACGTGGCAGCTGTGCTGGTGGCGTATCTTCTTTTTTCCAATAAAGTCCATAGACTTTCCCTATTTGATAAAGTAAATTTCATGTTCTCCCATATATAAGATGGTAAAGTGCCTTACAGTATGGTAGGTTGGGCGAGTAAAATTATGTTCCAATAGAGTGGTTTAACCAAGCTAAAAGAACCAAAGGAGTAGGGGCCAAAAGAGCCCTTCGTCGATGGAAAACATAACAAAAGCCAAAAAAGCCCTTCATCAATGCAAAACATAATGAAAGCCAAAATTCTAAGATCGAGAACAAGCCCAAGAAGAGGGTCACATAAAACTTGCAAGACATAGGTTTAGTTCCAATATAAAATTCAACTTCAAAAAAAATGATAATCATAGATTCGGAATTGTTTACCAAGGTAATGGTTGGTGTGGATTTTGTGAGGGGTAGGTGGCCTAATAAGGTCCATGTCCTCTCAAGACAACTAATGATCATAGATTCGGAATTGTTAAAGGTTTATGAAGATGGTGCAAGGGGAGGGTGGCCTAATAAGGTAAACATCTCCTAAGATAACACACTATGGTGGCTAGCCCCAGTGTCAACTAAGGCGAGCGATGTAGCTAGATGGTCTTTGAACTCTAGCTCAAGGCAAGTAGGTTCCACCATTGGTTCTATTTCAAATGCATCAAGCACAAACAAGGATGTGATTTCGACACTATGCAATCATGCAAACCTTGTCCCAAGATTTTACTGAAGACTATCCATAGTCGCACCAAAACATAAATCCAATCTTCAGAGTTGGCAGACTCCAAGAGGGGCTCATATTCTTGGTCCTCAACTTTACCATCCTACATACACCACCTGGTGAACCGCAACTGTCATTTCCAATGGCCGAGCACGTAACCCTTGAGATCTCCAAGCCCTACAACTCTTTGAGAAGCAATTCCACCGTGTCTCCCACGAGCGTTGTCACACCGTCGCGTTGAACTACGGGTCCTCGACCCTCCTCTCACTTCACTTCACTCACACACACTCACTAGCATGCATTAGGGAGAGAGATTAGCAAGAGGATTAGCAAGAGCAAGACTCAATTGCACAATGGGAGAGTATGTTGTATTATGAGAGAAATTCACTTGTATACATGGCCATAAGTGTTCACACTCACTTAAACTGTGGCGCGCCGACGACGACTGAGAACTTTAGGCTCATAAGAGGCCTAATGCTATTACAATGACTACTCTCATAATATATCCATGAAGTACATCACTTTAGGACTTCATCCTAACTTGCTACCACACGCTCTTTAATCAAAAATTGCCATAAATACTCTGTCACACCATTATGGGCGCCCGTCCAAGTTGTAGCTTTGGACACTATTGCTTCATATCTTGAATGTATGACCCTTTGGTGTATCTACCATGACTCCTTGATGCAAGATAATGGAGGTAGCTCTTGTTAATCCTAGAATTGGATTAAGACTTGGGTATGGAAGAATAGATTTCAATGTGGCATGACTCATCCTCCTCCTCTTTAGATTTAGGAGTGTGGGCTCTTAAGCTCCCAATTGTTTAGCCGGATAAGTCTCTCCAAAGGTGAGAAATTCCATGTAAAAGAGAACTCATCGGGACTTTGACTTTTGAGGGGATAAGAAGGATATGAGGCTTGATATATTTCTCATGTGATATTTTCACTCACTTAGCTCATACTCACTTCGAAGTGGGCTTGGACTTGCCAATGTAGGGGATGTGCAATAATCCTTCCCTAAGAGGTGACTCCTTTAATGCAATTGAAATGAAGTCGGCACCTATCACATTAGAGAAAATATTGTTGTGACTATGAAATGAACCATGGAAGGCCAACTTTCACCTCCCATTGAGTCCTCCTTCACTACATCTCGTAGCAATGATTAGATTGGTTCCAAAGCTAGGGGCTCTGGAGTTGGCTCTTGGGGCTTATTATAAGAATGGGCACTAGCTTAGCTATAGCCTATGGCATGCTTTGACATTGCCTTACAAGTTCTATGATTGACTCTAAAATAGCATCTAGGGTACACTTAAGCGGGGCCAATGGTTCGTGCTCAACCACTTGCTCAAGTTTGGCTCTAGTTCATAACATGCACCTTCCTTATAAGAACTTGGGCTTGTTTCATTCGCTCCTTCTCCAACACAGAGGTTAGGGTACTCTTTGAGTTTCTTTAGAAGGTTTCTATAGTACCCTAACTCTTTCTCTTTGGGAAGAGTTACTTTGAGAAAGAGGATTCCCATTGTCTTCACATAAGGATTCCCATTATTTGAGTTAGTTTGAGGAAGAGAATTCCCATTGTCTTCACGAGGGAGACAACTTTGGACCTATCATTCGAACCATTGGTCACAACATCATTGCCCTTGACAACCAATAGTGCATTGAGTTTCCATGTGCTCTTCAAGGTTTTCTTCTTTTGGATATCTGTTGGTTCAAGAACTAAAGCCTTTGGGCTTGCGCCTCAGGCTCTTTGGTGGCTAGCTTTGAGGTTCAAGCCTAAGCTTTTTTTTGCTTCTTAGGGGCTACTACAGCCTTTGGGGCTTGCACCTTAGGCTCTTTGGTGGCTGGCTTTGAGGTTGAAGCCTAAGGTTTTTGCTTCGTAGCTACCTTGGATGTTTATCTTGCTCTAGAGCCTTGTGATGGCATTAAGGGGGATTGTATGAATAAGTCCTCCTTGTACGCTTAATAAGTTAAGTGGTTGTGCATGTTGCTTTTGCCAATGGGGTGATTGTCACTCTATTTAAATTGGGATAATCATTGAAAGGGTGTTGAAAGTATGTTCAAATCCACACTTATAACATGTGCCTCCATAAGGAATAACATTGGGGTTTTGTATTGGATTTGGGACTGGAGCTAGGACACTTGGTGGCGATGGCTCTATGGGGACACTCAGTAACATAGTGTGGGCCCTTTTCAATGAAAACATTGGAGAGGTGGCATGTGTAACATGCTATTGAAGTCTCTTGCTCTTTGCTGCACCAAGGCATAGTCAATGGTTGGGGGTTTTTCTAGATATCCATATGAATCAAACTACTCATATGACTAGTAGCTCTCATGTTCTGGACTCTCAAAGTCACTGGCGAAGTCACTAAGTACTATTGTGCTAGTGGGGTTCTAGAAGGAACCAATTGGGGTGGTAATATCAAAGGTAAGTATAGCATTGGTGGTCATACCTCTCGGTATAGGGTTCTAATAAATAGCCATTGGATTATGTACTGAATGAGAAGCATTTGGTATGAGTTGTAGGGCTAGTGGTTTCTTGGCACACAGGTTGTGGTGTTGGGTTTCCGTAGTACCATCAACTATATCATGGTTTCCATGGAATTGGTAATGAGCACAATATTGTTGTTGTCTCTAGGCCTTAGCAGCACTGGACACTCAATGCTTGTATGGACACTCCAAGCTTGTATGGTTTTGGCATATTACACACTAAACCATATCTCTCCGTGTAAATAAATGTGGGTATCCTACCTAAAGGAAGCTTGCTGGGGTTGGCGCTTAGCCTAAACGGTTGAGAAAATTTTTTGCAAAATCGTCCAAGCTTATGTCCTTCACTAGGACTCTAGCTAGTGTGCTAGTTGGGCACCCTTAGCCATTGATTATTTGGATGATGTGTCCCTTATACCTTGGTTTGTGTGGATAACTTCGAGATCCTAATCTTGTAGACTGTCTACTAGGTCTATTGCCTCACATCTTGACCTACAAAGATGTTGATGACCTCTGGATCGAAGCCATTTTTAGCAATTTTTAGGGTTTAAATAGGGTCAATTGTGGGTATTTTGGATGCATTTCCATAGTATTTGAAAGCATATGTGTGTGGAATGTCATGGTATTTGCATGCATCATGATTGTCGATGTTGTCCATCGGTGTAAGCACATTGCATGGGAATGGTGACGATTAACATTGTATTGTACATAAAGAGGAGGTTGTATGTAAGTGGGTAGAGAGAAGAGAGAGATCGAGGGGAAGAGAACGAGGGTTAGTATGATGAGTTTCGAGCTCAAGCTTTGAGGATGGTTAGGTGGGAACGCAAGTTTGGAGACTTAATATGGTTACAAATGAAAAGTTCCAAATTAAAAATTGGAAGGGTGGGTAGTTTTAGCACCCATTGATACCCACCAACCTTTTGAGAGCATAAAAAAGAAAGCGAGAGGGAACGTTTCTTTCTCTGACTAACGTGAAGAACACGAGGAGGAGGAGGAGGAGGTAAGCCTGCACGTTTGTTTGTTTGTTAATTCTGTACATAAAGAGAGAGTATGGGTGTGTGCGTGTCTTGTATGAGAAAGAGGGAAGGCCTGGCGCCTACACGAAGAAGGTGGCGGAGACCTTGGAGCCTGCGTGCACAACACAGAGAGAGGCTAGGCCCTTGCGCTTGAAGTAGCTGGGCTAGTCGCCTACAGACTGGAGTGTGCCTAGCAATGGTGAGGTTGACGCCAAGTGCTTGAGGGCTCGTGGCCCAGTTGGCTGGCGGGTCACATAGCTGTGCGCCTATGTTGGCCGGGCTGGAGTGCTCAAGGCTAAGCGCCTAACGGTTGCAGTCGTGAGCGTCGTGGGGAGCCGGTGCGTGCGCAAGGAGACCCCTTTCCTCCATGTAACGTGGAGGCACCTCTATGTGTAGGAGGCCACCATGGTCGAGCACGAGGGGCTGCTCTTGGCTGGACAGGTTGGAAGGAGGCCATGCGCTAGCGTGTACACCTTGGTGGCAGTGCTGGTGCGCTTGGAGCTCTATACAACGGTGCCCAACAGTAAGGGGTTGAGAGTCGTGATGGGCTCGATCCCACGGCGTGTGTGGCTTATGGTTGGCTGACAATTGGCTGTGCATGGAAGCAGCCATGTGGGCCTTGAGCGCTAAGGCAAAGAGATGGCTGGCCGCAGCATGGAGTTGGTCGCGAGGCCGTGTTGGTCACGCATGGTGGCTATTAACCTATGACGGACATTGAGATACTATGTTTTACGTAATTAATTTAAATATTCTGAGTCATGGGCCAGGCTTGTCGGCACCATATGTTAAGGATGAAGGGATTGGGTGATCGTCGATGAGAGGCGCACCTTGAATATTAGTAGGATAAGGGTTAGGATCGGCTGGCCATGTATAGGCGCCCAAGTGTGAACGGCCAAGTCACCTATAAGAGTCAAATGCAACCCTAAAATCTTCATTCTCATGTGTTGTGAATACAAGAGTGCTCTTGCCTTATCTCCTTGGTTTCATATTCCTGCATGTGTGAGAGAGAGAGAGAGAGTGAGTGAGAGAGCGATCGAGCACTGTGTAGCGGCACGGCGGCGGAGAGGCGACGGCGGCTCCTTCTTCACTGCTGCGACGCGGGAATCCTTCAAGGCGGCAGTTGAGCGGTGAGTGACACACCCTTTGCATTCTGTTTGAGCTTCCTTCCGTGGTTATATGCTTGCAGCCATTCGTGGCTCGCATACAGTGTCCGGCAAGGCCCCAGCTACGACCTGTGCGGCAAAAGCGCACATTTTTGGCGCCGCTGCCGGGGAGTTGCCCTGCACCAAGCTCCAGTTTGCAGCTCGGGCTGCTGCGTGAAGTTTAATTTACACTGTAGGAAAGGCGTCTGTGTTGCTGTTGAGGTGTTTCTGTGGTTTTCAATCTCTGTTTCTGCAATTTGTCTTCTGCATTTCTGTTTCTTTTGTTATTTTTCCGCTCCGCATGTGGGCGTGCATTCTGTTATCTGGTTTTCTGCGTGTGAGGGGGGATTTCAGAATCTCTAGACCTGTGCTATGTGCGAACTGCACCGCGGCCAAGGCTGAACCCTAGATAGAAACCCTAGAAAACTTATCACAAACAAAAAAAAAAGAAAAAAAGAAAAATTAATTTTGAAAAAAAATAAAAAAAATAAAAAATAAAAAAATTAAATTTTTTTTAAAAGATAAAAACCAAACGTGTGGAGAGGAAAGATTTTTCATTTGGAGAAAAAAATTTTGAAAAGAAAGAACCCCAATTGACCCACGACCCCGGCCCCGGCCCCGGCCTCGGTCTCGATCTTTTGATATATATATATAGGAGAGTGAGCCTCCATAGCTTTCTTTCAAGTGAGAGCTTATGGGAAGTTGTGCCCTATATGTAGCCCACTCCCCAAGGAGTAAAGTGAGCATGTGGGATAAAGCCCTCACCCTTTCCTCCACAAGCAAATAGGCTTTCGCCCCTTCCCCCCAAAGGAAACGGACTGTTTTGAGGACTACAGGAGCTCTAGATAGGCGAACACGGTGCTGTAAAGCACACTAGGACCCTTTAAACGATACGCTCGTTTTGAGCTATCACACGCCCTAGTCCAGGTTCGACCATAAGTAAGGGGGTCAAAAACAGGTTAAAAACAATCTAAAAACAAGTAAAAACGGGGTGCGAAACACCTAAGAAACCACTTGTGTGAGTTTCAAGGGTAGTTACCAACGCACGTAGGGTACCCACGTCACATGCATCTACATTCTGGTCAGGTGCTAGAGCCTGAACCACTAGAAAGTGTTTCATCAGTTTACGCAGGCTCACACCATCCCTCCACGTTAGCATCTTGGCCTTCGGCTGGAACCCAAGGGAGTGCAACCCAAGATCCACGAATAGTGGATAGTGACTCGTCCTCTGACTCAGAAGCCATGGAAGGGCACCCTACCAAGAACCCTGAGGAGACAAGCCAAAACATGCCAGGTTGGGCCCCACAACCCGGATCTAGCATGTTTAGTCGTCTAATAGAGACCTTTAGTAGAGCTACACGCTCTGAACATGCGACAAACGAAGTAAATGAAGAAGGTGGGGTAGTGGATTCGCCATTCACATCTCATGTAGACCCTACCCTCCCAAATAGTGTCCATGTGGATATTCTACCCACTTCGTTTAATGAGGGCCCTACTGAGCTACCACATTCCGATGCTCTTCCTAAAGTAGAGGTCCCTAGAAGCCAATCCATAAGAAGTGACATTGCGTCCACTTCAAGAGAACCGTTTGGCACACCAAGTCTAGATGGGATATTTCTCAATGAAAATTGGGAATATGATCTACACACAGAGACTCTAACGGACCTATACACGGGTTACACATACCATGTGGTTTGGTTAGTCCTACGATCTACATCTAGCGCCACTAATCTAAAAGAGCAACAACAAATGATATGTGAGGTCATTCATAGAATTATCCAATTTGAGAGACAAAATAGGGGAGTGAACCTAGTTTCCACTGGCCCTATGAGATTTTTGGATACGGGCAAGGCCAAACAACCAACCCTATCACAATTGGAGACTCCCTCGGTGAGTCCCATAGACCCTTCGTATGTTGTTTCGCCTGGAGTCTCAATGCAGGTTGAGCCCACGAGTAGTAACTTTAGCTTTCCAACCTTGGCTCAACTTTCCATTCAGGAATCCACAATGCCTACCCCAATGATGAGCATAGCGAAAAATGCACCTGTTACCGCTGTAGTTAGTACGACACCGCTACCTAGTGGAACAGTACCTACAACAGTGCGTGCCAGTGCCTATCAACCATATGTACCTATCGCTACTCATGCTCATGTAGCTCCTATGCCTCTTAGTATGCCAATGGCGTATGCTCCACGACCACCTTATCATAACCATTATCCAAGGGGAGCTAGGCCTAGTCACATATCATATCCTACGTCGTTTGCCAACATACTCAGACCAACGCCAACTCCTATCAGCCAGGCTATCCCAGAAGTGCCTCCACCAGCTATGCCTGCTCACCTAGGTGATCTCGCAGCGTTTGCTCAGACGATCGGACGATCTATTGCGCAAAACATGCGGGGTATGCCTGAGAGAGAACCTAGAAGCAAGGCAGTACAAGTGGCTAAGCTCACTCAAAACTTTAGTGGTAACGAGGATGTTAGGAAGCACATTGAAGTCTTTGAACACGTGTGTGATTCTTTGGAAGAGCACAATGAGCTGCATAAGTGTAAAGCCTTAGGCTTAACCTTGAGTGGGAAGGCCGGAGATTGTTATCGAACCTTAAGGGTTGAAGAGCGCACTCACTACCCCACTCTCAAGAGATTGTTCTTGAAAGAATACATACGCGAGGGTGTGCTTTGGGGGGTAGCATCTCAACTCCAAAAAGCTGAACACGAGGAAGGGGAGTCAGTGAGAGACTTTATAAGTCGATTGAAGCATCTAAATTCTCGCTGCACTCCCGATGAACGCTTCAATAACAACCAACTCCTCGATAGATTCATCCGAGGATTGCGCCACGAGGACATTTACAATGGCCTAGTCATTAGAGGTCTTACAACGTGGGAAGCACTGCTGCCAATGCAATCCAGTTAGAAGACAACTTGATGATTGCAGGTAAAAAGGTGTCTTCAAAAACAAAATCCGTTAGTTCGCAAGTATCTGGGCACGAGCCAATGAGACGGTAAAACCTATTGCCAAGGAGCCCAAGATATCTGAAATGTCTGTGACCGACCTAACTAAGGCTCTCCAAGAATACTTTAGGGGTAATCGAGCTCCTCAGAATAGCCATATGTACCCAAGGAGAGAGTAACAATGGTGTTCGGTGTGCTTAGGACCACATAGCACGAGTGAATGTCCCACATTCAGAGTCAAATTCAATGGAAATTGCAATGCATGTGGTAAGTATAGCCATCAATCTAAAGATTGCCTAGTACTAAAGCGAATGTTGGCAAATCAAAATGTAGTTACACGGTCAATGCTTCAAAATCAAAACTACATTCTTGAAGAGAGGGATACTGCATCAATCGCTCAAGCAAAGAAAAAGAAAACACGACGAAAGAGATCGCTTAATGCCACGAGCTCCAAGCCCAGTTCAAAGACTAACATAGGGACAGGAGACGACCCCGTGTATATGAATGATCCTGAAGATGATTCTGATTCGATAGAAACCATGGGGACCAAAGCCACTACCTTAAGGGAGGAACCCACTCGGGAGCTCAATGAAGGAGAATCAAGCGAGTACATAAATAAGGGAAAACAGAAGGAAACTTCCTCGGCCCCACAACCAAGTCAGTTAATGCCCTCTCGACCACCCAAACTGACTGAGACTCCCCAAGACAAGCCACGTGGGCCAAAAACCCTCAAGAAAAAGATTGGAACTTACCCAAACCCAATTGAGGAGATTGAACAAGTGCAACACTTAAGGGGTTTGGTGGAAGAAACACAAAGAGAACTGGAGCCAAACCCGAGAAAAATCAAAATTCCAGACACAGTGTTTCCTACGCAAGTTCAGCCTCACCGGAACCATAAACCGTTAGCTATACCTAGTATCATTCAGGAAGAAAGTGAGGATAGGACATTCGGAAAAGGGCAAACACCCTTCTTGCTGGAAAGAATGTTTAGTGAGGGAATGCCTGACCCCATTGAAAAGGAAGTGATTCCATCTTCACCAGTCCCTAGTCAAGGGGCGATGTCTCGAAAAGTACCGTTGAATGTGTCTAAGCTAATGGATTTCATGTCCTCTGAAATCAGAACCACGATCATATCCAAATTATGCGGAGATCCTGAGCTATTCTTAGCTCTTCGGGCATTTCTCAATGGAGAACTAAAGGCCGGGCTACCGCAATTTGCAAATATGGATAGAGCCGACACGCTTCAAGATGAGGAGGAACATTGGGATCTACAACCCAACCTAGATGAAAACTCGGTCGTGGAAATACCTGTTAACAAGTTGGGACAGTACTTTGAAGGGGACGAATCTAATGCAACCCTCCCCATTACTACCAAGGGGTTAACTCTAAAGGGAATCCTTGATGGTGGTGCTGGCGTGAGCATTGTGACTAAAAACTGTTGGGAATCTATGGGAAGACCTCACCTCGAAGTCACAAACATAGTGGTTAAGATGGCAAACGGAACTATTGCTAAGCCTATTGGAATGTTAAGGGACCTTAAGATCAAGGTTCTAGGGTACAAGGTAAGACATACCTTCATTGTAATGGATTTCTCCAAGCATCCTATGTCATATCAAATGATCTTAGGACGTCCTTTCATGAGGGAAGCACAAATGGTGCATGACTGGTCGAAAAACCATGTCTACCTACAATTCCAGGACTCTGTCATTCGAGTTGATCTTGAGAATGGTCGTGCACATCCTTTAGGAAGCAAGGTTATCATTGATAATCGATCGGATACCACTATTCACTCCGCCCCATTAAGGTATTGCTATATATGCAAAAAAGAGACTGATGATGGGAAAGATTCTCCTTATATGGATGTCCTACCGGGTATGACTGAGTCGGATAACGTGGATTGGGTACACCTAGCGGCAACCATAGACACATGGGGGAATAGAGGCACAAGCTAACACCTGAGGGGCAAGATATGCCACCGTTAGTGCCAATAAACATGATAGGTGTTATGCACTTGACCCCTGATGGCGAGAAAGTGGCAAACTCCACCGACACTGAAAGTAGCGAAGACTCTGACCAATGCAACTCTGAGTATGAATCTCAAGAAGAAACTGACCCTGAGCCTGATGGGAAAAATGAATCAATATTCACCCAAATGTGGAAGCAAGGTGCTCAAGGCCTAGGACAGTGACCTCCTGTAGTTCATCCGAAAGTGAGGGGGACACAAGTGAAGATCGACCAAGTGAGTCCGAATCTGATAGAAACAAAAATCAAAAACTTGGTAAGAAGAAAACGAGACATAAGCGCCAACGCTATCGAGCTAATGTACGCACTGCAATAAACAAGGAAAGATCCACTGTAGAATGGCTTAGTTATGTAGGAGCCATTGATGCTCATCGGAAGATAGCGGATAATTGGGGACAATACCTCCAAAGTGTCATGTGGTGTATTCCGCAACCTCATGAGTGACATCGCCCAATTAGAAATCGAAGAGAAGCCGAAACTAAGTTGTACTGCAAGAAGGCGGCAAAACCAAGAGTTGGCTCAACAACAAAAGGAAGCGGAATTGAAAGAAAAAAGCCTGGCACAACAAGAACCAGTAGACTTACACCCCGCACCCGAGCATTTCAAATCATTCACCACAGGGGAACGTAAAGTAGTCTACACAAAAGCCCAACGAACGCCTACCAATGGGAGTAGCGGTGTCTACGATGGCCCTGCGGTAGCTAAGGAGATAGACTTAGCAGATCCGGGTGAGGAGTCTAAACCAGTTTTTATTGCTCAAGACCTCACCAAGGCGGAAGAAGCTGCACTTACGAAGCTTCTTAAAGAATTCAAGGACATATTTGCTTGGACATATCATAATATGAAGGGTGTTCCACCCTCGGTGGTGCAACACACGATTCCAATGATTAGCACTGCTAAACCAGTCCAACGTCCCTACCCAATGAATCCTAAGTATGCAAAGATTGTACAAGAGGAAATTGAAAAGCTGGTAAAATGTGGATTCATATACCCAATTGAGCACTCAGAATGGGTTTCTCTGATAGTCATCGTGCCAAAGAAGAATGGGAAACTCAGTGTGCGCGTTGATCTCAAAAAGGTTAATGCAGCCACCAGAAGGGATCATTACCCCTTGCCATATTCTGAACATGTGCTTGAAAGAGTGGCAGGCAAGGAGGCATATAGCTTTTTAGATGGGTACTCGGGTTACAATCAGATCACAATTGCAGTCGAGGACCAAGCTAAAACAGCATTTATCACGGAGTTTGGAGTGTTTGCCTTTCACGTCATGGCTTTTGGCTTGACCAATGCACCTGCAACATTCCAACGATTGATAAACACGGCCTTTAAGAAATATCTAAGGGACTTCTGTGAAGCTTTCTTAGATGATCTTTGTGTTCATTCCTTGGGACGAGCACTTGATGTGTTTACGAAAAATATTTGAAAGGTGTAGATTATATCGCATCTCCTTGAATCTTTTCAAATGCCAATTCTGGGTTAAACACGGAGTTATCTTAGGGTATATAGTGTCCAAAAATGGGATTTCCACTGACGAGAGTAAAATCAAGGTCATTCTGGAATTACCCCCACCCACCAACTACAAGGGAGTCCAACGGTTTATGGGCCATGTTGGTTATTATCGAAGGTTTATTCTATTCTTCGCCGAGATAGCTCGACCATTGTATAAGCTTCTCATCGAGTTTATTTGGACCAAAGAATGTGACCGTGCCTGTGAGCTATTAAAGAAGGCCTTGGCGAGTGCTCCAATCTTGAGAATGCCTAACTGGGATTTACTCTTCCATGTGCATATTGATGCATCAAACTTTGCTATTGGGTGTGTGTTAACTCAACCTGGAGAACACAAGCTAGACTACCCCATTAGCTTTGCCAGTCGCCAGTTGAACGATGCTGAGATGAACTACACCACTACGGAGCGAGAAGGGTTGGCAATGATATATGCAGTAAGGAAATTTTGTTATTACCTCCTTGCCACCAAGTTTGTTTTCTATGTAGATCATCAAGCATTGTTGTATCTGGTAAACAAACCATGCTCCACAGGAAGAATCACACGATGGCTATTGATTCTTCTTGAGTTTGATTTCACTGTTGTTGTGAGACCTGGCAAAAAACATGTTATGGCTGATCATTTGTCTCGCATACCTAATGGTGAGGCTCCTACGGGGGTTGATGATGACTTACCGGACACTTCCCTGTTCATGGTGGAGACAATGCCTGAATGGAGTGAGAAGATTGTTAACTTTTTGGTTAATGGCTTTCCACCCAAGGAGCTTCGTAAAGATCTAGCTCGAAAGCTAATCAAAGAATGCGAACCCTATTGCCTGATAGCCGGGACTCTTTATAAAAGAGGAAAGGATGACGTTCTTAGGCGTTGTGCCCGAGAGGATGAGTATCTATACATTTTGCAAGAGGCACATATGGGCGTAGCCGGTGGTCACTTCTCAGGAGACTTAACTACGCGAAAGATCTTGCAATCAGGGTATTGGTGGCCCACTATGTTCCAAGACGCATCACTCTTTGTGAAGGGTTGCGATGAATGCCAACGATATAAGAAACCCCAGAGGAAAGATCAGATGTCCTACATCCGATCAAAGTAAACCAACCATTTGAAAAGTGGGGTTTAGACTTTGTAGGTCCAATTAGTCCAGTGGCCCGAAACACACAATCTCGCTATATTATTGTGGCCACTGACTATATGACCAAATGGGCTGAAGCGAAAGCGACACGTAAGGCAGATGCGAGGACAACAGCCAAGTTCCTCTTTGAAAATATAATCACACGATTCGGTTGTCCTTTTGAACTTGTGAGCGACAATGGTACGCATTTTATAAATGAAGTGATTAAGGAGCTCACAACAAATTTCATGATATCCCATCATAAATCTACTCCTTATTATCCGCAAGCGAATGGCCAAGCCGAGAGTACCAACAAGACTTTAATCTCTATTTTGACAAAGACAGTTGAAGCTCATCGCACGGATTGGGATCTAAAGCTTACCACAGCTTTATGGGCCTATCGTACTGCGTACAAAGTGGCTATTAATTGCACACCATTCAAAATGGTATATGGCCAAGAAGCAGTCATGCCGTGGGAATTTGTCATTCCTAGTCTTCGTGTTGCTACTGTTGGGATGGTAATCCCTTAGTAGAGCGTCTATATATCCTTGAGCGGCTAAACGAAGAAAGACAATTGGCTGTATACAATGCCCTTGTGGAGAAGGATAGAAGGAAAAAATGGTTTGATCGCCATCTAAAAGATAAGGACATCAAGGTTGGGGATAAAGTCCTGATGTATGGAGCGCGAAACGAAAAGAAGAAGCTCAAATATGCTGGTAAGGGACCATATAGAGTATGTGAAATTACCCCGCAAGGTACCATCAGAGTGGAGACTCTCGAGACGGAGTTGAAACCATTGGATTCCTTAATGGGAGTAAATTCAAAAGATACTATGACCCCCTGAGCCAGGAGGAGTTACATGCAATCCATCAAAAGAAGGCAGCTAAAGAACAAGCTGAGCTTAAAAAGATACAAGCGAGAGTCGAAGCCAAAGAACGTCAACAGTGTGCTAGGCGACAACGAGAAGCCAACTTGGGGATTACACAAGCATTTTTCGAGGAGGCAGACGAGGATTCATTGGAATCTGACCCACCTCTAAGATACCCAATTGAGTTACAGAGTCCTTACGGGGAGGTGCTGTATAATGCATTATTGGATACAGGAGCTCAACACAATTTGCTATCATATGGCGTGTGGTGTCAACTGGGAAAACCACCTTTATCCAAGAGTTCTATCCAAGTTCAAGGAATCAACAAGAAGAAAACCCCTGTCTCAGGAATTCTGCACACTCCGGTTGCTTATGACAAGGGAACCATAATTCAAAGCTTTTTGGTTATGCCTGCTGGTACAATGGAAGGGACCGTAAACTTAGGGCGCAAATGGATGATGGCCACCAAATGCAATATCGATTGGGCAACCAGACGAGTCACGACACAAGAACCAACACTAGGTCTGACCGCTCAAAATCCCGCACCTAAGTCATCCACTCAAATATTAGATAATGAAAATTCACAAAGTCCAGTGGCAAAACCATCTTTGATTGTTTGCCATTCCTCTAACGCTTCAACGCCAAGAGTGGAAACATGCAGGGTGGTCTCTAAAGCTCCGCTTACTATGCCAAAGAGTATATACAAATGGGTCCCAAAAGCTTCGTTAACAGCTACTTCCCCTGCTCAATCTCGTTCAGCCACCAAGAAGCCTCGTAGGAAGAAAACAGCTACCCACCCGAGAAAGGGTAATGTAACATCACGATGGATCCCTAAAAAATTATTAGTAGCCCAAGGGTACTACGAGGGGAATGACCAAATTTGGGTCCCTAAACATAAGTTGAATCCCTCTACATCACCTGTAAAACCTTGTAAACCAATTGTTGCCACCCCAATGACAATTCAAGACCGTGGTAAGGGAAAGGTAATAGAGTGCTCCGCACCACTTCTTCCAAAGTTAGTTTGGATTCCCAAACGATATCGATCATTACCACCTAGCTCAGGAAGAGGGGAGCCACATGAAGCTTCTAGCTCCTCATGCCAGGCACACACTCATATAGAAGTTTCTACATGCTCTACACCTACTCTTATCAACACCTAACAAAAAACCGATGAGTCTACGTCTCCCCTTGTAATAGTATCGTCGAAAACCATTTCCTCCATTCGTCAATGGGAGCGTACACTACCATCTCTGTAGTTGGATGTGGCCACAAGGGTCATAAAAAGCTATCTGCCCACATCACAACCTATGACCCGCTGGACAAATTGGTTCCAAGAGGCTGCAACATCATTGCAAATAATATGATCTATCCAAGGAAAGGGGGAGCATGTACTCACGCTCGACATTCTAATGCTTCCTCCTTAACCTTCTCCCCTGACCATGTAATTGCCAAATTCAAGGGGATGTATATATATAGCTTCATACATTTTTAAAAAAAAACAAAGAAAAGAAAAACAAAAAATAGTGAAAAGAGCAAGAGCACAAAAACAAGAGAAATATCCGTATACAATCAAGAACTAGATTGACCTGTCATAAACCTACTGATGCTATATCTGTGTTTGCAGATATGGCAGATGCCCGATCATCATACACTTCATCCACTCCTACCTTTGGTGAGAGGTATCATCTGTACCTTTCCCAGATATTCCACATGTGCTATCCTGTAATTGAAACTGAATGGGATCATATAGATGTACTAGCCAGAGAGGAAAATGTTGAGGAATTAGAATGGCTAATTCGCCTATTGACCATGACTGACCCCTACTCCGTAGAGGACATATCCCCGATATCCCAATGCTTTCCTTTTCCACAAGATGACTATCCTCGCATGGTTACATTTTTGATGAGTTTATGTGGATGGGAAAATGAAAAGGAAATATCTGACAATGATGAATGGACGGATGAAACTCATGGCACTACTGAGGTTGACTTTATTTATTTGGATGATGTGGATAGAGGCTTAGCCTTAGGGCTAGAGCCTAGACTCTACAACATCCTCTTACCGTATCCTCAGTAGTAGTGTGGTGACTGGTAGGTAGGTTAGTGTTTTCAAGTTTTTTCTAGTTTAGATTCCTTAAACAAGTCTTGAAATTTTCACACTGATGTGCCTCTCAAGGTATAGTGCTTGTTAGTTGATTGTATAGGTTGAAAAGTTTGAGGTGGGTTCGCTTTCAAGTCCTGAGACTGCCGCAACGTTTATCAAAATATATCTACATCAAATTGCAAGCTATCTCGTCAAATCAAGGAGATCTCCAATTACAGGTGTAATTCTTCCATACCCACTCTCTTTCGTTTTTACTGTTCAATTAATTGCATAAACTATAATGCATGACCACATGGAAATTGTCAATGTACTACTTAGTTTTTGAAGTTGCTTGCATGCTAGTGTACATCATTAATGAGCTTAACTTTATTGGAAATATTCCTAGGCAGCATGACGTCTTTAGTTAACCTTGGAATACGATTGTCTTAGGTCTAGGGTCAAACCATCTTAATGTTTGACACCTGGCCATGTGTGTGTTGACCTCTAGGACATAGCTATTACCCCTTTGTCGAAAGGATGCAAGACAAATTATAGTTCAGGAGCGAAGATCAAAAGAAATAGATTTTTTTTTTAAGCCTACAATAAATGGCAATACAAGTCTATGATGTGCTTTAATGTTGGCCTATCGCCTTATTGATACTTGGTAGGCGAGGAGTATTCTACTCCAGACCGATGCCTTGGTTGGTAGGGGGTAGCCTTGCCTAAAGTGAGCTAATAGATTCCTGGATAATGCCTTGTGTTAAACATGGTACCAGGATCGATGTTAGTTTTGCCTTAGGAAGGTCGCCATTGTGTGTAAAAATTGTCACGTGGATTTAAAAAAAAATAAAGGCAAAAAGCTCCTGTAACTCTGATGTTTCTTGTGTCCCTAGGCTTGTGGTATTAACTTGTTCTTAGAGTAGACACAGTGTGGTCATCTGTTTATTTATTAAGCTTGGTTATTTTCCTTGACTTAGGCCAGTTATAAACCTTGATTAACCTTTGACACCTTGCTTACTCTTGATTTACTTTCAAAATAATTTTAAACTCCTGTTAATTTGCTACACTAGCTCATTCATGTGACCCTTAAACTAAGTTCTCATAGCAACATCCATTGTGGTCTAACATGCTTGAATTTATACACTTTATATCTTTTGAATTCCAGCATACTTTCACTCTACTTCCCTGTTTTGCAGACGGTCAACAACAACCCTCTCGAGCTTACCATACCATAGCTTCCGAGGACGGAATCTACATCAGGAAGGGAGGCATGTTAACCTATGACGGACATTGAGACGTACTATGTTTTACGTCATTAATTTAAATATTCTGAGTCATGGGCCGGGCTTGTCGGCACCATATGTTAAGGATGAAGGGATTGAGTGATCGTCGATGAGAGGCGCACCTTGAATATTAGTAGGATAAGGGTTAGGATCGGCCGGCCATGTATGGGCGCCCAAGTGCGAACGGCCAAGTCACCTATAAGAGTCAAATGTAACCCTAAAATCTTCATTCTCATGTGTTGTGAATACAAGAGTGCTCTTGCCTTATCTCCTTGGTTTCATATTCCTGCGTGTGTGTGAGAGAGAGAGAGAGTGAGTGAGAGAGCGATCGAGCACTATGTAGCGGCACGGCGGAGAGACGGTAGAGCGGCGACGGCGGCTCCTTCTTCACTGCTATGCGGGAACCCTTCAAGGCGGCAGTTGAGCGGTGAGTGACACACCCTTTGCATTCTGTTTGAGCTTCCTTCCCTGGTTGTATGCTTGCAGCCATTTGTGGCTCGCATACGGTGTCCGAGTCCCCAGCTAGGACCTGTGCGGCAAAAGCGCACAGTGGCTGAGGGCCATGAAGCAAGCGCACAGCTCCTCACGAGTTGGCCAACGGGATGGCTTTTGGGCGCTGAGGTCGGCATGGAGTTGGCTGACCACCATGGGCTTGATGGTGGACAAAGCCAAATCGTGATTCTCATGACACATGTAGAAGGCTTACAAGAGCTCAACGGAATGAGCCGGGCATAGGCTTTAAGTGCAGGCCGAGGCCGACGAGTGGTCTTAGGGCGGGATGGCCTACACATGGGCAAGGCACTGTGGAGGCGGTCCTTTGGCTGCACTGTGGAGGCGGTCCTTTGGCTACACTGCTAAGAGGGCCACATGGGTAGCAGACTAGTCGTGTGGGCAGCATGTGTAAGCAAGGGTAGAAGAAGAAGGAAAGAAGAGAGAGGGCAATATGACTACGCTATGTGTGTACATGCAAAATAGGAAAGAGAGAGAATGAGATTTGATCACTTTGACATGGTGCATACTTAAAAGTAAAAGCATGAGAGTGTGAGAGAATGTATTAGATTGTGTGCATTATTCTTATGTTTGTGTTTCAGGAGGAGGAAGAGAAAGAAAGAAGAAGAAGAAGAGAGTTCACGAGAATAGTGAGTAGAGAGAGAGAAGAAAGATCGGAAAGAGTTTTGAAGTGTGAAAGAGAGAGTGAAGAGTGGAGTGAAGTGAAGATTAGCCAAATGTTGAATGCAGTGATGCTGTTGCAGATTGACTGAAACGTGGAAGTGTTGGAAATATCGGTTCTTTTTCATTAAATTCTTGGAAACAATTTACACAAAACCATTTTGACATTAAATTTCTTTATTCAGTTTAGAATGGTGAAGTTGTGTTTTGATGATCTGTTGGGTCGTAGTAGTTTATTCTTTTCCATTTGTGTGTCTGTGTGGGTGTGTGTAAATAAAACATTATAAATTATTTCATACAAAAAGATGTCTTTTCGGTGTGTGTTTCTAGGATTTAGGCTGTGTGTGGTTGTTATTTAGGACGCATTCACTGTTTTAGTGGGTATTTAGTGCGTTGGACTAGAGAGTAGGAAGGCCAGTCAGATGTTCATGAAGCCTCTTCCTCTTGAGACTGATTATAAATTGATCAATGAGCGATAAGTCATCTAGTCTCTCGAGGGGGTTGCATCTCATGTGGCGATGCTACTTGGTTCTAGCAATATAGTTTCCCATTGTTTCTCCCTCCTCTCTTGTTTGAAGTTATAGATTTGTGCAATGGGGCTCCATTTTCCTCCACTGGGCAAGAACACCACACTGAGTGTGTGTCTCAACCCCTTATAGATGGCCTTTTTATGTGGGTTTAAAGACCTAAACCACTAGCTTGCTTTGCCTTCAAGGCAAAGTCCAAATGAATAGATCTTGGTGGGATCATCAATCCTTCCCATGGCCTTGAAAATTTAATCGAACTTCTCTAGATAGTGAATGGGATCTCCAACTCCATCAAATTTAGTCATCATCCTTGAGATGTAGATTGTCTTTGTTTTACCCAACTTTGAGCCTCTAAGTATTATGTTTATGGAAACCCCCCCTTCCCATTTTAGATAGTGAATGGGATCTCCAGCTCCATCAAATTTAATCATCATCCTTGAGATGTGAATTGTCTTTGTTTTACCCAACTCTGAGCCTCTAAGTATTATGTTAACCCCCCCTTCCCATTTCAGATGCCATCCTAAGTATGTCTTCTACATATTCACCACATGTGGCAGTGGAACGTAAGTGGTTGCACAAAACCCTATGTTTCAGGGTTTGGGATTTCTTGCCCCATAGAGTTCGGCCTATGTGTTTTCCATTGGCACTTATCCCCGTGTTGGCTTGGCTTTGAGGTTGTAGGCTCACTGTGGGCCGAGGACACGTTTTGTGAATGCCCTTATGGATCTTTGTGGTTTGAGGTAGTCGTTCGCAGACATTGGTTATTTACCCTTTTCCATTCTCCCTATTTCTCGTTTGAATGAAGAAGAACTCAAACATGGTTCCGTTGGTGAAGAAGCTTTCATTTGAGCTCTTGTGGAAAGTGGGACTCTTGCTTGCTATTGTGTGTTTTGAGGAACACTTATCTCACTAATGGTACTGTTGGAATTAGGGTTGCAGGAATGCACACACAACTTCAAGAGGATGAGGAAGCTTGAGCACAACACAGTAGTGTATTATGAGTGCCAAAAATGAAAGATAACAAGCCCTAGAAGATAATGGGCGTATATACAATGCACGGGGGAAAAAACCTCCTAGTGAGGGAAAAAGTGCCCCGGCGGTCCTAAGTGTGTTCACACACATCACTACTATAATATGGTAACAAATCCCCCCTGGAGTGATGCGGTGAACAAGAGCTAGCACTCATGTATAGGGAAGTGTCTAGCTATGTGGACGAATCCACAAAAGGGAGTAAGCCCAAAGCTTTGCGAAAAGCTTCGAACTTCTCACGAGGCAGAGCCTTTGTGAAAAGGTCTGCAAGGTTATCCTGTGTTGGCACATAAGCCAAACTGATCTCTCCTGCAGAGAGTCTCTCCCTGACATAATGGTAGTGCACCTCAATGTGCTTCGTACGAGCATGGAACACTGGGTTCCGCGCAACTGCCAATGCGCTCTGACTGTCAGTGAAGATGGTGGTGGCAGATGGCTGCCCAACACCCAAATCAGCCATAAGGCGTCTGAGCCACACACACTCAACCGTAGCTGTGAAAGCTGCCCTGTACTCAGCTTCACAACTAGAAGTGGCCACAGTAGGCTGCTTCTTGCTCAACCATGATATGCATGAGCTTCCAAGCATGAAGCAAAAACCACTCGTGGACACGCGTGTGTCATAACAACCAGCCCAGTCAGAATCTGAAAAAACATGTAAATCTGGCGGCAATGATCCCCCCTTGGGATAAAACAACCCAAGATGCCGAGTACCACTCAAATAGCGAAAGATACGCTTCACTGCCTGCCAATGCTTAATGCCTGGGCTATGCATAAATCTGCTCACCTGTGAGACTGCAAACTGAATGTCTGGCCTCGTAATGCATACATAAATGAGGCAACCAACAGCTGTCTGATAGAGTGTGACATCAAAGTGATCTCCAGCATCATGAAGACTCAACTTCAAACCTGTCTCCATTGGAGTAGCAATAGGCTTGCAGTCTTCAAGGCCAAATCTCCGCAACAATGTTTCAATATACTTTGTCTGACACAAAGCAATACCTCCATCACACTGCTTAAATTGTATCCCCAAATAATGATGCAAATGCCCCAAATCTGACATCTCAAAAGAGGCATTCAAATCAGCCTTAAAATCAGCAATATGACTCTCATTTGGTCCTGTGAGCAGCATGTCATCGACATAGAGAGCAATGATTAGATGTACACCATCCACACGTTTAACATACAAAGTGCTTTCTGTTGGACTATTCTGAAACCCATGTGCAGTCAAATATGCATGTATTTTTTCATACCAAGCTCGTGGAGCTTGCTTTAAACCATATAAAGCCTTTTTTAACCTGCACACTTTGTTTTCCTGCCCTCTTTGAACAAAACCACGAGGCTGCGATACATACACCTCCTCATGCAAATCTCCATTTAAGAACGCAGTCTTTATGTCCAGCTGATGTACATTCCAACCATTATGAGCTGCTAATGCACAGATGCTACGAACAGTGGTCATACGACATGTGGGAGCAAAAGTCTCATCAAAATCAATGCCCTTCTCTTGAGCATAACCTTTTGCAACAAGCCTAGCCTTATGGCGATCCACTGTGCCATCAGGCTTACGCTTCAATTTGTATACCCACTTAGTGCCAATGGCCTTCTTGCCAGGGGGCAAGTCACATAAAGACCATGTACCATTCTTCATAATAGCATCGTATTCTGCTTGCATAGCAGCCATCCAATTTTCTGAACTTTGTGCCTCATCAAATGAAACAGGCTCACTTTCATCGCACATACTAGAAACAGCCAATGCATAACAATCTGACGCATAAGAGGCACCATGAGAGCCAGAACGAGTGCGACTAGACAAAGGGGCATCCAACTTGCTGTCACGCAAAGTCTGCACCAGCCATCTAGGCATATTCCTAGAGCCCTCAATCTCTTGTCTCTCATCCTCAAGTGCATCATGCACATCTGCATCAGATATAGGCTGATCTGTGCCATCATTTAAAACCTGCATAGGCTGAAAAACTGCCTCATGAGGTATTGCACTTGACTGTGCACCACTGAAAAGAGGCAACAATGTATCATAGACATCACGTGAGCTGATATCTGTCTCCTTAGTACATGAAACCAAGGGCTGAACTGCATCTTCCACAAATACAACATCACGGCTAACCAAAATGCGCTTTGTCTGTGGATGATACAAACGATAGCCTTTGCTCTCAGCACTATATCCAACAAAAATACATTTGACAGCTTTGTCATCCAATTTTCTGCGATGTTGCACAGGCACTAATGCATATGCCAGGCAACCAAAAACACGTAAATGGCCAACAGATGGCTTGCGGCTATGCCAAGCCTCATATGGAGTGACAACCTGTAATGCTTTGGTGGGACACCTGTTTAGTACATAAGTGGCACACATGACAGCCTCAAGCCAAAAACCATGTGGTAGACTTTGACTCTTAACCATACATCTTGCCATTTCCATGAGAGACCTGTTTTTTCTCTCAGCCACACCATTTTGCTGTGGTGTATACGGCACTGTACATTGGTGTTTTATCCCACGCTCAGCCAGAAATGCATTAAATTCTGAAGACATATACTCCCCCCCTCGATCTGAACGGAGGGTGCCCATCTTACTTTCTGACACATTTTCAGCCATAACCAAAAACTGTTTGAAGCACAAAAACACTTCGGACTTTGCCTTCAAAGGATATACCCATGCATGCCTGGTAAAATCATCAATGAAAGTCACGAAGTAAAGGTAGTTTCCAAATGATGGAGTTTGCATGGGACCACAAACATCACTGTGAACAAGCTGCAATCTGCGTTCAGCTCTCACTGATCCATCTTTGGGAAAGGAAGCACGCTGCATTTTACCCAATATGCAGCCCTCACAAACATGCTTGACAGGTGCCTCAAGCTTAGGCAAAGAAGACACCATTTCAGATTTCTGCAGGCGCAGCAAACTTGCAAAATTCAGATGACCAAAACGTGCATGCCACAGTTTCGCATCTGAAATAGCCTGCGTATCCATAATAGCACATGCTGAATCCTCTACACATTTGCCATCCATATTGAGCTTATACAACCCTCGACATAGTGAACCAGATGCTACAATGATGTCACCACAAGAGAGATCATGAACAGTACATCTGTCATCCACAAATTTTACAACCAAACCTGTTTTGGCAAATGCGGAGACTGACAGCAGATTCTTTTTGATCCCTGGCACATACAATGCATCAAAAAGTGTAAAGGTGTTGCCATTTGCAACATTCAGCACAATCTGTCCAACTCCTTCAACGGGATAAGAGGAGTTATTGGCACAAGTGACAGTATTCCCTGTGGGAGCAGACTCAAGGAAAGTGAATAAACTGCGCTGCGAGGTGATATGCTTAGTGGCACCACTGTCAAAGTACCATACATCTGAATCTACTGCAGACATACATGTGTCATGCAAAGATGGGTCATAACTGCACTGCGCATTGAATGCCCATTCTGTATCTAGCACAACATTAGCAGATTCATTGTTAGAAGGAGAGGCATCTGCAACAGCCATACCAGCCTCTTTCTTCTTAGCCTCTTTCGCAGCCAGCTTAGGACACGCTTTGATGACATGATCATTTCCCTTACAGTACTTGCAAAATGTCTTCTGTTTGTCACCCTTCTTCTCATCTTTGTCTTCCTTCTTTGGTTGCGCAGCATTTGCAGATTTCTGCTTACTAGAAGAAAAGCCAGCTTTACCTTTCCCGCTTCTCTGACTAGCAACGAAAGCTTGATCTGCGACACGCATAATATTCCTGTTTTGCCTTGACTGGTCTTCTTGCAGCAAAACAGAAACTAACTCCTCAAATGATAAGGCATTGGGATTGCCTTTCATCATCAAGCGAAGAGTGGAAGCAAAACCCTGATAAGAATCTGGTAGACCATTCAAAACAGTCTGCACAAGTGAACTGTCTGACAGGATTTCATCTGCAGAAATGAGCTGCTCTTTGAAATCCTTGATCTTTGTCAAAAAGCTATCCATAGAATCACCTTCGTTCATATGCTCACTCTCCAACTGTTTTCGGAGATAAGCAACACGAGCCTCATTTCTTGCCTGATACAATGTGGCAAGTACATCCCAAGCATCCTTAGAAGTCCTGCAGGAGCGAATATGTGGGATAATGGTACGTTTGACAGACAACGCAATCAAGGCATGAGCCTGCGCATCTCTACCATCCCAACGAATCTGCTCTGCTGAAAGTGGTGGTTCTCGAACAGCTGCTACAGCACTTGTGCCTGCACCATCATCAACAGTACCTGTTTCTGATGTGTTTGCAGCATTCCCAGCCACAATAGGACGTGCATCAATACCCTGCACAATGTTCCATAACCCCTTTGCTACCAATACATGTCGCATCATATATGCCCACAATGGATAGTTGGTGCCATCCAACTTATCCTCAGCAGCCAACATGCGGAATACATCATTGTTGTCAGCCATGGCCAATGACTGTACTACTAGATGTAAATGCTGTCTGTAAGAGGTAAACCTGTATAAAATCGACCTGTGCTATGTAGCACAGCCCAAAACAGACGAATGGGCACCTGTCCTGCAGATTTTAATCTTGACAGAAAATCTGCACAGTAGGACGATTTTGCCTGCGCAGTACTTGGAATGCAAAAACGGAGGGCGAAATGACTTCAGATCAAAATTCTGAAACGAACAAGCCCTACGGGATCTCCCACGGCATATACTAACCTGCAGACGCTCGTGAAACCTCGTTGCAATCGGAGGAGATGAAGCGGCAGGTGCCGGTGATGCTGCCCGGGAGGAGGAAGCCTGCTCTGATACCAATTGTTGGAATTAGGGTTGCAGGAATGCACACACAACTTCAAGAGGATGAGGAAGCTTGAGCACAACACAGTAGTGTATTATGAGTGCCAAAAATGAAAGATAACAAGCCCTAGAAGATAATGGGCGTATATACAATGCACGGGGGAAAAAACCTCCTAGTGAGGGAAAAAGTGCCCCGGCGGTCCTAAGTGTGTTCACACACATCACTACTATAATATGGTAACAGGTACAACTGCTTGTTGTAATTGTGGTTGTCGGGCTGCTTGTTAGTCGTGGTTAGCTTGGAATAATCCTAGCTCAGGACTACACTAAATGTTTGAAACATTCTGGCGTCCGCACGACCATGGTTTGACCACTTCCTGAGGGAGTGAACCTTGTGGTTCTTGGTCCTACTCTCTCGTTTTACTGGAGTTTCACCCAAAGATAGGACAGTTTAGTGTCATTTTCATGAAGTTTATGGTGTTGTTTACATAGACAGTTGGTGAATGTGGGACTCTGAGGACATGGCAGCTTTTATTTCTAAGTGTTCTATTGTTCCTCTGCCCACATTTGCATTTAGTTAGCTCATTTTGTCCCAAACCGCCTCATTGGAGGTGGAGTTTTTTGCCTTCTTAATAGGGAACCTCTCTATTGAGTGTTGGTCATTTTGCTAGGATCGAAATTTAAGAAAGTGTGGTTTGATGCACTATAGTCAATTATATTATCATTTCTAACAATTAGTGTAGATCGGGTTTACATCAAGGGTTTCACTTTGTTGAAACATTCTCTAGTGCTTCTTGAAGCAAGTTTGATTTATGCATGTCTGTGGATCAATGGGTTTGCATTAAGGGTTTCACTCTGGTGAAACATTCTCTAGTGTTTCTTGAAGAAAGTTTGATTTATGCACATCTGCTCAAGCTATATATAAAAATTATAGCACTAAATTATTTATTTATTGAGTTTTTTTTTTAATTTTTAATTTTTAATTTTTTTCTCTGTGCTCACGTCTCTAGTTTATAGGTGTTGGCTTATATACGTTGACTCACGCCTCCAGACTCACATCTCTAGGCTCACTTGTGTGTTGACTCATGCATGCTGACTCACATCTTTAGGCTCCCATCTTTTAGGCTCTTATACTTCATTTTTATGAAATTAGGGACACATTTGTTTTGCACTAGGCCTATGATAAGGTTGGTGTGCAATTATTTTATTAGATAATAATCATACTTAATGACAGGGTTGGTGTGTAATTGTAGGTAATAATTATACTTTAATGGATAATAATTATACTTTAATTTCCCAATAATTACAAAGGAAAAGGAAATTGTAGTTCTTACAAACTTATGAAAGTATTGTGTCGTCTCGATAATTACAAATGACAAGAACTTTTCTTCAAAATTATAGCTAGTACAAATTGTATGACAAGGAAATTCTTAAAGAACATGAGTAGGTATATCCTTACAAGTCTTAAAGGTAGTAATAATTGGTTGGTACAATATGTTGAGATATCGAGCTCAGCTAGTGCTACAGCGGACATTGATGACCCGCCTGGGTGATAGCTTCCACACCTACACCACTAGCATGGTTGGTGAGATTATGGGTTATATGCTGCCAGTGGGATGACAGGCTGTGTGACAGCCATTTTGGATTACTAGAGACTGGCATAGTTATAGTGCCAACTCATTTAGTCGAGTTCACATTATGGACCGACCCTTGTATGTTGTAATAGTTGAGTACTAACCCATATAGTGTGTACTCTTATCTTTATGTTATGTTGGTTGAGTAGAGGAGAAGAAGATAGAAGAAAATTCAGCTATCCATCTCTCTCTTGTATCTTGCTCTCTCTTGTGTGTGTGTGTGTTTGCTAGGGTTTGAAGCTCTCCCTCTGCGCCCCACATTCTCTTTATGGTATCAGAACCTAGTTTGTTTGAGAGCTAAGGAGGCAAGAAAGAGGCAAGAGCAAGCAAGGAAGGAAGCAGTACTACTACACGGGTAAGAGCACCATCATCTCTTTCCCCTTCTTGGTTTAGGTACAACACCCCCTCAGTAGCTATGGGAGCTACACATCTCCGATTGAGGAGCTGTCTTCGTGGGAGCGAAGCTATAGGGCAGGTATTCTGTGCATTTTTTCAGCCAGACTCACGTTTCGAGTGTGTTTACGAGCCTCGTTTCATCACTGCACAGTATTTTCGACAGTTTTCTGGAAGTTCTGGTAGAGAACTATTTCTACTTGAAATCTGGTTATTGCAGTGCAATAGTGCATTTTGGAAGTGTAGACAGGGTTTGCACATTCATTGTTGATAGTGGGTGTTTGTACATGTACTCTGGTCACATTTGGTGACACACAGGCTGTGCTGAAGTACCGCTGCTACAACAGTTACAGGAGATGCTGCTGTATTACAGGTTGCATACAGAAGTTGTCTGTTTACAGGTTATTTGATTCTTGCATGACAGAATTAATTACATTGTTAGTGAGAAGCTAGATAAGAATAACTTCCATGCCTGGAAGTTCAGAATGACCAATTTCCTAATGGGTAAAGGATTTTGGGATTATGTAGAAGAGGAGCCTCCAGAGTTATCTGAGGAGAATGCCACTCCTGCAGATATAAAGGCATTCAAGGATTGGAATCAAGGTGCAAGAAAAGTCATGTACTGGCTTTCAATTAGTGTCACAGACACTATGATATGACACATACAGGATGCAAACACTCTAGTTGCATGGCAGAATCTAGTTTAGATGTTCCAGACTAACACAAAGGCAAGGAAGTTGCAATTAAAGCAAGAGTTGTATACTGTAGAAAAGAAAAGCATGTCCATCAATGAATATATGCCTTAAAGATCAAGGGAATTGTTGAATCCCTTGGGTCTATCAATGTATCAGTGGAGGATGATGATCTGGTGAGTGTCAGTCTTTTAAATGGGCTTGGTAAAGAGTACAAGCCATTCAAGACCTCTATTGCTATTAGGGAGAATATTCCCAACTTTCGAGACTTGATATCTATGCTGATCATAGAAGAAAATGATTTAGGTGAGGATTCTTCTTCACAAAGCAAGAACACATCGGAATAGGCCTTCTACTCTAATTCAGGTAGAGGCAGAGGTAGAGGCCATGGTCGAGGCCAAGGTGGTGGCCGACAAGGAAATCAGAATTTTGGACAACAACAGTCCAATGATTCACAGCACATCAATCATACACAGGTGGAAGAGGCCAGTCTAGAGGCAGAGGGAGCTAAAGAGGCTGAGGTGGTTGGCAAAGAAATCAAAATGCAAATAGGATAGAGTGCTATTACTGTGGCAAACCAAGATACATGGCAAAGGACTGCTACAAAAAGCAGAATGACATTAAAAGTGGGAAGTTGCAGCAAGGCACCTATCCATCATCTAGTAAACATGGAGGTGATGATGACAGAAGTGAGCAGCTGTTTGTGATGTAGCACATGCTTAGTTTCATAATAAGGGATGTATCAGGATCTCAAGATATATGGTATGTGGATTATGGTGCCTCTAACCACATGACCAGTCATGCTGAGTGGTTTAGAGATATGCAGAAAATGGAAAAACCAGGTTATGTAGAAACAGGTGATGATACTGCGCATCCCATTGCGCATGCAAGGGTGAACTTGCTTCTTTCATTGTATCCATGAAAAGCTCAAAACTATCAAATACTTATCATAGCACCACATCTAAAGGCACTCTGGATTAATATATGTGAGATCTTCATTTTTTGAGAATTACACATCTGGTGCCTTGGGATTGACACATCCAAAGATTATCAGGATTAACACGTCTGAGATGATTAGTTTTCTAAAAATTACACATCTAGTATCTTGGGACTAACACATCTAAGAGCATGATCCTCTGGGAATTACACATCCGAAGTCTGAGAGATGGGTTCAAGATCTTGGTTGATCGTCCTAGTGTAAAGCATCCAATGGATGGCATTCACACGTCAACTATTCAAATCTTAATGAAGTTATAATATTAATAATTTATAATATGCAAGTTAATGAGATATATCCTGAAATTTTCTCTAAACAAGTTTTAGTGTATCCTTCTAGTCATTCAGTCTCTCACTAGTTTCTTAATTTGATCACCCTATGTTTTTCCTCACAAAAGGTTTTCTCCCCAATCTTATTTCTCAAATTTACTGTACAAATATCTTGCGTGTGCACCCCCAAGATACAAGCACAATTTCGTAGGATGATTGTCTCAACATGTGAGGATATTCAAATCACTTCTATGGCCAGTAGAGATGATTGATTCGTCCTCATATGATAAACAATTACTTGTTTTAATCCCTTGACAGTTAACCTTTAAAAAACAAATCCTAGGAACTAAGATCGGCTCTGATACCACTTGTAAGGTTCCCCCCTTCCAAAAAATAGGGGAAACACTTAAGATAGTCCACTAAGTCTTAACTTGAAGAAAATTTCCTACTCATCGACACCTTGACCATGCAGAGATTCAAGGATACGATTCATAGGTAAGACCTAATTCTATCCCATAGGGGGAGCGCGGTCTTCTAAAAATCAAATCACCCATAGGGTAATTGATCATAAATTGGGCAACTACAAGACTTGATTTCTAGAGGCAACGCTTTTTTCCTCATCCATGCAAGGCACAGCCCCTGACCTAGTCTTCCAGAATAGAATTGCCCGAGAACCTATTTATCTAACGTAGGACTTTCACTTAATATGTTGGAAAGCTACCCGACTTATCGGGTCCACCCGGCCGTAGGATGGTGCCGTCGGGGCATTCCATCCTCCCACTTTCTACCCTACTCACGCATCAATTTGTTTTCTAATTAATCCTACCACACTGTTTGACATAAATAAACATGTTCCTTAATTAAGGTCCTTTTCATAAGGTTTGTTAAAACAGCCTTTTTCCACAATACACTAATGCCAAAGACAAGATTTATAAAAAAGTTTATACATGAATCAATTTCATACATCCAAACCGGCTCTCTTATTCTTTTCCTTTATACTGCTGATGATCTAGAATTCGGCCTTCCAGCCTCTACATGCTGGGCAAAATCCTACGAGACCATACACCTCATCGTCGGCTGCCACCACTGGGCGGAGGACTCAAGTCGGCCTGTCGCCCTCTCAGGCTGATACCACTTGTAAGGTTCCCCCCTTCCAAAAATGGAGGAAACACTTAAGATAGTCCACTAATTCTTATCTTGGAGAAAATTTCCTACTCATCGACACCTTGACCATGCAGAGATTCAAGGATACGATTCATAGGTAAGACCTAGTTCTATCCCGCAGGGGGAGTGCGGTCTTCTAAAAATCAAATCACCCATAGGGTAATTGATCATAAATTGGGCAACTACAAGACTTGATTTCTAGAGGCAACGCTTTTTTCCTCATCCATGCAAGGCACAGTCCCTGACCTAGTCTTCTAGAATAGAATTGCCCGAGAACCTATTTATCTAACGTAGGGCTTTTACTTAATATGTTGGAAAGCTACCCGACTTATCGGGTCTACCCGTCCGTAGGATGGTGCCGTCGGGGCATTCCATCCTCCCACTTTCCACCCTACTCACGCATCAATTTGTTTTCTAATTAATCCTACCACACTGTTTGACATAAATAAACATGTTCCTTAATTAAGGTCCTTTTCACAAGGTTTGTTAAAACAGCCTTTTTCCACAGTACACTAATGCCAAAGACAAGATTTATAAAAAAGTTTATTATACATGAATCAATTTCATACAGCCATACCGGCTCTCTTATTCTTTTCTTTTATCCTGCCCGATGATCTAGAATTCGGCCTTCCAGCCTGGGCAAAACCCTACAGGACCATACACCTCATCGTCGACCGCTGGCGACGACTCAAGCCGGCCTGTCGCCCTCTCAGGCTCCATCGCTCGATCCTCCCGCCCCTCAGAGGGATGTCTGCGCACTAGGGTGGGCTAATTCACCGCACTAGCTTGCGCCCTCAAAACTAGGCAGCATCACAATCACTCGCCTCAATCGGCAAACCTCATTCTCCCAATGGTATGAGGGATACCATGGGCCAACTCCGGGCCTTACTAACGTCTCTGCCGTCCAACTATACAAGCACAAGAACGGGGCAACGTCAAGGCAGGGAGAGTTGTACCTATATCTTAATTTAACCAAGATAACAATCCATTTACTCACTAAACCATAGGACTAGAATCCATGTTACCTTCTTAAGAAAACAATCCTTTTCACAAAGATTTTTGCATTTCAACTTGAGATTGCAATAAGACATTCTTTATTTAAGGCATATGCTGTTGTTTAAAAGAATACAAACTTTAAATAGTAAATCAATCAAATAGATCACTATAATCAATAGAGACGTCGGGGCCATACCTCAACCCCTAAGAATGATATATAATTGAAAAACAAAATATGTATATACCTTATAGAAATTTGTCGTTTATCGTTGCCTTTGCTTGTTAACAAGAGCTTTAGAACTTGACATATGAGATAGAGTCTTCTAATACTTTCTCTTACGATTGAAATCATCCAATCATCTCCTCTTACTCGTACTGTGACTCTTCTCTCTTTCTAAGATCTATGGCAAAATAGCCTTCTCTTACAGGGTTACGACATACTATTCTTTCTCTAAAAGAAAAGCTATGGAGTTTTGGTCTCTTCCTCCGAAAGACCATAGCAATCTAAGCTTCTTTTCTAAGATATTAGATAAGAACGAAGGGATATATACATCTCGAACTCTAGGATTACCTTGAGGCTACTTGCTGCCTTCTTACAGTTTTCCCTGCGTAGAGACCCTAATAGAATCAGTAAATTGTTTCGACCATAACTCTCTGATAAAAACTCAGAATATGGTCATATAGCCAGTCAAAAGAACGGGAATGTATCTGGTCTACAAGCTAGCATAGGTAGAATAGGCAAAAACATCTATATAGAGCCACACACGCACCATCTTTAGAAACGCGTTGTTTTTCCACATTTTTAGTATGCATGGACTCTAAATAATAAAAGTACTCTAAATATGACCTCTTATCACCTAAATTCGAATTTCTATGTTTGGAGATACTTATCTCTTAATAGAACTATTCTTGTCTTCTTATTTCTTTTAGGATTTTTTTGGAGCTAATATTTTTATTCTAACACTTTCCTAATGTTTCTAGCCTTATTGTCTCTCTCTTCTCTAAGTACACTCTCTTTCCTTATTGAAATCTATATTAAAAGCAACACATACATACATGGCTTGGGAGGGACCTTACACAAATAGGGTGCTGCTATTAATGGAGATTCACAATAGCGTCTCTTAGTGTTGGTATGGTGGCGAGTTCACATTAGCAAAGCAAAGGTAAAACACTGAGGTTTCTTTAAAGAGGAAAACACAAGGTTTATAAAAGTAGAGTATCATATCTTAGCCTCTCTTGGCAGGAAGGAAAAAACATGCAAGGCTGAGTGGTGAAATCTCATAGATGAAAGCACAGCATGATGACCATGGCTTTGATACTACAGAGGTCTAGGCAATGGAGGTTGGAACAGCTTCACCATGATGATGTGTGGTCGAGAAAGGAGAAGGAGCTCAAGCCATTGCAAGGATGCACAAGGATTAGAGAGAGCGAGAGATGGAAGAGATGCACAAGGATTAGAAAGAGATGCAATAAAACTCAAGTGAGGAAGAGATTGCACATGAACACAATGGTTGTGTAGTACTCACACCATGCACAATGTATTTACGAGCACTAATGCCTTTATCTTTGACCTAACCCTTAATAAGGGGCGTTCACACTTGAGGGTGTTCAGAGCAGGCAGAGGCTCTGTGTACAAACAATAATGCTAAAATTCCTTTTATTGTTGTGCTTAACTTAATGCTGCCCACACCTTCTGCCCACTGCCTATCACAAGGTTGCTTGCTGCTTGCACATCTCTAATGTCAACCTACTCGCTACCAACAGGGTGCCAAGACCTTATGGTGTTGTTGATGATGTTGTTGATGATGCTACTGATGTTACTAATGTTAGTGCTCTTATGTTACTAGTGTTAATGCTCTTATGTTACTAATGTTAATGCTCTTATGTTACTAGTGTGAATGTTACTACTGCTATGATGATGATGATGATGATGATGATGATGATGCTGATGCTGATGCTACTGATGTTACTAATGTTAATGTTACTACTACGATGATGATGATGATGATGAGGCTAATGATGATGATGATGCTGATGCTACTAATGGTTATGCTACTGCTACTGATGATGATTTTCATGAAGATGATGTTGATGACCTATTATTGCTAACTACAATTCTAATGAAGATGATGTTAATGACCTAACTGTTGTCCTAATTGATGCGTGCACCTTCCTTGGGACTATCATTAGTGGGATGAGCCTGAATGCTCTGGCACCAATGTTGCATGCACGGAAGCCTTGCTATATTCTGATCCACATCCCTAAGCTTGATTAAGAACAAGATGTTAATTTAAACATGATTAAGACAAAGGAGAGAGAAGAAGAGAGAGATTGGTGTCAAGGTTTTTCTTGTATTTCATATTGTACAAAAGGTGGCTTAACGAATGTACATGGTTGAGGCCCCTTGGTCAGCCCCAAACGGGTTGATGATCCCTGGCCCTACACATGCTTCTATTGAATGCTATGATGAATGATGTGATGAAAGACTGCTTGACTACTGAATAATGATGCTTATTGCTTATACATAGGTTGAGGTGCTAGTCGTCCAACTGCAAAGGCTCTGTGGACAAATAATCATGCTAAAATTCCTTTTATTGTTGTGCTTGACTTAGTGCTACCCACACCTCCTGCCCACTGCCTATCACCTAGCTCCCTACTGCTTGGGCATCTCTATTGGATGTCGACAGTAACTTGTTGGCTACCCAACAAGGTGCTAAGCCCTCATGGTGATGTTGATGGTGTTGTTGATGATGATGATGATGAGGCTAATGATGATGTTGATGCTACTAATGTTAATGCTACTACTGCTGATGATGATTTTGATGAAGATGATGTTGATGACCTACTGCTAACTGATAATTCTAATGAAGATGATGTTGATGACGTAATTGATGATTAATCAAGGATTGATGAGATGTACACCTAGATGAATCTAGGAACATGCCCAAATTCACCTTTTAGGAACGTGCATGCTATATACTCATGGTAGTCAACCCACAAGACTATATAACTATCAACTCCATTATGCATAGTATGGACTAGATACTACGACATCCCCACTATCGTCATCAGTGATGAGGTTTAGCCATGGCATGGGTATGCACGTGACACTTGGTCCATGATATGACCTATCACTTGGACTCCCTTTAAATGTACAAGCACAACATGTTGTTCTCAATGATGCTATTAGCATTCTAAGTGATAACCCATCCTCCCTAGCTCCTTCAATGATAACCTCCTCATGTATAAGCCCCTCAATCTTCTACTCTCAAGGAAGCCAAGAAAAAGAGTTGAGGAAAGAAAAAAAAACAATAGTCGAAGAAAGCAGACGTGAGATGGTGCAAACACTAAGGAAGCAACACAAAGAAGGAAGATGGGGTGTTTTGGAAGAGAATGCACACACACAGGCACAAGACGGGCACATACCCATGCACAACACCTGAATTAGTCATCACTAAGTGCCTTGCACTTCACATGCACATCACACATCTTGCATGAATAGGCACAAATAAACACTACCACACCAAGCCTCATCATCAACATTAATTGAGGTATCTCTCTAGATGGGGGGGACCATGGTGGGCATGCCTGGTATGGTATGACCTATCACTTCGATAACCCTCAAAGTTACAAGAGCCTCCAAGATCTTAAAGGAATACACTACCTTGCCCTCTTTGTTGCCCTCTTCTTCAACTACACCTTCCATTCAAACAAAAAGGCTCTACACCGTCAAACAACAAGCTGGCAAACTTGTACACTGAAATCTCTCCATTGTTGAACCAATCGAGCAAAGAGAGGTGGCCCAATCTCTTTAACAAATATAAGATGTGGGCGCATAACTGTGCCAAGAAGATCAAATCCACCCTATGTACATGCCAATCAACCACCATAGGTGGCTTTAGCGCAAATCCGACAAATAACAGGCATGGAACCCTTCAACAGCTTTCCTTACTTGAAAGGGCCCAAGCCACTTACAACAATGACCACTACGCTACGTTGCCCAACCTCGTATTCGTACTCATGTGCCACTTCAGCAAGCATCATCCTACTTGAAGAACCATTCAAATTTTATCTCTGACAAGCCCAAATGCTACAAAAAATGGATCACTTAACCTTGATAAGCCTTGATGCACTTTGTGGATTGGAGGGGATTGGGCTCTACAAAAGCTAGTTCACACCTCACTCTTGTTCCTTGGGGAAGCCTTCAACCTTGATATAAATAGGCATCTGATGGGCTGGTCGTTGTCGGCCAACAATTTTCAAACCCAAAAATATTATCATAAGTATCACTTAACATGTTCATATTGTCCCACATGTGTCCCATCCATTGGTGCATGTAATGGGCGCTTTAGGGCACCTATTGGGCCACCTAAATTGCTCCAGTCAATCTACACTTGCCCTCACAACCTCCATGCATCAAAGAGTCATGACTAATATCAAGGCTCAAATTTGAAGCCTTCGGAGACTTCATACCTTCTAAGGGTTGCAAAAGAAGGCCACTATTGAAGGTTAGGGTAAGCCTTCAAATTTCATCCCTGACATTGTCTGTAAGCATCTCGCTTGGGGCATGTACGTGACAACCCTCTTGCACTCTAATGACTCCATGTATAAGCATCAAGATCCAAGCCTTGTACCCAAAAAGGAGTCTTGCACCCCTAATTCCATGCCAAGAAAGAACCATGACTAGAACCAGAGAGCCCATTTAGAGCATGCTCCCATGCGACACTAGAACGTCATCGGTGAAGGCAAGTGGGATTGTAATGTGTGATTGGCCATTCCCGACTGCCCAAATGAAAAACTCACGTGTCAATGGCAGCAAGTTCTAATCACCCGAAAACTTGTTGCCAATGGGAGCAAGCTCCATCTCCAAAATCAAAGGGTTTGCGAAAAACTCACGTGTCAAAGTCTTCATCCGGTCTGAAAGGTGCGCAGCTTTTCCATGGCCTTGTTTTTTTTCTTCATTGATTTTTAACGTTTTCCGGCACCCTTCAACCACGAAACAGTGTGGGATCACGCTCTGAAAAGAGTGGAGAAAAGATTTCCTCGAGCATGTCAGAGGAGGAGCAGGTCTGCCCAATCGATTCAAACAAAGGACTTCGTTCGTTGATCAACGGTAACAATACAAAACCAAACAATCTTGCATATGGTAGATTGCATGGCATAGAATACAAAGAATGCAGGTGCGTCGATCAGAAGCTCACGATATAAAGTTTCCCAGAATGAAACGTCTCTCACTGATCTGTTGTGACAATGTGTGTGCCTGTGTAAACTTGCACAGACTTCACGCTGACACTGCATGGCAAAGCAAACAACCATTGCCTCTTCTCTGAAGGTGCAAACATTGTTATTGACTCAGAAGACCTTCCTCTCTAAAGGTGCAAACATTGTTATTGACTAAGAAGGCCTGCTTGTCCAGTTGTTAATCATGTCAATATGGACAAAAATGAATTGAACTGCTTTATGGGTAACATCTCATTTCTGTGAAAACATCAGCATCATTGTTAATTAAATATAAAATGGTAGGTGATTGCTTCTCTGCTTTTTCTACATAGCTTGCAAGTTCCAACTTCTCTAATCCCCTAATTTTCAAATGAAAGAATTCAGCACGGATGGTCTTACACGAAGAAAGTGTACAATCTGGCTGGCATAGACAAGGGCGGTTGTCACCAGAAATATATTACATGAAAAAATCCTCCACAATTGACCTCAATGACCTGTAAGAGCATACTCTGCTTACTCTCTCTCTCTCTCTCTCTCTCTCTCTCTCTCAGCAGAGGAGTTTACCGCGACGATTCAGCGGTTCAGCTTTCAGCTCTTAGCTCTCTTAGGATGTTACTATTTCTTTCTTTCTTTCAGAGTTGTTATGATGAGACATCATCATCATCAGTTGTACCTTGTTTTGGTCTCATGGGCCATTTCGGCCTTTAGGAGACGTTAATATATCTTTCTTTCTTTCTCTCTCTCTCTCTCTCTCTCTCTCTCTCACACACACACACACACACACACATTTTTTTTGTAATATGGTATATTACTAGTGGGAAACTTCCAAGTGGAGAGGGGAAAACCCACAATTGCAATACAGGAAACATAAGGGAAGTTACAAAACCAGCTGTCCAACTACGAGACAGCTAAAGTTCAAAAGCAATCAAAGAACACTGGAGCTCGTACAAGGGAAGATCTCCGAGGTCAAAAAAATCTCGAAGAGATAAAAGAAGGGATCTCCTGAAGAAAAAAAACAGGGAATATCTTGTGTGGTTGATTTCTTGCATGATATAGGGCCCAAAATCATGCAATGAAAGTATCAAATTATGGCAAACCAGGGGAAACACTGCCAAATAGCCAAAAGAATTTGCCAAAAGATTTGCCCACAAATGTCAGACAAAGGTATTCTGACAATCTGACTAGAAGAGCACAGGAATGGGGGCAAGACCATAGAAGATGATAGACTGTCTGTAACATGCGGAAGCTTTGGGGGAGATCGGTAACTTCAATGCTCAGGAATCAGCACTCTTTTCGCGACAGAATTAACGCACAAAACTAAATGAAGATGTGCAGAAAATGGAGAGAGAGAGAGGGAGAGGACACAATATTGGGTCTAAATTACCCTCTGTAGGGCCCCCACCACGGATGGTGTATTTGCTTTATTAGAATGATGAAAATCTGTCATGTGCATCATAGATGCCATGGACATTTCCAGGGCTACATCCAGAAGAGGCAGCCAGATAAAGAGTATGAACAGTAAAAGATAGGAAGAACCAGAATTTAGGAACCTCAGGTGTAGCATCTGTGGTGGACTTGGAGCAGGACAATTGGGATCATAGATGCAGTCGGCCGGCTGCCAAAAAGGACTGTTGGCTGACATCAGCAGTGCCAGAAGTGCGTCGGCTGCAGGACAGGTGGTGTCGGCTGAACCAGAAAGTAGGGGCAGCAGCAGGCGCAAGGAGGAGGACCAGTCGGATGAATTAAATAGCATTTAAGGCATTTATGACTGGCCGACCAGCAGTCAGCCAGTTCCCCATGTATTCCAAGGGCTATAAATAGGCCCACTTGCTCATTGTTCTAGGTATTCTTTCCCTCTAGGGGTTTGAGTCATTAGGGGTCCCATAGGGGATTGTTTTGGTGTATTCCACCTTTTCAAGAAGGTAGCCTAGGGCTGCAGACAAGAACCTTTTTGTGCTATAGCAATATACTGAATTTTCCAGCACATCTCTCTCTCTCTACTCTCTCTCTATATCTGTGTTTGCATCAGATGGATTCCAAGAGTGTTTAGGGCTGAAAGAAGACTACCCAGAGCTTCCGCGTGTTACATTGGTATCAGAGCAGCAGGCTTAGCAAAGCTAAACACTGAATCAGTCCCAGATGATGGTGTACAGGTCCAAGGTACAGGAAAGTACACGGATTCAAAGCCCAAGGCAAGGAACAGAGATCGGGAAGAAATCCCAGGAGGTTGGTTGGTGGTGTTCCACAGTGCCAAAGGGGATGGCAGTTCCGTGAGCCAGATAGCTTCTCAGGCAACGGTCCCAAGGGAGGTTTATCCTCCAAGGGTGATGTGAGAGTGCCAGACTCATTTCTGAGGAATGAAGTCCAAGACGGTGTTTAGAGTCAGGGCAGGAATGGATTGTGGACTTGATGGAAACAGATGCATAGATCTTCGTCAGAGACAGAGTGGTTTGGAGAACAGGCCGGGTTTTCAGAGAAAAGGGTTTACCAGGGATGGATGGATGACAGAGGGACTTCGAGAACAGATTGGGATGATGACAGTCATCCAAGAGCAGGTTGGAATCCCGTCATCAAGTTTAGCAGAGGGGGATGTCATGTGCATCATAGATGCCATGGACATTTCCAGGGCTACATCCAGAAGAGGCAACCAGATAAAGAGTATGAACCAGTAAAAGATAGGAAGAACCAGAATTTAGGAACCTCAGGTGTAGCATCTGTGGTGGACTTGGAGCAGGACAATTGGGATCATGGATGCAATCGGCTAGCTGCCAGAAAGGACTGTCCGCTGACATCAGCAATGCCAGAAGTGTGTCGGCTGCAGGACAGGTGGTGTCGGCTGCAGGAGAAAGTAGGGGCAGCAGCAGGCACAAGGAGGAGGACCAGTCGGATGAATTAAATAGCATTTAAGGCATTTATGACTGGCCGACCAGCAGTCGGCCAGTTCCCCATGTATTCCAAGGGCTATAAATAGGCCCACTTGCTCATTGTTCTAGGTATTCTTTCCCTCTAGGGGTTTGAGTCATTAGGGGTCCCATAGGGGATTGTTTTGGTGTATTCCACCTTTTCAAGAAGGCAGCCTAGGGCTGCAGACAAGAACCTTTTTGTACTATAGCAATATACTGAATTTTCCAGCACATCTCTCTCTCTCTACTCTCTCTCTATATCTGTGTTTGCATCAGATGGATTCCAAGAGTGTTTAGGGCTGAAAGAAGACTACCCAGAGCTTCCGCGTGTTACAAAATCTGAAAGAAAATACAGAAATCTTGACCTTTCTTGGCTGAGAAATCTCTGCCCTTGACCTGCAATCCTTCACCCCTTTGCTTTAGCAACTCCTTGGCTTGTCTGGCCCTTGTTTGCCTTGGCTCTTGGTGAAATATGAGATAAAACAAGCAATATACTGAATTTTCCAGCACATCTCTCTCTCTCTACTCTCTCTCTATATCTGCGTTTGCATCAGATGGATTCCAAGAGTGTTTAGGGCTGAAAGAAGACTACCCAGAGCTTCCGCGTGTTACAAAATCTGAAAGAAAATACAGAAATCTTGACCTTTCTTGGCTGAGAAATCTCTGCCCTTGACCTGCAGTCCTTTGCTTTAGCATCTCCTTGGCTTGTCTGGCCCTTGTTTGCCTTGGCTCTTGGTGAAATATGAGATAAAACAATGGGATTGTGGCTCATCTATTTATACTACTCCAAGATGACCAGTCGACCAACTACACTGCAGTCGGCTGTCTTTAATGCTGCCCACGACTGAATATTCAGTATTAATGCTGAATAAAATACTATAAATGCTGCGCATCTCTTCAAGATGACCAGTCGGCTGTCTTTAATGCTGCCCACAACTGAATATTCAGTATTAATGCTGAATAAAATACTATAAATGCTGCGCATCTCTTCCTGGCTGGCTGGTGCATCAGGTGCATGATTCAATAAAGGGCTGGGCACAGTTTGTAGACTGTTTGGGGACTGGGCAGCATGTATGGGCTGCCCCATACATGCCCTTACAGCCATAACTAGGCTATACAGCCTGTAGGCTTCCCCTAGCCTGCCCTTAGGGCTGTCCTACAGCCCCTCCTTGGCTGGTGGGTTCAGCCAGGGCCTTCCTGGCCCTCATGGGGGTGGTTTCACACCATCCCCATGCCCACACTAAGACTTGGGGTAGCCCTATGGGCTGGCGCCTTGTTCTAAAAGCAAACCCTAACTAACTGTGATCTGGCATCCGGTACCATACCAGATACACAGAATCACTGACATCATTATAGAGGGAGACTCACAGCGCGGACTGGCACTGTTTCATGTGCAGGACAGTGCACACCTGACCTTGGACTCCTGTGCAGGACAATGCACACCTGACCTCGGACGACTGAGGTGGATCCCTGGCTGGCTCGTCCCGGACTGGGCTCACATGGGACCAGTTTACCATCCCAGGTCCTGCACCTTCTGTACAGATATGTCTACGTGGCATCCAAGTGCGGGATGCACGTGACACTGTCTCACGTAGATGTGAACATCTTCTACAAGATGTTGGAGCAATACATCTTTCGGGCAACTCTCTCTCTCACACACGCACGCGCACACACAAACCCAAAATATTGGGAGACCTACATAAGAGCTTGTAAGCAAGCGCAACCACACTTGCGAACACGTATTCCCCAAATATGCTTGGCAGCCAACCACATCTGGGTGTCTACTTTGCATACATGCTCATTTATCAAGACTGCTTACTCTGGCATTGCTTAGATGAGTCATGTCGCGCGCGTGCGCGCGCACACACACACACCCCACCCAAAAAAAAAGCATGTGCACACATGCACACTGCATACCGCATGTGTATACTAACTTTTCATGCTTTTGAATTGCTGAACAGGTGCCTAGACCATGACCATATTTTGGTCTCTTGAGAATCATTTCATCATCTCCATTGTACATGGCTATATCAGAGTCAATACAGGGATGAGACTCAAGTATATGCAGAAGTACGTGGATTCACAGGAATGACCTTGTTTTTTGTTCATATCTTTAACATTATCAAGCATGATGTGCGTTCAAAGTTTAAGTGGATCCAATTATGCGGCCCACTGAAGAATGCCATTTTTTTTCCAACAAGTCTCCATACTCCGAAGAAAAAGAGCGGCAACAACCATGATCACCTTTTGCAGCACTTTGCCATGTGACGTAGAACACTTCTCTTGCAAGTGGGAGTTTTCCATTGTAAGACTTTGAGCAGAGGAACAAGCTAAGATGCAGAATTTCCACGAAGAAGATTAATACTTCCAGAAATAATGCCATGTGATATTGTTTTTCATACTGATATCAGCTGTGCATCAACAGGTAGACATGCCTCAATTATCATATATGCAAGCCAACCTGCCAGTTGCACATGGAGGTGGAGAGTGTAGGTGACAATCACATTGGGTCTCCTACTAGCATAAGTGACTCATAGCACGGACTAACACTGCTTCATGTGCAAGACAATGCACACATGTCCTCGGACGCATGGAGTGGAACCCTGGCTGACTTGTCTCGGACTGGACTCACATGGGACCAATATTCCACTCCAGGTCCTGCACCTTCTTGTTCAGATATGTCTACGTGGCATCCAAGTGCGGGATGCACATGAAACCCTTGCTCACGACTTCTGTCCCTTTATAGAATGGGGTTTTGTCCCTTTATAGAATAGGGTTCATCGTGGCCAGCACTTTGCAACATCTCCCATAGGGCCACTCTCCTCGTCTTCCGAGCGTGCCACTCATGGGCCATGTGCCTCAACAGCTTGGAAACCCTTCCTATGCGTGCACCTACACTACCCATCTGCATGCTTAACCTCACACTTTCTCAAGGCCACTGTTCCTTTATAGAATGGGGCTCACAATGGCCATCACTCTGCTAAACCATAGTTCTAATGGTCTCAAGCAGGCATGACAGATGATGCTGGTCTTAGGATGACACATGTCAAATGCTACATCCCCCCCCTCCATAGTAGCCAAGCATTTCATGAAATGCATTTCTCAAACTTTTCATAAAAATCCCACAAATTTCATGTTGCTGTGGAGTAATAAATGTTACTTATATAATAAATGCATATTTGCTCACAGAACTTATGTGCTTCCACATGGCATCCCTAGAACGAGGTATTTTGCTAAGAAAGGCAGATTTGGGGCAGCCTGTTGAAAAACCCCTAAATTTCAAAATCTGAAATTTGCTTCAAAATCAGGAAAATTTGAAATTACCACCTCAATAGCAAGGTGCACAAGGCACGAGGCTGATCTGGGGTGCAAAATACAGGACAAAAAAACAGGATTACATTTTTGAAAACTGTGCAATACGTTTTTTTTAATAAAAACTCTCCGGTTATCCTGGGTCGCTAGCTTATAGTGACGTGTTTTGATCATTAAAAAAATACAAGGTTTTTGAAACGTGTTGGCATTTGAAACACCATGCATAAAACATGTTTCATTACTTCTATCCCCCCCCCCTGCTTATCTTGGATAAGAGTCTCCACTGATCCACTTGGACGTAGTGTTAGACATAATGCTTAGTTATCCTCATTCTGGTCAACTAAGGTGCCACAGGCACACTATGGCTAATCAGTACACTTTGGAAAACCTTTCGGGATGGGCACTATGCATTTTGTGAGCCCTTGTCTAGGGTAGGGACATGTCGTCAAGCACCATCTAGGTCTAGGGTCACGTCATTGTCTTGTGCAAGCCCCACACGTGTCAGATGTAATCCACTTGCATGTTGTAATGATGTACGTTTGGCAGTTATGGATTTGGGAGAGCAAGCCCCTCACGTGCCTCCAGTGGGACTTGGGAGAGTGGACTTGGCTTGATCATGTTGACCGGGAGGAGACACTGGTTACCCCATCCTTCACATACACCACGCGGCTAGCCTGCAGGATTCAGATGCCCGAGGACGAGGGTACCTTGGCAACACACTGGCAATCACAGGGCCTCTCATAGTGTTTTCTCCCAGATTTTTGGAAGAGGCTCTAAGACAGTTTTTGGCCTCGAAAGATCACCCTCTTTCTTTGGCTGCTAGCACACAGGAGTTTGGCGGCCGGCACATGGTTGGTCATTGGCGGTCGACCAGCTGCTTGTCCGAGGTGTGGCCACCCTCAGGAGTCTCAGTGACATTGTCTTTGGGATTGCCCGAAGGCTCAGCAGGTTTGGCAGCGATTTCTCCACATTTTCACGATGGACAGGACCTCGACCTGCATCATTTCATGGGGCTGTCGCTTGGGCCACGAAGCTGAGCTTGTCATGGCCTACGAAGAGGAAGGTGGGGGGGCTAGCCCTTCAGGTCTCAACCTTCGCATTTCGGCAAGATCAGTCCTAGCCTCATCTACTGATCATCTCCAGGTTCATGCCAATGATGGGAGATCTATAGTAGCATTGCAGCTTGGCACATGTGGCGAGCTAGATGCAGCGAAGCCATCGAAGGCACCCACACTCCACCTGCAGAGTCCATCAGGAGCATTTGGCTTGATATCATTCATACCCTCCGTGACCAGTGGGGGAAGTTGCAGGTTGGCTCTGACCGCATGCGGAAGCGGCGGGAAGCCTTCTTGAGGCTCTGGCGACCTGGCCCTCTTCTCACAGATAGAGGTGGTGTGCCCACTTGGCACTATAGACCACCTATGTGGTTATTCCCTCCCCCTCCCCCTATATGAGATATCCTTCTCCTCATAGAGCAGCCAACCAAAGGAGAGGAGCATGTTTCTCCACCTCTTGATTTCTTGATCCTCACCCTGCTCATGGAGGTGAGTTTGTATCTAGCCCTTTGTGGTTGTATTTACCTATTTTCTATTAATTGATAGAAAGATCTTTTTTCCAGAAATTTTTTTTATTGAGCTCGTGCCATTGATGGCAAAACTCTACATGGGAGTCTATGGCCTCCACGTAGCAAAGCTAATGGTCTTTATTTTCTCCCTGGAAGAGATATAAGTCCTCTTTTTGATCATTTTTGGCCCCAAGCTACCACCTTCTGGTCGTGTGGATATTGCCTCTAAATTCTAGTGTGCGTTGCATTGTTGCATCACTCAACATATATATCGAAGCAATTTCCTTGCCATCCGTTGTGGCATATCTTGTGCTAGTTCTAGTTGGGAGGATGTCCATGGTTGCGAGATGTGCATCCGATTCTCAGAGTCTTCTTGCTTTGGAAGCAAGGCAAACTCTGAACTCTCACATTCCTCGTCCAGCGTTTTGTGACATATGAGGCACATGTTTAGTTCTTTGTGGTTGTATCGAGGCTTCAGCAAATGGTCCACCACTCATGGGATGAGTTTTCTATGTACGTAGGTTTACCTTCACGGTTGTGTTCCTCTTTCGAATGTAGATGTGTCCCAGTCATGAACCATTCTGGTTTCTCTCATGAAGGGTCTGCCAAGGATACAATAGAAATTCTGCTGCTAAGAAAAGTCCATCACCACTAAAGAGTGGCAGAAACTTAGGCCAAAGGTCTTGATTCTGAGATTTTGTAAAAGCCTCATGGGTTTCCCTATGGCCTCGTCAAGAAGCTTGACTATTGGATTGGTAGTGTCAAGTGAAGGTTGCCCCCACTTCTAGCACTACTTGGTAATGATGTTGACTCGTCACATGCACGCCTGTGCCATGGCTAATCCTCATCATGAACAGTAGAATCCTTGACCAAGTCAACATTTAGAGCATCATCATCTTCATTAGCATCACTAACATCAGCATCAAATCAGTAACATCATCATCAAACCAGTACCATCTTTTTCTCTCCTCTGTCTTAGTCATGTATAAATCAGGAACTTGTTCTTAATCAAGCTTAGGGCTATGGATTAAGCAGTAAAGCTTCCATGCATGAAACATTGGTATTAGAGCATTCAAGCTCAACCACTAAGCATAAGTCCCAAGGGAGTGCACAGATCCAGCAGAAGAATGTAGCAGGGTAGCAGATGGCGTGGTCTGCCAAAACAGGCAAGGCTAGAGCAAGCATTCCCTAAGGGTATGTACGCAAAACCAATACATCATTAAGCTCTCAGATCAATTCCAAAGGCCTAGCAATAGGCATGATCAATTTCGGCGGGTGATCCACCGTTGTGTTAAGGGTAAGGGATAGCAGGCATGGGGACAACAGTGGAACATATGCTCAGTTCTTCAACAAGACTTGGAAGCGGAGATCAGAAGTGGAAGGTGTTCAAAGTCAGAGTCAAAGGTAGCAGGTCAAAGCTAGAAGTCCAAGGAGGAAGGATGACAGTGTGTCCACCCCGCCATCAAGTTTAGCAGGACAGGACCGTGCCATGGCTAATCCTCAGCATGAACGGTAGAATCCCTGAGTAAGTTGACTAAGTCATCATTTAGAGCATCATCAGTAGCATCATCATCTTCATTAGCATTAGTAACATCAGCAACAAATCAGTACCATCAGCAATAGCAGCATCAACATCCGCATTAGAATTAGCATTATCATCAGGTAAGATTATTTTCATTAAGAAGTTGGATTTGGCATATGGACTCCTACTAAGTCTAGGGATCCTATCGTCGCGGCAGCCATCAAGGGCTCTCAGCCAGCAGTCGGCAACCCATGGGTGATCCTAGCCGCTAGTCAGCAGCAACCAGGTGGAAGGCCAGCCAGTGCGGACAAAACATTGAGGCATATTTTTATGAGTAATCCATTGTCAAGGGATTGGCAGGTATCATGCACACACACACATAGGACAACAAACGTGAAAGAGAGCAAACTGTTGGTGAGCAATGAATCTATGTGTTATCCATTACTCTTTTTTGAGGCTTTTTTATCTGTGGTACAAAATATGGCTAAAATATGAGTGCTAACTACGCGGGTTACATGTCCCGCTTATTCATCGTGCACTGTGACCTGCCTATGTGTGACTAGTGGATAAAGGCGAGAGTCGCTTGATATCTCAACACTACCCCCCAAGCTCAAGTCACGAGGAAGATGAGTGCTTGAGCTTGCATCACTCAAGAAATGTACTCCCATACTTTGGCGGAAGTACTCTAGCTTCTCCTAGGACAATGCCTTTGTAAATATGTCTACAACCTACTCCTTTGTAGACACATGTTGGAGATCAATGTCTACAACCTACTCCTTTGTAAATATGTCTACAACCTACTCCTTTGTAGACACATGTTGGAGATCAATGTCTCCACTTAGAATGTGTTGAGTTCCCTCTTGGAGGTGTGGTAGCCCATAACATTTTTGGCGCTGTTGTCGGGGAAACACCTTTGTTTCTTCCATCCTCTTGGAGTTTCAGCTCCCATTGCATAAGATTCATGATTGCCCTTGCATTTTGGTAGTGCATTGTGTACAAAATGAATGATAGTGGACCTCTATACCGGGTCAACCACGTCATACCCAATCTACGCCAGCAGGCTACACATCTAAATGGCCTCACATGCCGCAACTGCTGCCCATGAAACTGCACTTCTCCCCAGGCTGAATACATAACCTGACGTTGATCTCCTGTTATCTACACTCCTGCCCAATCGGCATCCATGTATGCATAAAGATCTAGTTTTACATCAGCTATGTAGTGCAATCCATAAGCTAAAGTATGCTTAACATACCGCGTGATCCTCCTGACAGTATCAAGATGTCCCTTCCAGGGTGTCTGCATATACTGGCTAACCGCACCGACTGCATAGCTAAGATCAGGATGAGTAATGGTAAGGTAAATCAGGCTGCCCACCATTCTCCGATACATATTCAGGTCCTCAATAGCATCACCCATATCAGTTGTCATACGTGTGGTTTGATCTAACGGTCTTAAAAAAGGCTTACAAGCTGTCATCCCATACTTGCCCAACATGTCTAAAGCATATTGTATATAACATCCATACATCATCATCTTCCTTGATGACCTCTGTTGGAGGGGTCATCTCCACTGTTTTGGGTGCTTCCCCGCTATTCCTGCACCTCTGGAGGACCTCCCCCAGCCGCAGAAATTTTCCCATATTTTTTTGGGATTTTTCCACATTTTTTGGCACCTTTTCTGGCATATTCCACATTTTGCCCCAGTCGGCCTGCTTTATGTTGGCCAACTGGGCTCTCTAGGTGCTATATAAGCATGGGCTTTGCCCTCAGTTGTATCATCTCATTTTTCCACATATTCTGGGATATTGGCTACACCTACGGTGTGCCTCGTGCTTCCTACTCCAGCTTTGTAACCACCTTTTGGTGTATATGACCTTCCTTCAGTTCCTGTGCATCCTGTATTTGTTGTGAACTTCAGTTCTCTTTCATTGTTTGGCACTTTGTCAAAGTATCTGAGCAGGTTCAAGACTGAGGATTTGCTAGACAGCAGCTACATCTTTTTTTTTCCAGAGGAGGTGGGCTGTAAAAGCCTCTACATGCTGCGTTTTTTTACCGACAGGCTGCATTTTCTTCTCCAGAGGGTGTGCTTCTGCCCAGGTTGCGTTTTCAGCTTCAGAGGGCTGCGTTTCTGTCCGGACAGCCTGCAAAGGCTGCGTTTTCTTCTACAGGAGACTGCGTTACTGCCCAAATAGCCTGCACAGGCTGTTTTTCCTCCTCAGAAGCATCTGCTCTCTGCTTGGACAGCACCCTCTACCTTTTCTATCCCACACTCTCTCCCACCCTTAAGAATCCTCACTCTCTTTCCTACTTCTTAAACCTTGCAGGCTGCATTTTTTGACACTTCAGAGGAGCAGTTTTCCATAAGATGGCTGCAAATACCTTCACCACTCCCTAGTAGTTGGACTCCAAATTTAATGGCTCCAATTATCCCCAGTGGAAGGATGCCATTTTTAACCTTCTGATGGGTCTTGATCTTTGGCGGTTCGTCGATGCTTCTACTCCAAAGCCCAACCCCGCAGCTAACTCACAAACTGTGAATTCCTAGACCAGCATGGATCTTCGGGCACGCACAATCATCTCCTACAACTTGAACCAGCCATATCTCTCATAATTTTCCGATATGGATATAGCTGCCCAAACCTCTAAGGAATTATGGGATGCACTTACAACCTGTTTTCAGAGGAATACTTACAGCCGCAAGCTTCATTTAAAAGCCCAACTCAATGAGCTGAAGATTACCGAAACGGATGATGTCATGGCCAAAGTGCAAGAACTCAAGAAGATCCATCAACAACAAGCCATCTTGGGAGTCCAAATCCCCGATGATGACTTTGTCATTGAGTTACTAGGCAAACTTCCTCCATCTTATCAATCCTTTAAAGATACCATTGCCTTTCGCCTTGTTCTTCCCCCAGTGGATGCGGTGATTGGCATGCTTCAAGACAGGCTAGATCTCATGAAGATCTCTAACTCTTCTCCTACTGAGTCAGCTTTTTCAGCCAAAGGGAAGCCCAAGTGGCAACCCAAAGGAGGTAGTAAAAACCGCGGCACTACTGTGGCAAGGCTGGTCATCTTCGGCCCAATTGCTAGGAGGAGAAAAAGTCAAAACAAAAGGACTCCGACGACAAAGAATCCAAATCCACAGACAAAGATGTGGCCTTTGTTCTAGTCGAAGAGAGTGCACTTCATCCACTGAGGCACAGACTCCTACCTCTCTTGAGGATTGGATTGTGGATTGCGGGGCTACTTCTCACATGACTCACAACAAGGATATCTTGGAGGACACACTCTGTCTCTATGCAAGTCCAACTTGCTAACAATCAATCTGTTGATACACCAATTATGGATAATATTCCTCTAGATACTTCCTCGAGGAGACCCCAATACTTGGAGAATGTCCTTTATGTTCCAAAGTTATCCAAAAACTTACTCTTTGTCTCTAAGATAGCCTAGAAAGGTTGTGGCTTTTACTTCGATGATCAAGTTTTGGAGATCATTCACAGAGATTCTCATAGGATTATTGCTCGGGGCATACAAGAGGGTGGTCTTTACAAGATCACCAGTTTTCAGGAGGAAACCAATCCTGATTACTCTCATCTGTTCCAACTTCTAGCCTCTCATCAGGCTCTTCTCACAGAGGAGGATACTACTCTTTGGCATGCCCGTTATGGGCATCTTCCCTTCTCTTCACTAGAGCTTCTTGTCTCCCGCCAAATGGTGGAAGGCTTGCCTCAACTACCTCGGATGTCAGGCATCTGCTCAGCTTGTCTTCAAGGCAAGCAACATTGGGATTCATTTCCACAGGAGGCCTCTTTCAGGGCTTCCACCGCTCTTCAGCTTGTCCATATGGATTTGAGCGGACCTATGACTATAGTCACACCTGGAGGAGCCATATATTTTTTCTTATTGGTGGATGATTTTTCCAAGAAGGTCTTGGTCTTTTTCTTTTCCTAGAAATCTTAGACATTTACAAAGTTCAAAGAATAGACATTTACAAAGTTCAAACTTGGGGTTGCTATGGTGGAGGCTGATACTAGCCTCAAAGTCATCAAAGTGGGCTCCAACAATGGTGGTGAGTTTACTTCTTGAGCATTCACTGACTTTTGTACTTCCCACGGCATACAGAGACAGTTTTCTACTCCCCTCACTCAACAGAACGGGGTAGTAGAATGGAAGAACATGACTGTGGTTTCAGATGGTTGGATCTCTTCTTTCTCATTCTCAGCTTCCTCAAAAGTTTTGGGCTGAAGCAATTAACACTGTTGTGTACATCATCAACCGTTCCCCCACAAAGGCGGTCAATGGGAAGACTCCAGAGGAGGCATATTTTGGGAGAAAGCCATCACTTTCTCATTTCCATGTCTTTGGATGTGATGCTGATGTTCATGTTCTCGACTCATCAGACGAAGTTTGACTCCAAATCCACCAAAATGATCTTTGTCGGCTACAGCGAACACTCCAAAGGCTTCCTGCTGTGGGATCCCAACAAAGAGAAAGTTATAAAATCTCGGGACATGCACTTTGATGAAACCCCAGAGACTTTCAGATCCTCGGAATCACCAGCAGCTTCATCAACTCCTTCCTTGGTTCCACCCTCACCATTAGTTCTTACCTCTCCTCCGCCTTTGCCGAGTACCTCTTTCCCTCCACGGTGGCTTCACTCTACATTGTGGGATTCTCAAGTCCCTTCTCCAACCATTTATCAGTCTGGGATTGCTCCTTCTGGATTGAGCAGATCTGCCAGATTACAACCCCATAGTGTTGGCATGCTTACAGTTAATTTTGCAGTGACATCATGCGGAGCCTTCTACACCAGAGGAGGCGGAAATGGATGCCATTAATAGAAATCACACATGGAAACTTGTTCCCCGCCCTTCTCATAGGAAGGTTATTGGCATCAAATGGACTTATAACGTGAAGTTTCTTGCCGATGGTTCACTCGACAAATATAAAGCCCGCTTGGTGGCTAAGGGCTATGCCCAAAAGGAAGGCGAGGACTTCTCGGACACTTTTGTTCCAACCGCTAGGTATACCACTATTCGCATTGTTCTTGCCATTGCTGCTCACTTCTCTTGGCCCATCTTTCAAATGGATGTCAAGTCTGTCGTTCTCAACGGGGACCTTGAGGAGGAAATAGATGTTGAACAACCCCCTGGCTTCATCCGCGATGGCTTCAAGGACCATGTTTATCTTCTGCGGAAAGCTCTTTATGGCCTTGAACAGGCTCCCCGAGCGTGGCACCAAAAGATTGATGCTTTCTTTCTCTCTCATTCCTTTGAAAGAACTCTTGCGGACAGTAACCTTTATGTTTTGATAGAGGAGGATCACATTGTGATTATCATTTTGTATGTCAATGATCTTATTCTCACTGGATCCGACTCCGATGGAACTGCTATGATTATGGATCTTCTGAGTCATACCTTTGAGATGACCAATCTTGGTCTACTTCACTACTTTCTTGGCATGGAGATCTGGTAGTGCCCACAGGGATATTTCTCTCTCAACAAAAATACGCTTCTCAGATTTTGGAGAGGTTTGGTATGAAGGACTGTCGCTCATTATCTTGCCTTATGGACCCAAATCAGAAGTTGAGTAAAAACGATGACTCTCCACCCTATCATGATCCTACTCAGTATAGAGAGCTTGTTGGCTCGCTTATTCATCTCACCATTACTAGGTTTGATCTTGCTTACGGCATTATTATCCTCAATAAGTTTCTTTCAAAACCACATACTTCTCATTGGTAGGCTGCTGTTCATGTTCTCAGATACATATAGGACACCTTGACACATGGGATTTCATATGGCCCTAGTCCTGATTTGGTTGGATATTTAGATTTTGACTTGGTAGGTAATCCAGATACCCAGAGGTCTACGATGGGCTATTATTACTTACTTGGTACTAGACTTATTTCTTGGCAAACATAGAAGCAGCCTATAGTTGCCGGTTCTTCAACAGAAGTGGAGTATCGGACTTACTTTGAAACAGTCAAAGCGCTTCTATGGCTTCATCAGCTGCTTGATCATCTACATGTACTTCTCTGATGCTTACTGTTGTCTACTCCGATAGTCAGAGTGCCATGGCTCTTCCATTTGAAGTCCAAGCACATTGTTGTTCATTATCGTATGATTCGTGACTACTTGGCGCTCGGTACCTTAACAGTGAACACTGGAGTATTGTCCTACTAGGGACAATGTGGCAGATATCTTCACCAAGGCGCTTTCCAGACCAACTTTGGATCACTTACTTCCACGCGCGGGTATCGGTCCTCTTCAGTGGAGTTGAAGAGGAGGTGTTGCGGGTTATCTCCATTGTTTTGGGAGCTTCCCCGCTGTTCCTACACCTTTGGAGGAACTCCCCCAGCCTGGGAATTTTTCCCATATTTTTCTGGATTTTTCCACATTTTTTGGCAACTTTTCTGGCATATTCCACATTATGCCCCAGTCGGCCTGCTTTATGCTGGCCGACTGGGCTCTCTAGGTCATGGGCTTTGTCCGCAGTTGTATGATGTATCATCTCATTTTTCCACATATTCTGGGATATTGGCTGCACCTACGGTGTGCCATGTGCTGCCTACTCTAGCTTTGGAACCACCTTTTGGTGTATATGATCTTCCTTCACCTGTTGTGCATTCTGTATTTGTGAACTTCAGTTCTCTTTCATTGTTCAACTTCAATGCCTAGAAAAAACCGTAGCTCTCCTAGGTCTTTCATCTCGAACTCCTGTCGTAGTTGTGCTTTTACCTGAGCAACCATTTTCTCGTTACTCCATGTGACAACCAAGTCATTGACAAAGAATGATAAGCACCTTGTCACTCCTCCACACCAAGGAAAACAATGAGGGATCGGCTGGACATGCCAACTGCTGCAAATACGATGCAATATGACCATGCTATGCCCTAGGTGCTTGCTTCAGCCCATAAATTACTTTCCGCAATCGGCATACTCCGTGTGAATATCTCGGGTCTTCATATCCTCGTGGTTGTGTCATATAGATTTCCTTTGTCAACTCCCCATTCAAGAATGCATTCTTAACATCCATCTGATGCATTCTCCAAACAACGATTAGCCGTAGCCAATGCAACCACCAAACATGTAATAGTCATATTAGTGCTTCCAATTCCATGTGATTTCGGGCTCACCGGAGCCAATACGGTGCCACTAAAGTCACTGATTTGTGGCTGATTTACACAGTAAGATCAGCCATACTTCTTGCATTCCGAACCATGCCTGGTTGCCTTACACTGTTCCGCAACCTGCCCGACCAAGCGTTTTCATTTCCAGCTTGTGTAACTCTGCTTCCGTTAGCAGATGATGCATTCATAGCTGGCTGTCCATAGGCCTGTGCGTCAAAGCATATCATCAATCATATCCAAGGTTACATGAGTTGGCTTGTACCAAGTGCTGAGCTCATCAAAAACTACAACCAACGCAATCAATCATCTTCATCAACCCAGATTGGCAGCAGCCCTGCTTCACACATCATCGATCATCAAGCAGCTGCGATTCTGCCCCACAGCATACACACATCAAGGATCCACACATCATCGGCCCTCTACCCCCTGCGCAGCACACCACTGCAGCAGCCTGGCACAACGCATATCATCATCGAGCTTCATCAGCAACGCGGCAACCTGCTCTCACAGCATCCAGCAGTTCTGCAGTTCGCCGCCTGCCCCTGCTTCACCATCTCCACACGGCGCTCTGCCCCCTGCGCAGCACACATCAGCGCCCAGGTCAGCGCAGCACCCAGTCCTCACACACTGTTGCGTTTTGCAGGCTCTGCTCAGCATCCATTCAGGACCACCCCTACGTTCGCAGCCCTCTACATCTCACAGAGTGCCACTGCAGTCCTTGAGATGTGAGCCTTCCTCATCACTAACCGAGCCTCTTGCTCTGACTTCGTCCTTGCTTCATCGCTGATCTACTTCCTTAGGGTCACCTCACACAAAGGCCCTCTTGAACTGGATTACATTCACCATAATACACATATTCATTCATCCATTTCATGCTGTGTTGATTTGCTCCGATCTCTCACACATCAGGTTCTTTCGTCCTTTTGCCCTCACAGAGAACCCTAACTATCTGAATCTTCAGGGGTTCTGAAATGGGAGTGTATGTTCCAGCGATTGAGCCAAGAGTCAACCACCTCCTTGGTCCTCTCCTTCCTTTCACCCGCAAAAGCCTCGGGTGCAACCTTGCACAAGAACAGCTCCACCAATCACTACCCGCCATTGAAGTAAAACTACTTGATCCCTCAAAAGCTGAATATCTTCCTGTAACTCAGCTCGGAGTTTTGCCATCGGCTCCTCCAAGTAAGTTTTCTCTACCACTTCTACCTCCTCTTGCACCTCCATGTGTTCCGTGACCCCTGAGGATGATCTTCCTCATGGTGGGAAACGTCATCAATGAATCGGAGCTGTGCCGCCATGGTAAAGAGAGAGAGAAAGAAAGGAAGTGTGTGCTATCGCAAGACACTTATGTGTCTGATTTTGAAATTCACAAAAGTGGGAGGAAAAAACAAACGCTTTTGACGCGAAAAACTAGAGATATGCATGCGTGACCCACTTGTGCTCCAAGCACGACAGGTGAAGAATCCTTGCAATGGGCTGCCTTCAATCGATTTCTTCATGCACTGAGGACAAGTGATCTAGGGCCTCCCCTTTTATGGGAGAAAAACACCTGAGTGCTTTTTTTTTAGTAACTAGGTCTTCTTTTTAGCTGTGCATTAAAAAATGCCCCTCCCTTGCATTTTATAAAAAATTGCAGATGCTTTTTTAAAATAAAAATAGCACCAGCTTTTCTCTAAAAAAACAGGTCGTACATCCCGCCATCTCCTTCTCTATCCTTCTGGCCGCCTGGCTGCTTTTCTGCACACACTTGCTCCATGGCCCTTACGGCCTGTCTCAGAGCCACTGGTCGTCAGTTTGTACATGCTGCAGCCCCTCTGCGCATCTGTTACTTGGCTGCCTATCTATGCACAAACTACTGACTGCACTCAATTTTGCGTGCAACAACAGTGTGCATGCCGCGTTGTCTGGCCTCTTGGTAATCTGTACATGGCCGCCCCTTCTATGCGCACCTGGCTGCGCATATTTTTCCTTACTGCAGCCCATGCAAGACGATCATGCACACACACTCAAAAAAACAGGCACAAACCTACTACAACACTGACTTACCAGAGAGAGAACTAGGGTTTTCTTCGCAAAACAGGGATTTCTGGGACTCTATGCACCCATGCCCTTCTCTCGGAATCCACATGAACTGCAAAACCTAAAAAATCATCCACTTCTTAGCAGATGATCCAAACACATATATGGTGATAGAGATACCTGGATCAGGAAACCTTGAAAAAAACATAAACAACACACAAACCTTGCTTTTTCCTCGCCTCTACAATTAGGTTAGCTTTTATACCAACTAAAAGGGACTCTTCCTGAAGGATCACCTAATACATAGGCATAAACAAGATTAGTACAAACAAGGAAGGGTGCAAGCAAGCTCACCACCCAACGATCGGTTCGCGTCCGCAAACCTCCCCCAAGCTAGGGGCTAAGGTTCCACTCCGACAGGTCCATGTCAGTCAGCCTTGGCGTCCCATACCACCAATGCCGCCCACCACAGGGCCCTCAGCAAGACTACCCGTGATCCACCATGTCCATGGTAGGAGTAAGCCTCTTGGTTTAGGTCCAGACCATAATGAATCAATAATAACCCAAGACTCACTTATATAGTGATTATTGCTCCTATAAATAGCGGTCAAGTCCTCATAAATGGCCAATAACGTTGGATTTATTGAATCTGAACCTTAGCCACCTGAATCTGCCTGCTTTTCCTAATCCCAGGGCTCCCCTACCCAAGGGTTAGTGTTAGGTGCATAACATGTCAATCTATTGCTATCTCTACAAGGCATAACAAGGTGATTGGGTTTAGTACTGGATCCTCCATATGTGACTGAAAATTTGTCATTGTTTTGGACGAGAGAAGCATGCCTTCAAAGTAAGACTGCTACATAAGAATGCCAAATACCATACTGTAAGTGTTTGCAAGTGCAACAGATCAAAAAAAGTCACTCTAGCTCTCACATTGTGGTTAGTGTTCTCCATTTAGCAGTAGTTTGGCTTTGGCTCAATAAAATAATAGAGTTTCAGCAAGACCTTATCAGGATGATTTCCTTCCAATATTCCCCTGCCATTGATGCAACTGCTGCAGTTGTACCTGCTGCTGCTGCTGCATGTATGCATTATAGGTCACAACGTTTTGGTTCATGTTCAGGTTCATCGAAGCAGGCTGCAAATCACAGGGGCACATGTATAAGTGTTACCTTGTAAGGCCTAGAACAGAATGAGACTCAAGCCTGGCACTGTGTACCCTTAAGCAACTACTCAACAAGTTAAACATACCTGAACTTGGGAGGGTGCTAGATAAATATTGTAAGGATTCATAATGCCAGGATTTTGCAACTGATCACGTGGCTGTAAACCTGCTGCATATGGGGAATGTCCAAGAGACGGTTGGCCAGAAAATTGTGGCATTGGCATTATCGTACAACTAGTACCGACAGCAGCCGTGTTGACATCCATCAAGCCCATCCCCATCCTCATACCCAAGTCTACTCCTGCTCCCATGCCCTTATCCATACCTAACCTTATTTGAGGCAATGGCGTCATCTGCAAATGCGGCATACTCATAGTGGGAATCATCCATGAAGGGAGACCTATTCCAGTTCTCATGGACATGACCTGCTCACATGCACCCAAGACTGCATTTCAGAGTGGCATAATGATAAAATCGATGTACATTGAAGCACCTTGTAATGATATATAAACTGAAGGAACTCCAAATACTTCACATGGATGTCATGGTCAACGAGCAAACCTGCAACTGTGATTGAAGAAGTTTCACATACTCAATGACTGCATCAAGCAAGGAAGCTTTGTCAGGCTGCACAACACAGCATCAGACACAAGGTCTCAATGCTCTGAGTTTCCAGATATGCACAATACCCCTAAGTTGTCATTCAAGATCTTACAGGGATCCAAGAGCCTCACCTTATTCGCGCTAGGAATGAGCTCTTGCAAAGTCTTCAACTTGTCATTTATTTTGACCCTCCGTCTCTGAAATTAAAAAAAAACACACATAAGGCGTGCATCATGCAAAGGTGTGAGCTCTTGCAAAGTCTTCAACTTGTCATTTATTTTGACCCTCCGTCTCTGAAATTAAAAAAAAACACACATAAGGCATGCATCATGCAAAGGTGCGGACTCTCTTCTAAGACCCAAATATGGTGTCAAAAATAAGCTGTAAGATAAGATATCATCGAGTGCAATAAGATACGATATCATCGAGTGTCAAAAATAAGCTGTAAGATAAGATACCATCGAGTGCAATAAACAAATGTGTTACTTAAAGTGTCAAAGCATACTTTTTCAGATTGGTTGTGCATCTCTGCAGTTCTCATCCTCTTGGCATTTAAGGGTGACTTTTGGTTGTTTCCCATTTCCTCAACATCCTGCATACACCAATTTGTAGTTCCAAAAAACTCAGAGGCCAAGGAGAAGCTATACATCCACTATCCTTAGAACATAGACAAGAGCTAAATCCGGGATTACCTCGCTTTGGTATTCAAAATCATCTCCAACGCTCAGTTTCCTCCTTTTGGATGTCATGTGTGTTTCTTTGCCACTCCTCTCAGTGCTACTCCCAGAGCATCGAGAAGGAGATGTCACAGTTTGATCAGCTATCTCTAAAGTCTCTAACCCTTTCTGAGATAAAATGATAGCACTATTAGACAATCTTGAGTTGATGATAGTGTCTTTGCAGAGGCTCATTCCTTTCCTTGTTTCAGCGACAGAGCTGGGTGGACGTGGTGGGGGAGGCAGCTCTCTCACCTGTATTCCAACACTCTTTTCTAGTTCAACAGAAGAGCTATAGGAGGGTGGAGGTAAGGGTAAGGGTAGGGGTGGGGGTGGGGGTCGTGGTGGCAGCCATTGTGCCTGCATTCCGCTGCTTTGGGTAGCACCCAATTGCAAATGTGCAATTTGGGTGGCTCCTGGTTCTTGGAATGTCCCAAGCTGCCCACACTGCTGTCTCACTCGCTCTACATTTGTTGGACCGCTACTCTCCCCAACTACGTGCAAACTGGCCTTTGTGTCTACAACAGGCCCGGAGAAGAGTGAGAAGTTGGTTGCACCATACTTCCCTGCCGGCACTGACGGCGTGAAGACAGTGGCTGTATCCAAAGACTTCAAAGCTGGAAATGGCACAGTGACATGACTTGTCAATGAAATATGATGCCGGGAAGAACCCTGGCTAGGGTTATGGCTCATTTCACTTCCCATATCCGAGGACCTCAAAGTCATATTGGGGGAAGAACCTCCATATGAAAGGTTAACTAGGGGAAGAGAAGCCTGCAGTAAGGCTCTCTTTTTATTTAAAACCTCTCCCTCAGAGTCCAATCTACTCAAGAGCGCCACCCCCAAATGAGAGGTAAAGTCTGCGGCTTGGTCTCTGCCAACAGCCACAGCAGCATCTGCACCTGCTACCTTACATCTTGCTTCAGCTGGACCGCTGCCACAAGATTCCTCTGCTTCTCTAGTGTGCTTGGATAAGGCGGCACGACTATTCATTGCTGAAACCCCGGGGTTTTGAGACAGAATACCGCTGGACATGGATCCAGCAGTGGTAAAAGGGGCATACTGAGACTTGAGGCCAAGCTGATTGAAAGAGTGCTTGACTATCTGAACATTGGGATCGGGCAAATCTCCAAACAAATTCGAGCAATAACCCCTGTCCAAGGAGTCATCGACAGGGTAATGCAGCCAAGACAGCATTTCATCTTCATGAAAAGTGGGGTGGTGAAGGGGAGCGTCTCGAGAGCGCACTGATTCATTGACGATGGCATTCAGGGTTCCATCGTTGACAACCATATTCAATTTTGATGGCGCAGTATCTCCGTAAGAAGGATTATCGGGTCCGCGGCCACCATCACTGCCTTGCATCGTAAACTGTTGCTCCAGCCAAGTTAAATGATCTGGCCCAACAAAGGGTTAAAGTTAGAGAAACTGTGTTGAAATTGACGTTAATTGGAGAACATGTTAAGGATTAGTGCGAAGTTAAAAACAAAGGGCCTGCTGATTACATGCTCAAGTTCGGGTTTAAGTTAAAGAGACAGACAGAGTAAGGTTTATTTGGGTTTGAGTGTAAGTACAGACTGTGGCAGAGCTAGGGATTTGAGTGTAATAGAGCAAGAGTTTATCCTGGACCAGATTGTGAAGCAATGCACAGAGAGAGAGAGATCTGCTAATGAATTTGCCCATGCTCACTTCCAGCCGGTGTCTTTCACCGCCACATTTGCGGGGTCTGGCACTGTTACCCTAACTTACTGCGCAGGTTGTGCTGTAGTTTCGTGAATAATCAGACCTTAATTGAGAAGCGGACGGAATGCGCGTGGAGAGAGCGGAGAGCTTCTGTAGGCGCAGACTTTGATGGTGAAGGCTAACAGACCTGGGAGGAGAGGAGTCTTATGGCTGCTGGAATTGCAGGAATGGGTTGCAAGGAAAACGTTGGCAAAATATCTCCTTACACTGCGAGAAGTCGAGGAGCGGCGCGATGCAGAACAGAAGAAGACGAAGAAGAGAGAGACAGAGACGTCGCCGGTGCCGATACTGGCCGCCGGTGCGATTCGCGGTGCGGCCAAATTTTGACTTTGGTAAAAGAGGTATAAAAGGCACGGTGCATTTAAGAAGTGTGAACTCGGGGTTATAAGCAAGTCGTGTGCCCATGAACCTATGAAACGTGTGTAATGAACCTATGAAACGTGTGTAGCGCAGCGGTAGAGTATTCGCGCAGTTACATGGGGCACGGGTTCGAACTCGGGGTTATAAGCAAGTCGTGTGCCCATGAACCTATGAAACGTGTGTAATGAATCTATGAAACGTGTGTAGCGCGGCGGTAGAGTATTCGCGCAGTTACATGGGGCACGGGTTCGAAACTTGGCATGGGGTTGAATTCGGGCGGGCTTTGTGTTGAACTCGGGCACGCTCGTGTAAACTCAGGCCTTTAAAATCTCAGCCATAAAAAATACCTCGGAATGCTCGCCCAACTTCCATGTCGTCTCGATGCCATGCTCCCCACTTCTTAAATGCATCGTGCCTTTTCTAGTCGAGGACGGGCACCCTTGCTCTTCGAGTTCGATAAAATATAGCAAGTTTTTTTTTTAATTTTAGTGTAATTTTGATTGGCATTTTATAATTTTTGCAAGTACTTTACGGCCAAACAAGTTACTATGAAGCCCACCATATATGCTAACTCTATAAATATAATAACAACAACAAACATTAATGTTTTAATTTGGGAGATTTAAGAAACATTTGAGAACTTGAGGCTCAAACATTAAATCTTTCAGTACCCAAAAAAAAAAGATTATCAAACAACATTGTGAAGGAGGATTGTTATAATGAGAAGGGAATGTGTTCGGTACTACAGGAACCAATGTTAATGTGAGCTAGAGGTGGCATATTTCCTCCCAAGAAAAAAAAATATATTTAGGAATGTGCCTTCCCTTTGAGTAATGAGTTCCATGTTGTGATGTTACATAGTCTCTGTTTTAGGTTTGCTTCTTATTATGGCAGAATCTGTTTAGAAATTAAATACATTGAACTTTATAACACCACTTATATATTGATATCTCCTCTATCTTCCACAAATTCAAATTATAAAAGCTAATTTTTTTAAATTAAGGAAACCATGCTATGAATTTTTCAATAGCATCAAGCATGTACAACTCACTAATATGGTATTGCACGTAGATGGTCCTTGTGTTTTAGTGAGTGGGCGATAAGATGCCTAGGTGAAGTCGAGACACCAACAAAGTTTCTTCTTTCACTTTTCTCCATATGACGTAATGCCCCCATAGCATGCAAATAGACCCTTAACAAAACTTTAGAATAGGATTTTTAAAGGTATTAAACCATACACCTGTCAATGATAAGAGATAATGTGTAATGAGGTGTGATTGTTGGTGGCAACAACGAGCTATGGCAAAGGAAGTTGTTGATGGAATGGGATGCCTTGACATAAAGCTAATAACAAGACTACACATTTGATGTTACCATTGGTGTCAATCATGTTTTCCTATCAAGATGCCACTAATGAGTGTTAGGACTAGCTTGCCTTGTTGATGGTGTAAGGTCTCCTTCTTGGGAAACTCTAATTCTAACTTAGCTCGCATGAGCAAGAAGAAGAAGATGAAGAGCTTCCCTAGCATGGCATACTTTACCACCCAACCATTATATATACAAGTGGCCCTAGGTATCTAATGTGTACCTTGTTAGCCACACACCATACTCACACACCCCCTATTTCCCCACTGGCACCCCTGTCGCCATTGGGTCCCAAGCACTATGGGCGTGTCCCATTGCTAGCGATAACTTGTAAGGGTCATAACATTCTTTTCCCTTTTAGGAATCGTCATCCTTGACGAGACAAACTCTCAAGCACCCCTCACAAAAAAATTTAAGAAATTTCAAGGAGTACAATATCACAGTCATCATACGCTTTCTTCCAAACACAAACATAATCCCTAAATTACATAATCTGCTACAAAGCCAATCAATTCATTTGTCACTTCCAAGTCTCTAGTGTTTTCTTTGAGCCTCTGAGTCCCTTGTGTTATTGCAACACTTAGAAAGAGCACTTAGGATGGGCAACACATGCATCCCATACTGCAAATGTTTATAACATCTTGGTAATTTTGCTCTAGACTGTTACAAGTGCGTTACAACTCATCCTTACCTTGTAGGAGTGTTCAATGGGTGTTTAATAGAATTTGTTCTATGGGTGTTCAATAGACTTTTCCAAGTCTGTGTCACTATCATTGGTAGTCTTTTCATAAGTACCACTTGGCACTGATAGATACCAATGTACTGTAGGAATGAGTACCACTTAGTATTAATGTAGGAACAACGGTGTACATAGTTACATTACCAAACCCAATTGCACCTCTTCTCCAACAAAGGAATAAAGAGTGCACTGCCTTGGTATTAGCAAAACTAGATTTTTGACCATACCAGGCAATGTTTGCAAAAGGGATGCCTCACCTTATCCCTCAGGTAGATGGATATTCAATTTATATGGTTTAACTTTGGAGCTAAAGGATTTTTAAAATTACTAAAAATAGTGTAAATTTACGAGAATAAGGGTGGTTTTTGAACACCCAACAACGAGTTAAGTAAAACCTCACAAGGAAATATGTATGTTTCCTTTAAAAATTACACTGAAGACTTTCACATACATATCTATTAGAATTTTCACTCTATGGTTGATCGAGGACGCTTGAGATACCATTGTACCATGTTGGTAGTTGATATTGTGGCTATATACTACATTAATATTGGTGGGCTAGTGTTATTAGTTCTACATATCTATTAAAAATTTCACTCTATGTGGTTGATCGGGGATGCTTGAGATACCATTTGTACCATGCTGGTAGTTGGTATTGTGGGTAATACCACATTAATACTGCTTGTGTAAGAAATGAAGGATTCACAAAAAATATATTGCCTAAGGGGTTTCCAAATTGATTTTTAAGTACAAATTCACATCAAAACTCATATCCTATCTTGGGAGTTTCGCTCTATAGGAAACCCGTATATCAAGTGCATTGAAGGGAAATCCCTTATCTATGAAGTTTGAGTATTCATAAGACACTTTTTTAATACAAACTTATATCTCTTTTTTTCTTCATAATCCATTAAAAAACCTTTATATAAGTACATTTTAAAAAAACCTTTATATAAGTACATTTTTAAAAATGTAGCCCAAAAAATGTTGAAGGCACATGACATACTTATATATTTGTTAAAAGAAGCCCCCAAGCATCTCATCATGTGCATGATCAATTCATCATTAACATAATCAAAGATACCCGAGAGATGGGAACAGTTATAGCAAGATTGCAAATATGTGTGCTTTACTTCAAAAGATAATTAATGAGACCACTAAAGATAATGCTTTTCGAGTATTTAGTCACTTGGTTCTGGGATGGGTACCCGGTCACTTGATTCTCTTCAACTTCGGCATTGCTCTAGACTCTCAGTTTGATGTGTTAATCCAAAACTTCAACGCTTCAGTCCATTGAGCCCAATCCGCATCAGATTGAGTCTTGTAGTTTTGATGTGTGGGTCTCTAGCCATACATGAAGCGGAGGCATCTCAAGTGGAGATTTTCATTTGCCAGGTCATATTATCAGATTCTATTCTACAAAGTTTGAATGTCCTTCAACCTTGCGAATCTTGCAGTGCTTACCGTTTGCAAACTCTTCGAAGGTGCACAACATAGTGAGATTTTGCATATTGAATGAGCATTAAGGTTACACATGTTCTTTTAAGGTGAACCTTAGTTGTAATGTTTAGTCATCATACGCAAGGCAATGGAATGCTTATTTTAGTTATTATTTCATTGCATAGCCTAAATTTCAATCATGAATATATTATTGTCATTTGCAAAATGCAATCAAATGCTTAAAGGTTTGTATGACAAGGTGAATACAATGGTGGAAGGACATGCAAAAGAAAAGGCTTCAAATTGCCGACGAGCGTGTAGCTCAGCTGGTAGAGCTGTTGGGTTCCACGATGAGAACTCGGGTTCGATGCCTAAGGGTTACATGGAGGCATGGCATGCACAAATCTACCCTCCTGAAAAACAAAAAAGAGAGCTTCGAAATAAGGAGAATGGATGAAGTTAAGTGAACAGGGGTCACCCTAGGACTGAATCTAGATTTTGAATCGGTTGGTTAAATCGATGGACCCAGTGGGTGGGTTTACGATGCTGAAAAGTATGACATTTCCAAAATTCCATGAGTTGTCACGTATTTAATATATATATATAAGATCGTGAGGATGTATTGAAAAGGCTGGGAGGCGAGGCTATGATTGGCTTTGTAGTGGGACCCTTCTGGCAGCAAAGAACGTTGACTGCCAATGGATGGGATCCCAAGGCCCTGGACACACACCTGCTCTGACAGAGCCAGGATAATGTTATTTAACGTGCCAAGAAATGCAGCCAATTGGAACCTTGCATTTGATTGCCTCCTTTCCAAGTGGTGCCTTGTCGACCGCCTATTTGATTCGCCCTTGTGCCTTTGATTTCGAAAATCCGGCCATGGCCCCTCTTTTCTTGATTTTGTATTATTATTGCCCCCCCCCCCTCTTTTCTTCATTTTGTATTATTATTGCCCCCCCCCCCACCCCTCTCACTCTTAGGGAAACTCTTTTTATTAAACCTTACATGAATCCTTTTTGCCTATTGTTCGGGACGAAATTATCATTTTGAGAGCAGCTATTTTCATAATATTTCTCTCCGAAATATAACTAAATCTTGAAAATTTTAAAGAGGTTTTTTCCTTTTTTCCATAATTTTGAAAAGGTTTTTCCTAAAGTTGAACAAGTTCTAGACTAAGTCGAACCTATCTTTTCCCCGAACTCTGCTCCCTGTCAAATTTGAAGCCTTCCGAATCCTTCTTGAGGCATTTTACCCTTCAATAATATGGGTGCCAAACTTTTTTTGGGTACTAATTTGTTAGGGTGTAAGCGTTGATGGTCTGAATCCTTAGGGTGTAACCCTTCAAATTTGAGGCCCCCTGTCCCCCCCCCCCCCCCCCCCCCCGGCTCTTGTTATGTAGGTAAAGTTTCAGTTCTTGCTTAGTAATTTAATTTAACAGCTGCAAGAAAAGAACGGAGGTAGTGGTACTGCACTAAGTAAAAAAGATGTCTTTCCCAACCAATACAACGAGTTGGCACTAAAAGTTAAATAAATTACAAAGATTATAATTAGAATATGTGATATTTGTATCTTTAAAATAAAGACAATGATAGATTTTAGCTGGGAATTTTTTTTGGAAAAAGAAAAGGAAATTTTGATGTGCAAGTGCCCTTCCAAACACACACACACACACACACACACATCCCACCAAATATATCTCATTTACAACATGCCCCAATCTAAATTTTTTATTTTTCAATGGGGAAAAATACACTACAAACAAGGGTTTACTACTAAAGGAGGTGTGTGTGTGTGTGTGTGTGTGTGTGTGTGTGTGTGAGAGAGAGAGAGAGAGAGAGAGAGAGAGAGAGAGAGAGAGAGAGAGAGACTCAAATTCAAGGTCAAAGTCCTTCAAATTTGAGCATATGTCGTCTTTTTTGGGGGAAGGGGGTGGGGCTGTGGCGTAGGATTGAAGGGCTGAAGTATGTCTTTTGGTGTGCCTTATAAGAGGTTATAGCATTTGTTCAATTTTTCTTTAGATCAACAAGAAGTTTAACTTTTGTCAAGTTAACACAGCCAGAGAGAACCACCGCAAAGGACTTTCTCCTTTTACCTCCATCTAGGCATAGAGAGTTCTACCTTCAACCCCACAGCAAAGTCTTGAGCATTCCGGTGTGATGATGTAGTGGGGATGTGATGAACGACACCCACATCAAGAAGTTTCAATTGCGGCTTGAAGGCAAGGGCCGCAACGACACATGATTCAACAAGGTTAAGGTAAGCTCTCGAAGGTAAGGAGCAATGATACATGATTTGGCAAGGTTAAGGTAAGCTCTTAAATTGAACATATTTGGCATGCCCCAAGACTTAGCTCCGTTCATCCATCCATTCTAGTCCATCCCAATAGATCCTAATCTATTGGGATCACCGAATATTTCCCAGTATTGATTAGGAGGTCACACTTTGAAAAACATATGGTTTGGAGTCTTGGATGTGTGTTGTTTTTTATTTTGTTTTGAAGCATTAGGGTATTCTATTTTCATCTCTTGGAAAGGAAAAACCTAGCTTCTTGGTGATTTGCATTTGCATTAAAGCCAAGGAATAGCTTAGTAATTGTGATTAGGAGTGGAATCCACTTCTAAAACATAAGCATTAAGCTCCATTAGGTGTGGATTAGAGTGGGATAATTAATTTTTGTTCATGCATTGTTAGCATTGGTAGCATGCAAAACTAACAAAAAAATATAATTAAAAAATACTTAAACACTTGTATAACCACCATTAACTAGGATTAGGACTCTTAATCACTTATATAACCACCATTAACTAGGATTAGGACTCTTAATCACTTATATAACCACCATTAACTAGGATTAGGATCCTTAATCACCTCACATCAAGTCAAAAAACTCCAAAGCTAGGCCAAACAAGCTCTTGGGTTGGGAGACATGAATCCACGGTCCCGCGAAAAAAGATGTGAGCCAAACACTTGAGTTAACACACATGAGCGTGGAGACATGAGTCGTGAGCGTGGAGACGTGAGTCAACCAAACATGAGTGTAGAGGTAGGTATACCTAATATTGTAAAGAGAATGTGGGGGAGAGAGAGAGCTTCAAACCCTAGCAAGCAAACACACACACAAGAGAGAGCAAGGCAAAGAGAGAGATGGATAGCTGAATTTTCTTCTATCTTCTTCTCCTCTACTCAACCAACATAACATAAAGATAAGAGTACACACTATATGGGTTAGTACTTAACTACAACATACAAGGGTCGGTCCATAATGCGAACCCGACTAAATGAGCTGGCGCTATAACTATGCTAGTCTCTAGTAATCCAAAATGGCTATCACCACACACAGCCTATCATCTCACTAGCCGCATATCACCCATAATCTCACCAACCATGCCAGTGGTGTAGATACGGAAGCTATCACCTAGGCGGGTCATCAATGTCTACCGTAGCACTAGTTGAGCTCGATATCTCAACACTCCCCTTTGAGCTCAACTCCACACACTGCACTCCAAGTAAGCTCCTAAACCTATGGGGCTTCTCTGTGCCCAATGCCTTCGTGAAGATATCAACCCCACCTGATCCTCTGTACTGACATATACCAGATCTACATCTCCTACTACTAGAACTTTCTCCCTCACAAAGTGATAATGCACCTCAACGTGCTTCGTTCTAGCATGATATACTGGGTTATTGGCCAATTGTATGCTACTCATGTTGTCACAAATATATAACAACTGCCCTATCCACCACGGGCTCTCCCATGTCACCAAGTAGCTTCTGAAACCAAGCTACCTCACAAGCTACCATAGCAACACCCTTGTACTCTGCCTTTGTACTCGACAAGGTAACTGTTGGCTGCTTCTTACTGCTTCAACTCATAGCAGCACTCCTAAATGAGATCATAAAACCACTAGTAGATCTCCTATCTACAATACTACTAGCCCAATCAGCATCCGTGTACCCATGCAATTGTATCTTTGTACCAGCCTCATAGAAAAGTCCATAATCAATTGTGGGCTTTATGTACTGGAGGATCCATCTAGCTGCATCCAAGTGTGGCTTCCTAAGGGCCTGCATAAACTGACTCACAAATCCAACAGCATAGCTCAAGTCTAGCCTTGTAATGGTCATGTAGATCAAACAACCCACTATGCGCTTGTATGTAGTGGGGTCCTCTAAAAGCTCACCTGTATCTATGGAAAGCTTTGTGTTCTACTCCAAGGCACTGAAATAGGCTTACAGCCTGTCATTCCATACTTGGACAACATGTCCAAGCCATACTGCCTCTGCAATAGCAAAATGCCTTGAGGTGATTTGTTATGACCCATGTTATTTGACGAATGATAATCATGGTCATTTACATTTATATATTTTTTATGATGCCTATTTCTCATGAACACGTTAGGATTGATTGATGTGATGTCAATTGATTGTTACTACTGACGTGGTTTATGTTTATGAGTTTAGGTGATGAGATGTGCAAGGGTACCGATTTAGGTGTTGCACAGTGCGAGGGTACCGATTTAGGTGTCACACGGATGGTGGATTGAGTCATGGCGTGTGGACCGATATCATAATATTTTGTGGCTGTATTATGGCGATTGATATTATTTTGACATCAGTGTGATGTGTGTGTGTGCACGCGTCAATTTATTGTACAGTGTGCATATGAGCATTAGTTGATTTATTTTGTAATGTGCATATGTGCACAAGTTAGATTATTGTATTAGAAAAATAGTGCAAACCTTAGAAGGTTTGAGGACAAAGGTTAATTGAGGACAAAGGATTAAATGGCAAAGTCCAAATATGGATGTGTACTTTATTTTTAACTGAAAGCCTACTTTGGAATATAAAACAAATACCCACGCGAGAAGAAGCCACTCATGTTGGGGGGGAAGATTGCACCTAGTCTTGTGTTGCCTTGTGTTGATGGTGATGTATTTCTTTCTCTTGCTCTATGTTTTGATATGTGCTTTAATTTTCAATTTAATTCAAGTAGTTGTTTTGATATTTGATATAATTTTTATGAGTCTTTTGATTATTCTCTTCAAGAAAATTAAAGGTCCGGTTGCAGTGGTATCACAGCTTTGGTGTAATTTAATTTTCTTGAAGGCGGTCAAAAGAGGTGAAAGAGACAAAAACAGAGGTGATTTTGGTAATTTTCTTGAATTTAAATGAAAGAAGAATACGTGATTTTGGTAATTTTCTTGAATTTAAATGAAAGAAGAACACGTTTAGGGATTTTTGTTTATGTATGGATGAAATAAAGCTTATTTTTGACCATTGGGTAATCAATCTCAATCTTTTGCCCAAAGGGTAAAACTAGGTGGAAAACCATTAGTGGGTTTTCCAAAACCATAAAACCACCTTCCTCTTCACTAATCCTCTTCTTAATCTGTCTGTACGGATTGAAAGAGCAAGCAGAGGAGCATGGAGAGCCATAAGCAGAATTGCTAAACCTTTCCTTTGCTCAATTTCTATAATAGAGGGTTGAGAATTATTCAAGAGTCTTTTCAAAAATTACTTTATTTATTTTTATTTTCTTTTTCCTCCTCTGCGCTGTGCTGCGCTGGGTGGGCGTAAGCTTAAAGTATATATATATATATATATATATATAATTTCCAATATCTCTCTCTCTCTCCCACCCGGGCGGGCGGCAGCGCATTAATCTTTCTCCATCGGGCTGGCGGCGGCCAGACCTGCGATTTCAGGGCGGGGAGGATTTTCAAATTTGCGCTTAATGAAGCAAAAGCTTTGTGAGCTTTTGCTTCTCCCTCAAATCTTGGCCGGTTGGGCTAAATCCATAATTAAAAAAAACAAAACAAAACAAAACAAATCTCCCTTTTTTTTCTTTCGCGCTACACTGTCGGAATAGCTGTGGGAGAAAAAGAAATTGTACATCTTATAAAAACTTTATTAAGCTTATTAATCAGCATAAAAGTTTCATAGATTTTAAAATATATATATATATATATATTTATGCTTTTGTCTAAGCTTTAAAAGCTTTAAAATATATATATATATATATTTTTATGCTTTTGTCTAAGCTTTAAAAGCTTTCAAACAAGCTTAAAGCTTTACAAATGAGATTAGTAAAATGTTTTACAAAAGAATTTTTTTTGACTATTCCCATCATATTTTATGGAAAAGGATCCCATGTACATATAGTTAGTTTGGATTTCTTCTACAGATTTTTAGAATTTACCTCAAGAAAAATTTTGAGAGTTGTCAAATTCTGGTGAATAATGTTGTTTTCTAAATCCTCATGAAGTACGAATAATATAAACAGCTTGTTAGTGAAGATATCATTAAAATGTTGCTTTAACCTATGGCTAGTTTTCTAATTTTAAAGAGTACATGGATTATTTCTTGAAAAATTATGCATTTGTGTATTGAGCTAACTTGGCAGGACTCACATCTAGTTCGACATTCCAAATGAGATAAGAAACCCTATCTTTTCTCTTGTTTTTAATTTTTTCTATTCTTTTAATTGTTAAGAAATGGGTGAATATCCGCACCATCGTACTATTCAGGAACAGCTTGACACCGAAGAAGTTAACGGACTCGACACATTAACCAAAGGTGGAGGTATGTGTAAAAAAATTATTTATTGTATACAATTTCTTGTTTGCTTTTGTATCTGTTTTCTGAATATTCTTTTCTTTTAGATCTAGTTAGAAAACTTTAGCTCCTGAAAAGAATTTTAGATACAGTGACCTAACTAGAAAGATCAAGACAAGATTAGCAAAAGTTATCTTCAAGATCTAGCTGCCCAAATTCAAGTAAAAATGATTGTTAGACATTTCATAGAAGATTAAGACCAATTTGAAGATTCAAGAACCAAGCAAGCTTCTCCAGTCTTTGATTCAAGTTATCAATTGCTTCACCATCGAATTTAGTGATGATGAGAAAGTAAAGAAATAGCTCTCAAGTGACTAGAAACCAAGCTTAAGTTGTATACCAATCACAATTACGAAGTTTATATCAATTGCCTATTTCTCATGAACATGCTAGGATTGATTGATGTGATGTCAATTGATTGTTACTACTGACGTGGTTTATGTTTATGAGTTTAGGTGATGAGGTGTGCAAGGGTACCGATTTAGGTGTTGCACAGTGCGAGGGTACCGATTTAGGTGTCGCACGGATGGTGGATTGAGTCATGGCGTGTGGACCGATATCACAATATTTTGTGGCTGTATTATGGCGATTGATATTATTTTGACATCAGTGTGATGTGTGTGTGCACGCGTCAATTTATTGTACAGTGTGCGTACGAGCATTAGTTGATTTATTTTATAATGTGCATATGTGCACAAGTTAGATTATTGTATTAGAAAAATAGTGCAAACCTTAGAAGGTTTGAGGACAAAGGTTAATTGAGGACAAAGGCTAATTAAATGGCAAAGTCCAAATATGGATGTGTACTTTATTTTTGGCTGAAAGCCTACTTTGGAATATAACACAAATACCCACGCGAGAAGAAGCCACTCACGTTGGGGGGAAAGATTGCACCCAGTCTTGTGTTGCCTTGTGTTGATGGTGATGTATTTCTTTCTCTTGCTCTATGTTTTGATATGTGCTTTAATTTTCAATTTAATTCAAGTAGTTGTTTTGATATTTGATATAATTTTTATGAGTCTTTTGATTATTCTCTTCAAGAAAATTAAAGGTCCGGTTGCATGATCTCACCATCTCTATGCCCAAGAAATACCACAGCTCACCCAAATCCTTCATCTCAAACTTCTACTTCAAAAGCATCCTGACATCATGTATGTCTACATCACTATCACCAGTGATAATCAAGTCATCCACATAGATGACTAATAGCATGATCCCTCTGTTTGTCTTTTTCACATATAGTGAAAAATCTACATTGGATATCTGAAATCCAAGGATAACAAGATACTCCCCGATCTTGTTTGACCATGCTCTGGGTGCCTGCTTCAAGCCATACAAGGCTTTGCGTAACCTGCACACAAAATCTGGATGTGCATCACTCTCATAACCTGGTGACTGCATCATGTACACTTCTTCTTGCAAATCACCATGCAAGAAAGCATTCTTTACATCCATTCGATGTAAAGACCAACCCATCCAATACAAAACCCCAATGTTATTCCTTATGGAGGCACATGTTAAAAGTGTGGATTTGAACATGCTTTCAACACCCTTTCAATGATTATCCCAATTTAAATAGAGTGACAATCACCCCATTGGCAAAAGCAGCATGCACAACCATAAGAGGCACATGTTAAAAGTGTGGATTTGAACATGCTTTCAACACCCTTTCAATGATTATCCCAATTTAAGTAGAGTGACAATCACCCCATTGGCAAAAGCAGCATGCACAACCACTTCAGTGAGTCTTAACTTATTAAGCGTACAAGGAGGACTTATTCATACAACCCCCCTTAATGCCATCACAAGGCTCTAGAGCAAGATAAACATCCAAGGTAGCTACGAAGTAAAAACCTTAGGCTTCAACCTCAAAGCCAGCCACCAAAGAGCCTAAGGTGCAAGCCCCAAAGGCTATAGTAGCCCCTAAGAAGCAAAAAAAGCTTAGGCTTGAACCTCAAAGCTAGCCACCAAAGAGCCTGAGGCGCAAGCCCAAAGGCTTTAGTTCTTGAACCACCAGATATCCAAAAGAAGAAAACCTTGAAGAGCACATGGAAACTCAATGTACTATTGGTTGTCAAGGGCAACGATGTTGTGACCAATGGTTCAAATGATAGGTCCAAAGTTGTCTCCCTCGTGAAGACAATGGGAATCCTCTTTCTCAAACTAACTCTGGTCAGCAACAATGAGATCCAGTAACAAATTACAATAATCATTTGTTCATCATACAATCTTCCACGACATACGCATGGGTGTCCTAGGCATCGCGAGCCCATGCATCGCCTGGTCAGAACCCTCCAGGATCCTCCTTAGGTGTCCTGGCACTTCACTCAGGGACCGCTTCATCGGCCCTCCTCCATCGTACCGAAAGTGCACCATTTTAATCGTACCGAGGCTGGTCCAGGCTTTGCCGCGTGAGCTGTTCTTTGAACACTCCCCACCAGCTGTCGCAACCGAACTTCCCTTAGAAAAACATATACCAAATGCTCCCTCCAGCATTCTGGCGTCTTCTTGATCGTAATTCTGAATTTCATAACAGAATTTCTCGAATTCTGTAACCTTGATCCACATATCAATTCAAAGGGTCTCAAACTTAGTTTTAGGTTTGGCGGGAGATTTGAGTGTATTTTCTTGAACTAGTCACATCTTCTTTCCTCGAAACTCATGAAAGAGTTTGGTCTTGGTCATAGTTTGATTCAGGTTTCGAGTCTGATAAGATTTTTTCTGAACTATATTTCTCGAAAAGGGGTGATATTTCAGTTACTATTTTACTGAATTTCATTCATTGAATATTCACTTAACTGATTTCTAAATTAATTACGAATTCCGATGAGAAATAAATTAATCATTTATCTGAATATTTTGACTTCGATAGATTTTTTGAATTTTCTCTTTACAATCTGAGTGTATATAAAACGATAGAAATTTCTCTCTTAGAGTATTTACTTATTCATTTATCAAATGGTCATAAAAATTAAACATAGAATTAAAGAGAATTCTAATTTTGATATAAAAATTCTTTATGCATTTATTTATGCATAAAAATCAACGTCAATGGGAATAACACTTTTATTTTAAAAAATCCTTTTATACATCTATTTATGCATAAAATCAATTTTAATAGGAATTACACTTTTAAAATAAAAAGAATTTATTTATGCATCTATTTATGCATAAAAATCAATTTTTACAAGAATAACGCTTTATAATAAAATTTCCTTTATGCATCTTTCTATGCATAAAAATTAAATTCAATGAAAATAAGACTTTTATAATTAAAAAAATTTCCATTATGCATCTTTCTATGCATGAAAAGTAAATTTAATGAAAATAACACTTTTATAATTAAAAAAATCCATTATGCATCTTTCTATGCATAGAAATTAAATTCAATGAAAATAACACTTTTATAATTAAAAAAATTCCATTATGCATCTTTCTATGCATAGAAATTAAATTCAGTAAAAATAACACTTTTATAATTAAAAAAATTCCATTATGCATCTTTCTATGCATAGAATTTAAATTCAATGAAAATAACACTTTTATAATTAAAAAAATTTCATTATGCATCTTTCTATGCATAGAAATTAATTTTAATAATTAATATCAGCGATATCCATGCATATTCATAGGTGAATATGTACATAGAGTAAATTAGAATATTTCTTTTAGAATGCACAAACGGTGGGAATTACTCTTTTGGAATAACATAAAAATAAGCTTTCTTTTCCATAAAATTCTAGAAAATTTTATCATAACCTCCTTTGTATGGCTGACCATTTCTTATTTTTAACATTCCATTTTCAATTTAAATTAACCCCAATCTAGATGTAAAGGACTCTAATCTACATAATTTTTAATTTCCAAGGGAGTAAACAACAAGAAAAATTTAATTATTCTTTTTGTTAAACATTCTAGGATAAAGAAAGGCTGAATTGTAAAGAAGAGAGGGGGTGGCCTTTTCATCAATGCATAGCATTAGAATTTGTTTTAATCAACTATAAAACAAGAAAATCAAGAAAACCATAGATTTAAAATTAAAAAGTAAGAAAAATTTAGCTTGCATGGAGTTGTAACCTTTCCTTTGGCTTGAGGGATTGAGGGTTCTACTCTTGTTTGAAGCAAGAGTGGCCACCAATTACTTTGGAGAGGATTAAGCCAAAAATAATTGAATTATCGAGAAAATTCAATGTAAATGGCTCTAGGTATAAGTAGAGTAATAGTGTATAAACACCATTAAGCTTTTACAAAGGGGGAGGCTTCTATTTATAGGAAAAAGTGAGCCTCAAACCAAGCAAACTGATTCTAGAATTTTTCAAATCAGTTTGGTTAATTTTTGATCATTTTTGGGTCAGTTCAGCTTACTTTTTGGAACTAGACTTGAAATAGGAGAGATGAAATATCTCAATTAATTGATTTAAAATTGGGGGTAATGATGAGAAAAAAGGTGCCTCTTCATGAGGGGGGAGAATCTCCACTTTGAGGTGTCAAAATTCAGTTTTTTATTGTTTCCTTTGGTCCTTAGTCCACTCTTCATCTTATCTTCATCTTATGTGAGCATTTACTCATTTTTGGGGGGTTTTTCTTTGTTTCTTCAATTGATCTCCTCCCTACATTTGGATTAATCTTATTGGTCCCTCAGAACCTTAATCTAAAATTTTCAAAAAATCTGGACCCTTAGGCTAAGGTCGTTTAAGCAGATTATAATTTATTTCTAATGCACCTTAGGAAATTCTTTTTAAACTTGTGTTTCGGGGGAATTTATTTTAATAAGAAAGATATTTTTCCATCCAAAGATATCTAAAAATTGAATTACCTTTCTCTAGGCCAAAACAGGTAAAAACAAGATCTTTTATTATTCTTTATTATTCTGAAAAGGGGATTGATACTATAGGGGAAGAAAATGGACATCTTGAGGGGTTGGGGAGGAATCTTACATCCTATAAAGTTGTGAGACCCCTCTGCCCCCTCTGTGCATTCCCAGTGACTAGCATAGCAGAAGTAGCTTCCTCTTGCGCATCCTCTTGCGCAAGAGGGCAGGGTTTCCCACTCGGTCGTAGCCTCGCCCTCGAATGTCCAGACACGAGACTAATCTAGTGGTCATTCCGAAACCGAAACCGAAAAAATTTCCCTTGCCCGGAAAACGGGGACGATTCCACCTTTTTGATTTTCTTAATGAATTTTCTAACGGGGTCAAGAGGCTAAACTATCCTTCACCTGATTAAACCAGATAGAAGAAAAACTATTACAGACTTAACTTGAAGAAATCAACGCTTTTTTCCTAACCAAAATCATATTAAGAGACTAAGGTTATGTAAAAGGAAAAGAGAAGGGTGTGTATTTGTGAAGGGACTTAAGATCCAGTAGCTCATCTATTTAAAGGTGGAGCTAGAAGGCTTTTTGTATGGAGCAAGAAGCCTAGTTGTATTTGAGCAACTTAATAAGCAAGATATTTTCTTGTATTTTGTGAGTCTCTCTCCTCCACATAGTTGATCTAGCATGAGCACCACGAATTCTAACATGGTATCTAGAGCTTGGCAAGAGTAGGTCACTTTTGTGGTGTAGAATAGGTCAATTTTCTTATCTTTTCCCTTGTGGAGCTAAACCTCCTAGCAGTGGAGGCCCTCCAACAACTTGTGGAGGCAAGAACTCGTGGAATGTTCAACTAAGAACTCGTGGAATGTTCAACTAAGAACTTGTAGAGGAGGCCTGGGTGCACACATTCGTACAGCCAATCAGCCGAATTATCTTCTCTCCGCCGCGGCATTCTGACTGGTTCAACTCGGCGCTGTTTCTGCTGCCATACAATAATACGCCGTGTATAGGCGGTTGTAGGCTGCATTGGCTTAGGGCTTTTGAAGCCCATAGCCTTAGGAGTCTACAGCTCAAATTTAAGCCCTAATGGTCGCTCGACGCGGTTGCTACAGGAGAAAAACCAGGGCTGCCCTCTTGAAATCCATTGAAGCTCACCATTAAAGCTTCAAAATCAAGTTTTTTCTTTCTCTAATCCCCTCTTCTTTGCTCTAATCACCTAAGTGCTCTTGTGAGGGCTTGTTGCTGATCTAATTTTTTATTTTCAAGCGGTGGCCATACACCATGAGGTATTCATGAGCCTCATTCTCATCAAGCTCCATCATCAACATCATCTTCAAGTGCACAAAGCTTTTCAAAGTGTGCTTATGAGCACTAATAGTGTTAATTAACACTAATGAGGCTTCTAATCCAGCAAAGGGGAGTTATTCCAAAGTGTTTTTAAACACTAAGAGTGTTCTTAAACACTAATAGTGGTGAATCTAATCACCAATGCAAGTGTCATTAGATGCTAGAAATGTGCTCTTAAGCACTAATCATATTTTTAAACACTAATGGTGATCTTAATCACCAAACAAAGTGTTGTCTTAACACTAATGTGGTTTTAACCATCAAAGGAGGAGGTCTTTAACACTAAGGAGGCTCTTCTTCATCAACATTGGAGGCCAGGCACACACCATAAGTGCCACATTAGAAGTCTTCATCATCAACCCGCTTCTATGCTTACCTTGGCAACCTTCTAAGGAGAATTGGTGCAACCATAAGCCGTTGTCTTCATCCCATAAGCCAAAGAGGTTGAAGTTTTCTGGTTTTAAATCAACAAAATCAGTTTTTTTGAGTGGTTTAAAGTTGGGCACATGTACACTAAGTGATCACCTTTAATGTTTTTGTGTATCACCCTTGAGGCTCTTGTTTGTAAGAGGCATAGGCATGTCATAAGCCATACGCTCTCATTTCCCAAGCCCAAGGCATGTTATTCCGCTGCATATTCAACATTTTCATCTTCTAAGATGAGTTGTAAGGTTGAGCATAGCATCACTAAGTGCTCTACCTTGTTGTTTGTCATGTTTTTAAGCATCTCTTGGCATTGTTTTTGTAAGAGGCATAGGCAACATTATGAGCCATGCCCTCACCTTCTTGAGCCAAGAATGATGTGCCTTATTGGTTTGAGCATTTACCTCAACCACTTACTCACTTTCATTAAGCTTGTACCTTAAAACCCTAATGGGTATCATCATGTAACCAACATGCACAAAAGCTTTTGTTGTAATCAAGGAGTAGACACTGCCCTTGACCAATCTATAAGGCAAGTGGTAAGACCCTCCCTTTCCCTTTCCCATATAAAGCTACCTCATAACCATTACTCTAAGGAATTCCCTCATTGCCCATGGAGGACGTATGGTATGCTGAAAAGCATCAAGCATGTTGAAGGAACATCTATGTGCAAACCACGTAAGCAAGGGTGGCAGCCTTGTTTTGATCATTGTGTGAGAATGGTCAAGGTGGAAAGCATGTGGAAGCAGTGGCATGTATGTCTAAAGCATGTCAACTACAAGACGTCAAGCAAGCACAAAGAGTGGGGTGCACCATCAAGCATGTTGAAGGAACATCTATGTGCAAACCACGTAAGCAAGGGTGGCAGCCTTGTTTTGATCATTGTGTGAGAATGGTCAAGGTGGAAAGCATGTGGAAGCAGTGGCATGTATGTCTAAAGCATGTCAACTACAAGAGGTCAAGCAAGCACAAAGAGTGGGGTGCACCATCATTAAGGTGTACATATTCATCATCGACATCAACTAAAGACTTAGATGGCATCATTGTATTAGCCTCTAAGGCTCTAGGAACATAGTTGTAAGTCCTAGATAACCACACCACCATTCTTGTAAGCCTAATGTTATAAAGGCAATCTTTTTCATATGTCCAATACCACCTATTCCAAACACTTTCATAGTTGGTATTGAGGGGGGATATTAAGAGACTAAGGTTATGTAAAAGGGGAGGAGAAGGGTGTGTGTGTGAAGGGACTTAAGGTCCACTAGCTCATCGATTTAAAGGTGAAGCTAGGAGGCATTTTGTATGGAGCAAGAAGCCTAGTTGTATTTGAGCAAGAAGCCTAGTTGTATTTGAGCAACTTAATAAGCAGGATATTTTCCTATATCCATATAGTTGATCTAGCATGAGCACCACGAATTCTAACAAATCAGGCACAGCCGTTGATCTAATCATTTGAGAAAGTCTTCAGGGTTTTTTTTTTTACTACTCAAGTTCTAAGCGTATTCCTATTATTTCCATTTCATTATTAAAACTCCACTAATTCCAGCCTAACCCCATCCGGCCCATGGGTTCCAACCACCACTGGAATTGGTAAAACCAGACAATTACTTACCCACCCATAATTGAATGCCTTTCTTAACTTTTGCTTTCGAATACAGATACGCACACACTCCTCTTTAAAACTTTAACTAATAAAACAATCCATTGACAAACAATTATTGGTTAACAGATGTCATAACTCAAAATTTCCATCCAGTCCCTTGTTTCTTTAAAAAAAATAGTATCACTCTGAACTCTCCATTGAGACCAACTGGTCAGCAAAACGAGATCCAGTAACAGATTACAATAATCATTTGTCCATCATACAATCTTCCACGACATACGCATGGGTGTCCTAGGCACCGTGAGCCCGTGCATCCTCCTTAGGTGTCTTGGCTTGCTTCGTCGGGCCTTGTCCATCGTACCAGAAGCGCACCATTTTAACCGTACCGAGGCTGGTCAAGGCCTGGGCAAGCTTTGTCGCGTGGGCTTTCCTTTGAACACTCCCCGCTAGCTGTTGCAATCGAACTTCCCTTAGAAAAACATATACCAAATGCTCCCTCCACCAGCATTCTGGCGTAAGACAGTCCTTTAAGAAAACTAGGTTTCTATGCAAGTTCTCAATTTAATTTTCTTTTGAATACAATGAGTATATCTTAAATCAGTATCCCCAAAACTTCTTGATCGTAATTCTGAATTCCATAAGAGAATTTCTCAAATTCTGTAACCTGATCCCCATAGATCAATTCAAAGGGTCTCAAACTTAGTTTTAGGTTTGGCAGGAGATTTCAATGTATTTTCCTGAACTGGTCACATCTTCTTTCCTCGAAACTGACGAAAGAGTTTGGTCTTGGTCATAGTTTGATTCAGGGTTCGAGTCTGATATGATTTTTCCTTAACTATCTTTCTCGAAAAGGGGCGATATTTCATATACTATTTTACTGAATTTCATTCATTGAATATTCACTTAACTGATTTCTAAATTAATTACGAATTTCGATGAGAAATAAATTAATTATTTATCTGAATATTTTAACTTCGATAGATTTTTTAAATTTCCTCTTTACAATCCGAGTAAATATAAAACGATAGAAATTTTTCTCTCAGAGTATTTACTTATTCATTTATAAAATACTCATAGAAATTAAACATAGAATTAAAGAGAATTCTAATTTTGATATAAAAATTCTTTATGCATCTATTTATGCATAAAAATCAACGTCAATGGGAATAACACTTTTATTTAAAAAAAATCTTTTATGCATAAAATCAATTTTAATAGAAATAACACTTTTAAAATAAAAAGAATTTCTTTATGCATCTATTTATGCATAAAAATCAATTTTTACAAGAATAACGCTTTATAAATAAAATTTTCTTTATGCATCTTTCTATGCATAAAAATTAAATTCAATGAAAATAACACTTTTATAATAATAAAAAATTCATTATGCATCTTTCTATGCATAAAAACTAAATTCAATGAAAATAACACTTTTATAATTAAAAACAATTTCCATTATGCATCTTTCTATGCATAAAAATTAAATACAATGAAAATAACACTTTTATAATAAATTTTTTTCCATTATGCATCTTTGTATGCATAGAAATTAAATTCAATGAAAATAACACTTTTATGATAAAAAAATTTCCATTATGCATCTTTCTATGCATAGAAATTAAATTCAATGAAAATAACACTTTTATGATAAAAAATTTCCATTATGCATCTTTCTATGCATAGAAATTAAATTCAATGAAAATAACACTTTAATTCCATTATGCATCTTTCTTTGCATAGAAATTAAATTCAATGAAAATAACACTTTTATAATAATAAAAATTTCATTATGCATCTTTCTATGCATAGAAATTAAATTCAATGAAAATAACACTTTTATAATAAAAAAATTCAATTATGCATCTTTCTATGCATAGAATTTAAATTTAATAAAAATAACACTTTTATAATAAAAAAATCCATTATGCATCTTTCTATGCATAGAAATTAATTTTAATAATTAATATTAGTGATATTCATGCATATTCATAGGTGAATATGTACATGGAGTAAATTAGGATATTTCTTTTAGAATGCACAAACGGTGGGAATTACTCTTTTGGAATAACATAAAAATAAACTTTTTTTTCCATAAAATTTTGCCATAACCTCCTTTGTATGGCTAACCATTTCTCATTTTTAACATTCTATTTTCAATTTAAATTAACCCCAATTAGATGTAACGGACTCTAATCTAGACAATTTTCAATTTCCAAGAGAGTAAACAATAAGAAAAGTTTAATTATTCTTTTTGTTAAACATTCTGGAAAGGCTCAACTAAGAAAGGTAATATGCCCTAGGAATCCCTAATCGGAGGATAAAGCAAGAGATTGCCTTCAGAACAGGCATGGGTACCACACAAACCTAAGCCTAGCTCATTATTGACCATACCATCCTACTACATGGGTACGAATGATGAGTTGATGATAATTGCTAATGTGCCATCACTAAAGGCCTACACTGAAAGGAGAAATGAGAGCCTCGAGAGAACAATCCTCTTAGACCCAGTCTCACGATAGCCATGGTTGAATTGGCATGCAAGTTGGAAGCTTGGTAGTATGAAGTCCATCAATGGATGAAAGAAAAGCTCAAACTAGTTGGAGAAATTGAAGAGACATAACAAGCCAAAATAGATAACCCATGAACAAACATTAAAGGATGTACTGGTCAGAGGAATTGGGAAGCACTATGAGGGAGATATGATATCAACGCCACAATTCCAATCAAATTACGAGGAGTATATGATCCTTGACGGGTGAGTGGGAGTGAGAATCGTTACAAAAGACATGTGGCAAAGATGGGGAGCAAGCCCCTTAAAAGAGACAAAATAGTCCTCAAGCTAGCATACGAAAATTTAGGAACCCCTATGGATTTTGAGGTAACATCATGTGGCCTGACCTATGAGCATACATTTGATGTTGTTGACTCCGTAAGACCCACCAATTATAATATAATTATGGGAAGACATCCGTGCCTCATTTATGCATCAATTATCAATTATTCACGATTAGGATTATGATGTCATTTACCTCTGTTAAGAGGGAAATATAATTAAGGTGAACCTAAATCACCATAAATACCATTAAGGTGAACCTAAAGAATCATAAGTACAAAGAAGTTGATGAAATTCATAGATCAAGCTCCCTAATCAACTATCTAATTATATCCTAATCTTAATCTAATCATAAATTAATGACAATACTAATCTAAGGTGGATAAAAATGAACAATACTCATGGTGATGAGTGTGTGCTAATTAAGTTTAGACTCAAGTTCAGTTAGGTTACAAGATGGAAACTTGTACTCATAGAAAGACTTGAGATGTTGTGCTTGTATTTCAATGCTTCAAATGTCGTCATTTTATATGAGGAAAGTACAACAAAGCTAATGCTTCAAATGTCGTCATTTTATATGAGGAAAGTACAACAAAGCTATGATAGCTCATGTGGGATAACTTGGCACTCTACCCCCCTTAATGCTAGATTGGGTAAAATTTTAGGCTTTCACTCTTCCTCTCTCTCTCCCCTTGTGCTAGGCTAATTTGGCCTTTATGCTACTTTGGCATTATAGCTACTTTGGCTATGAATTTCAGCTTGAGTACATCATATGGCCTCAAAGGCTGATTACATCACACTTTTTGTAGAGACAAGAGGGGTGAAAAGGACAATGGTTCTTTCTCTAGAAGAGCCCGCCGTCTTCAGCTGGGGGACAGCTTTGGCCTCGATGTAGTTTGCCTGCTTTGTTTTTGGATAGCAATGTTCTTCTAGGTGACCAATTTTTCCACAATAATCACAAACAAGCTTTGGTTTATCTTTATTGCGATGACATTCATTCTTGGTATGACCAAGTTTTTCGCAGTGATAGCATTTTGGAAGTTGATATATTGATTGATTTGTCCTTTGAATTCTCCCACCCTTTGTGTACAGTGCTTGCTCACTTGAATGTGATTTGAATGATTCTTTATTTTTGAATTTAGATTCTTGTTCAAGTAGAAATGATTCTACATCTTGAAGTTTAGTGTTGGGCACATTTTTAAGTGTAGCAAAAATTGATTCATAAGGTTCTTTGTCAACACTTTTTAGCAATACAGCAATAGATTCATATTCCTCGATGACTCTCTTTAATGCACTAATTGATACCTTTGAATTTACTGATGTGTTGTGCCATGGTCTTTGTCTCCTTCTTGTCAAGCTTGTAGAACTGCATGAGAAGGTTGATCTTTGAGCTCTTTAAGTCAGTGCCAAAAATCTTGTTGAGTTCCTGCCATGCCAACTTAGTATCCTTGATGCTAGCAATGTGACTTATCACATCATCACCAAGATTTTGAGCGATGAGCCCCAATGCTTTGTTGTTTTGAAGTGGCTCAACCTCCACTTCTTCATCCTCAATAAGGTGCCAAAGCCCCTTACGCATAAGCAAATACATGGTCTTGCTTTTCCATGTGAAAAAACCATCACCATTAAATCTTGAGACGACTTCTACATGCTCCATGATTGGAAGGGGGTCTTACCTTGAGCCTTGATTTTAGTGCTCAGGCAGTGTCTAACCCTTTTACAAGTGATTGCAAATTATATGCTAGAGATAAAACTCAATGTGGTGAAAAAATCACTTAAGTTGAGCAATGCAAGTGGTTAAGATGGATTTCGATACAACAAGGAGTTTTCCACAATGGAATAACACTCTAATTTTCTAATTTTGAATTTTGGTTGGCCTAATTTTTGCTAATACAACACTAATAATAGTGATTAGTGCTTAATTACTGTAATTAAGTGAGCTGAATCTTGGAGATTCCGATTGAGCTTTGAAAGTAGTTGTTGAAGGGGATTTTTATACTTACTTGATGACCTGTATGAGGACAAGAGCCTTGTGTTGAAATTTCACCTCAAAACCTTCATGAAATAGTGAAAATCGTCGATTTCAGGCCATTGGTTTTTCACTTCCCTTGGCCAATATACAGCAGCAATAGTTATGAGATTAAGGTTGTAGAGACCTTGGGACATAGCCAAGCCATGGCTAAAGGGGTTTTGCTTAAAGGAGAACGAGCCAAAAAACCAATTAGCAAATGTGCATCGATTTCTGCTTGTAGAGGGAGAACTTGTCTAATTATTCTTAACTGTGCATTAGGCTATGGTTGAGTAACAATATACTAAGAGGACTTGGCTTAATTTGGAGTAGGTGACATGAATGGAGAAGATAACCAGTCTAGATGGCATCAGCATCGTCCGACAGCAGCGTGCATTTCTGCCTAATTGTTATGGTGAGATTGGAGAGCAATATGAGGCCAATGTATGCCTTAAATATCTCTCCCAATGGTGCCTTGAGTGAGGAGAATGATCAGCTCAAAACTTGGCCACAAATGGTGAAGAAGAGATAAGATATGGATTACTGGCTTAATGAGAATAATTAGGGTTAATGAGATTGAAATCAAGTTGAGAAGGCTAAAACTAAGCTAATGGAGAGCTAGACCTAGGCTCTAATACCATGATGAAATTTATGGATCAAGCTCTCTAATTAACTATCTAATTATATCCTAATCCTACACTAATGACAACACTAATCTAAGGTGGATAAAAAATGAACAATAATCATGGTGATGAGTGTGTGCTAATTAAGTTTAGACTCAAGTTCAGTTAGGTTACAAGATGGAAAGTTGTACTCATAGAAAGACTTGAGATATTGTGCTTGTATTTCAATGCTTCAAATGTCCTCCTTTTATATGAGGAAAGTACAACAAAGCTATGATAGCTCATGTGGGATAACTTGGCTAGGTGACTTGGCACTCTAGCATCACTCATTTTAACAGAAGTTACTAGAATTCCTATTGATGACTTGGGGTCAGATACTATAGCTCACTTGGACTTAATACATATGCACCATTTCAATGAACAAAGCAGAAAAAGATGCGAGTTAGAAGACGAAGCTTCCATAGCTTGACTACTAGAACTTAAAGAGGACTCCAGTCAAGACTGTGACCCCAGTGCTTCCAAAAACTGAGACATTGGTTCCACCAAGGAAGGAGGAATCAAAAACAAGGAAAAAGTCTTCCAAAGAGCCAAAACATGTACCAATCAAGGACTGAAAGTGAAAGCCTTACACCAAGAAGCTCCTCTCATAGTCAAAGATGATGAAGAAGGAGAAGTGTCAATAGAACACTAAGCCCTTCTTAGAGAGTTCTTCAAAAAGAGAGAAGCTCTACTCATCAAAAGAGATAAGAAACCAGAAAAAATTCAAGCCACTGACCCGCCAAGCCTCAAGGGGGAAGAACAATACTTCTAATATGTGTAAGTCTTGAGGGCAATCGAGGAGTTCTCCTCTTAGCTAGAAGGATATAATGAAACAACCCAGTGTATATTCCATGAAAATAGATCCTGATCCTGAGATAGCCAAAGTGCTAGCCCATGGCTACTCCTATGATACGATTTCAATGGAATCCAAAAAGCCTATGTCTGGAAGGAGAAGACAAAACAAGGCTGTAAAGGAAGAAGAGGACTCAAAACAAGGCTGTAAAGGAAGAAGAGGACTCTAAACAAGGCTGTAAAGGAAGAAGAGGACTCTTAACAAGGCTGTAAAGGAAGAAGAGGACTCTAAACAAGTCCCTTCTCGATTTAAAAACTATAAAATGGAAAATCAAAAGGTGTGTGTCCCACCACCAAAAAGGGAAAAACTTAAGGAGTCAGGAGTGATGGACGGAAAGATGCAAAACAAGTATATTTAGCATTACCTTTAACCATTGGGTAATCAATCTCCATCAATCTATTGCCCAAAGGGTAAAACTAGGTGGAAAACCATTAGTGGGTTTCTCAAAACCATAAAACCACCTTCTTCTTCACTAATCCTCTTCCTAATCTGTCTGTACGGATTGAAAGAGCAAGCAGAGGAGCATGGAGAGCCATAAGCAGAATTGCTAAACCTTTCCTTTGCTCAATTTCTATAATAGAGGGACGAGAATTCTTCAAGAGTTGCTTTCAAAAATTACTTTTAATTTTTATTTTCCCTTTCCTCCTCAGTTGATGCGCTGGGCGCAAATTTTAGAGTAATATATATATATAATATATATAATTTCCCTCTCTCTCCCTCCTTCGTACCCGGGTGGCATCGGCGGCAGCGATTAGCGATTTCTTTCTCCATCCGGCTGGCGACGGCGAGACCTGCGTTTTCAGGGCGGGGAGGATTTTCAAATTTGCGCTTTATTGAAGCGCTTATTTTCAGATTTGCCCGAAATAGAGGCTAATTTATTATTATTATTAGTCTCCCTTTTTAATCGTGCTGGCGTTACGTGCTGGCGTTGTGGGAGAGGTTGAAAATGTAGCTTGAATAAGCTTAATTAAAGACTTATTAACCAGCATAAAAGTAAAAGCTTTATATATATATATATATATATATATATAAGTTGCAAATATTGAAATCATTATGCACTAATTATAATTTCCTCCAAAGCTTTTTTTAAACAAATCTCCAAAGCTTTTTTTTAACAAATCTGCGCTGAACTTCATGAATTCCAAGATGATTGAATTCACCTAATCATTTCATTTGAGCCTTTACTAAGCTTGGGTTTAGCTGTGCGTTGGATTTAAATTAGTAGAAAATCATGTTAAGCAAAGCTTTTATTAGTAAGCTTAATTAAGAAAACTCTTTGAGCTTTAATTAATAAAGCTTTAATTTTAAAAGTACATGGATTATTTCTTGAAAAATTATGCATTTGTGTATTGAGCTAACTTGGCAGGACTCACATCTAGTTCGACGTTCCATATGAGATAAGAAATCCTATCTTTTCTCTTGTTTTTAATTTTTCCTATTTCTTTTAATTGTCAAGAAATGGGTGAATATCCGTACCATCGTACTATTCAAGAACAGCTTGACACCGAAGAGGTTAACGCACTCGACACATTAACCAAAGGTGGAGGTATGTGTAAAAAATTTATTTATTGTATACAATTTATTGTTTGCTTTTGTATCTGAATATTCTTTGTTTCTAGACCTAGTTAGAAAACTTAAGCTCCTAAAAAGAATTTTAGATACCGTGACCTAACTAGAGAGATCAAGATAAGATTAGCAAAAGTTATCTTCAAGATCTAGTTGCCCAAATTCAAGTAAAAATGATTGCTAGACATTTCATAGAAGATTAAGACCAATTTGAAGAGTTCAAGAACCAAGCAAGTTTCTCCAGTCTTTGATTCAAGTTATTAATTGCTTCACCATCGAATTTAGTGATGATCAGAAAAGTAAAGAAATAGCTCTCAAGTGACTAGAAACTAAGTTTAAGTTATATACCAATCACAATTACGAAGTTTATACCAATTCAAGTAAAGTTTTGTTTAAATTTTTCAAGTGTTCTAGTTTAAGATCTATCCAAGTACAAGATTCTTTCTAGACCAAGAATTGCTCTAAGTCAAAGATATATTCAACCACAAGATTTAAACCCCTTAAGAACAAGATTTATTCAAGAATTATAATTATGATTAATTAAAGACTAATCTCTCAATTTTTGTCTATTCAAGTATTTTTAATCTAAGCCAAGATTCATTACTAGTACATCAAGTTCTTGCTATCAACTAGGGCACAAGATGTCCATCTTTATTCATGTTCTGATTTCAAGTTTAAGATTAAGCTTAAGATCAAGATCCTCTTTAGATTTCATTGTTTACAAAAGTAAGATTCACAAATTCAAGAATTATAAACCTATTCAAAGATTATAATTTTTGGAATTTAGTTAGACAATTACAAGATTAAGATTAAGATCAAAAACAAATCTCAAGAATTCATCAAGATCAAGATCAAGATCAAAAACAAATCTTGAGAATTCATCAAGATTAAGATCAAGAACAAATCCCCAGAATTCATCAAGTTATTGACAGTAATGTAAGTGATTATTCTTCAATCTTAAGTTGATAAGAATTTCCATTTCGACCTAATTCATTTTTGGAATAAGACTTGTAGACTAATTTTGAGGATAGAGAAAAGTTATGTCGGAATGAAAGTTTCAGAGGGAATTAGCTATTCCGTCTCAAACTTCTATTCTTAAGGTAGTGTCGTGTGGAATTAATCTATGGTATGGGACATTAGATTGGTTTTACATGCCTACCCTAGACGTATCTATGTCTTCTATCTTTCACCAGCGAGTGTTTATATGTGGAAGGTACCTCTGTGGTATGGGACACTTAGATCCCTTTTACATGCGTTCATTTGTTTGGTTTTATTTTCAGAAATTGTTTGATGTGATGATCTTGTCCTCCACTTGTGCCATGAAGCCATCCACTCATTGATTGCGCAACTGAGGACAGTTGATTCCCAACAAGGGGGACTGTTATGACCCATGTTATTTGAATGATAATCATGGTCATTTAATATTTGATTTATATATTTTTTATGATGCCTATTTCTCATGAACACGTTAGGATTGATTGATGAGATGTCAATTGATTGTTACTACTGACGTGGTTTATGTTTATGAGTTTAGGTGATGAGGTGTGCAAGGGTACCGATTTAGGTGTTGCACAGTGCGAGGGTACCGATTTAGGTGTCGCACGGATGGTGGATTGAGTCGTGGCGTGTGGACATATTATATTCACAATGTTTTGTGGCTATACTATGGCATTTGATATTATTTTGACATCAGTGTGATGTGTGTGTGTGTACGCGTCAATTCATTGTACAGTGTGCGTACGAGCACTAGTTGATTTATTTTGTAATGTGCATATGTGCACAAGTTAGATTATTGTATTAGAAGAATTGTGCAAACCTTAGAAGGTTTGAGGACAAAGGTTAATTAAATGGCAAAGTCCAAATATGGATGTGTACTTTATTTTTGACTGAAAGCCTTCTTTTGGAATATAGCACAAATACCCACGCGAGGAGAAGCCACTCACGTTGGGGGGGGGAAGATTGCACCCAGTCTTGTGTTGCCTTGTGTTGATGATGATGTATTTCTTTCTCTTGCTCTATGTTTTGATATGTGCTTTAATTTTCAATTTAATTCAAGTAGTTGTTTTGATATTTGATTTAATTTATGAGTTTTTGATTATTCCCTTCAAGAAAATTAAAGGGTCCGGTTGCATCTATGTAGGAAGAGGAAAATACCTTTATTTTTTGCAAGAGGGGTGCAATCTTGTTAGCAAGTCCTTTAAGAAGATGGATGTAGAAGATAATAAGACCATGTACAAGAGGCCTATGACTGGGGGACCATAGGGTTAGTTGAAACACCCATCTCTCAGTACCATAAAGTCAAGACCAATCTTTTGCAAGATAGTGTAGATGATAGCAAGGTCTTTCACAAGATGGTTATGACCGGGGGACCTTAGGGTCACCCTAGCATGAGGGGAAGGCATTCCTTTTTTAAGAGGGATGTATTGTTGACCCAGGGGGCATGGGGTCCCTTTCAACACAGATCTCCTCTACTCTTAATGGATTTGTGTCTATCACTAGGAGACTACTCTCGTTAGAATAAGGCAAGGCCGCATACTATATTTCAATAAAAGAAGAGCTAGACCTCTCTTGTGCTACAAGAGGGGTGTAGACAATAGCAAAACCATGTACGAGAGACCTATTACCGGGTGGCCATAGGGTTGGTTGAAACACACATCTCTCAGTACCATAAGGACAAGACCTTTCTTTGGTAAGATTGTGTAGATGATAGCCAGGTCTTTCACAAGATGCTTAGGGCCTTCCCAGCATGAGGGGAAGTCATTCCTTGTGTAAGAGGGGTGTAGAATTGATAATAAGTCCCTTCACAAGCCTATCACTAGGAGAGTACTCTCTTTAGAATAAGGCAAGGCCACATACTATATTTCAATAAAAGAGGCACCAGACCTCTCTCGTGTTGCTAAAGAGTGTAGATGATAGCAAGGCCATGTACAAGAGGTTTATGAGGGGGACCATCTTCCATCAACATCCATAGTTTCACATGAAAGTTCTGATGTTTCTTGTGTAGCAGATGTTCCCGCATTGAGAGTGAACTTGAGTCAATTTGGTGAGACTATTTTGATTTTCCTATCCTTGTTTGAGCTTCTTTTGACCTCCACCCTTTGCTTGTCCTTGGTTTTGTTTGGTTTTTGAGCTCTTAGATGGTAATCTAGATAGACTCTAGATGAAGGAAGTACTAAGTGTAGAGTGTGTAGCATTGGATGTCTTAGCTCGTGTGATCACTATGTCTATATATAGTGGTGTAGGTGGTGTGGTAGAGGTACATATACAACAATGTAATCCATTATGGTGTATGAACGTGGTCATCACCGCCTGCGTATCAAGAACACGGCCACCGTCCCCACCACCCACTATGTCCATATATAGTATGCTACAGGTGGTGTGGTAGAGACATGTATACAACAACATGGTCAATTATGTTGTATGGATGCAATCATCACCACCCATGTATTAGGAACGTGGCCAACCGTCCACCACTAATAATGAACTTAGGTGTCCTAGGGAATATTCCAAGAATATTTTCCATACCATCGGGCTAGTGCCCTCCGCCCCCGAATCCTCGCCAAGGTCCGGGGGGACATTGGCCCCCAATTCGGGTGCCACAATGGGCCCCAACTAACGCTTGCACCCCTAACTATCTCTTAACCATCAATGGTCACAATAATGATCCCATTGGTGTCCAAGCTAGACACATGCACCAATGGCTTCACCTTATAATGGGGCCTTTATAAATGTGCAACAAAGATAGATGTGAGATATATGCTGGGAGGCGGGCATTGAGTGTATACTAATAGTCACGTCCTTAACAATTTCTACTAACATTGAGTGTATACTAACAGCCGCATACTTAACAATTTCTACCCTTTGTTTGATCTAATTATGGGCCAAGAGAACCAGATTTTCTAATGTGAGTTCTTGGATTTATAGGGTTTAAGCATTTTGTGTCTTGTGCTGATTCATTTGTGCCATATTTTGTTGAGGTGAATGTGTGACACTGTTCCACCAAGATTGGTATATACAGCTTATGTTTGTGATTTGATTTGGTTGGGTTTCACAAACTTTATGACAAAGTGTGGTTTCATGGCCTTGTTTGCATTGATTGCAATATAAAATTATTGGCTTAACACCTCCAGCTGTGGAAGAGAATTCAAATTTTGTTGATGTTTAGCTTATTTTTCATCTTGGATTTCTCTCCACATCAAAGCAATGTAAAGCTGTTGAGTGGTGAGCTCCAAAATCAATTTATTTACAACCCTTCTAGGCCACTGTCCACCAGCATGTTGTCATCTAATCGGATAACCTCTTTGCAACATTGGTCAAAGGTCTTAGGTTTTGATAGAAGGATCAAATTGTGCAAGCCATTTTTTGTAGCCCCATCGTAAAACATCATTTCAATTGAGCATAATTCAATTTTTCCCATGGTTGAGAGATTCCCCACTTCTAGGTCATCATCTAGCATGTTGTCATCCAATCAGATAGCCTCTTTATAACATTGGTCATAGGTCTTAGGTTTTGATACAAGGATTAAATTGTGCAAGCCATTTTTTTAAGCCCCATCATAAAACATCGTTTCAATTGAGCATCATTCAATTTTTCCCATGGTTCACACCGTGAATCCAGAGTTTTTATCCAAAGGATAAAATCTCATATGGTTTCATTAGTTTTCTGCTCAATTAAGTAAAGTTCACATGATGCACACCACTAGTAACCTTGCCTCGAGAACCTGTAGACAAAAGCTACCTTCAAAGTGCTAAGATTCACTTTGATTTTAGGCCACAATGTGGTATACCATCGACTGGCTTTGCTCGTGCATAATGTGAAAGCTTGAACCTTAGATGGGTAGTCAATAGCTTGAACCTTAGATGGGTAGTCAATAGCTTCAAGTTCACTTTGATTTTGGGCCAAAGTGTGGCAAACCATCAACTAGTTTTGTCCCGTTAATAAGCATAATGTAAAAGCTTAAACCTTAGATGGGAAGTAGCTCTAAATGCATCACAACATTGTTCAAACACTTGCATAAACTCATATGGTTCCGTGGAACCATCATATATTTGGACATTTCCTAGGAAAGCTATTTAAGAGCATCCCTTGAGTTATGTGCAACTCCTTCTTGGCTTAGGACATCTTTCAACTCATGTGTGACTCCCCTTCCTAAATTGTTTATAGCAGGGAAAGAGCTTGTTCATTCACTAAAGGATAAAAGGAGTTGAGAAGTGATCGGGTTAAAATTAGTGTTAATGCAAGGGACTTGAGATTGGCCACATTAGGATTACCTACAAGTTTGGTGAAACACCTAGTGGAGCCTGATGTGTACAGTGTTGGTCCAATGTAAATATAAAGTCTGCCTAGCTAAGGCTGGCTACAAGGTCTAAACCAAACATATGCATGTCTAGGGGTAAACTTTGATATCCTAGACTAGCCATTCTTTTCTCTTTTAATCTTTTTCTTGCAAGTCTCTTTGCTAAGGAGCTCCCTTTTCTCTCAGGTTTCTACCATATGGGACCCCTTAGTCAAAAAGTCATGCATGACTTTTTGAGATACCTCCACGTGATAGAGTTCAAAATTAAACTCGCGTTAATGTTTCATAGAAAACTTGCAAGTAATTTAAGGAGGTCAGTTTGGACCCCTAGATGACAAACATTGGACTCTTGGGTGCAAAACAAGGCCTCTGGAAGCTCTCAGATAGGTTGGGATTGTTGAGCCAAAGTGCAAGCTCCTAAATTCTCAAAGGCTTTTCCACTCCCTTTCGCTATTTTAGGCTCCATCTACCTTCTTTTGACCCTGTTCTTGCATTGTGCATGGCCGTGATTCTCCCGGTTTGCTCATACACTGTGATTCTAGTCGTACATCATGATTATTGCCACCACAGAATCATGTTGCTCATACACCTTGATTCGTATGTACACTATGACTCTATAGAATCATGTCATTTTCTACCGTGGACGCAAAATCACATTGCTCGTACATCGTGATTTGTCCATAGTGATGCCTCGTGACTGTAGAATCACACCATTTTTATTGTGTGACTATAGAGTCACACCATTTTTATCGTGGGACTATAGAATCACATCACTCGTACGCCATGATTTGTCTATACACCATGATTGTAGAATCATGCTGTTTTTTACCCGCCGTCTCGTGATACTATAGAATCATGTCACTCGTACACCGTGACCGTGATTCGTCTGTATGCCTATTGTGGCTATAGAATCACATTGTTTTTTATCATGATTGTAGAATCACGTCATTCGTACACTGTGACTTATCCATATGCCATGATTTGCATAATCACACCAAGTTTTACTGTGCCATGATTGCCAAATCACGTTACTCATATGCCATGATTCGTGTGTACACCATTGACTGTAGAATCACATCGATCAAGATAAGATAATGTTTATTATTTTTGGTCTCATAATCCTAGAAATCATGGGGCATGAATCTTAGGTAGATACTCATGGTTGTGAGAAGATTGCAAAAATCACAACCGTGATTTTGTAGGTTTTACCCAAAAACATGATTTTGTAAAAAAATTGAAATTCAATTTTTGGGAAGTTTTTTATGTCTTTTCTTGAGCAAATTTTCTAGTATGGATCTCCTAAGCATGAATATCATGAATATATGTTCCAAAATCTAGTATATTAGTGAAAATTGGGGTTTTCTGATGAGGTCACATGCAAAGGGCCTAGATTCACACAACTAGCACAAAGAAGATCCTTCTTTGCATTACCAACACCCATTTGCAAACTTGGGGAATAACCTTCTTGTAACATTTTATGGGAAAACTCTTCTAGCTTCACAAAATAATATTTTCTTTGTGCATGCTTTTTGTATCCCCAAACAAAAATGGAAGAACATTTTCGTTCATATCAATTCATGAGCTTGCACTTGCTTCTTCCCCATGCTTTATTTTCCGATGTCATGGCTTCCATCTTTTCTGCATCCTCTTGCATGCTAGCAGCTCTGTAAATATTACCCATAAGACATAAGCTACTTTATCACTTTTATCTACTTGTATTGCATGTTCAAAGGCCCATCTCCCAACATTCACATCTCCCCATTTTTGACAAGCACCCAACAAGGCAGACCAAACTACCCTATCAAAAGATGGCATCCTTTAGATCATTTCTATTGCCTTGTTAAGGTGCCCTACATGCCCAAAAAGATCAACCATGCAAGTATAGTGCTCTATCTAGCTGAGGTAGTCTTGAACATGGGCTCTTTACTCTTCCCTATGTTCCATGTTTCTTGTCCAAATGGAGACGAGTTGGAACTTAGTTCCATGATGAATATGCTTCTATAATGATGAGCTCCAATGGAAAGTGGCACTCCTACTTGCATTGTGTGTGCTTGTTGCTGTTGGGAGTTTTGGGGAATACTTATCCCTAATGGTATAGAAAAGGAGACATGTCTTGATATGCTTCTGTAATGATGAGCTCCATTGGAAAGTGGGACTCCTACTTGCATTGTGTGTGCTTGCTTTGTTGTTGGGAGTTTTTAGGAATACTTATCCCTATAATGGTATAGCAAAGAAGACATATCCTAATTATCATACATGCAATTGTTGGGCTGCTTATTAGTAGTAATGGTTAGCTTATGATAATACCAACTTAGGATTGACACCAAATGTTTGAAATATTGTTGTGTTCAACATGGTTTGTTGGACTTCTTGTTGGTCCTGGCTAGCTTGGGATAGTCCTAGATCAGGATCAACACCAAATGCTTGAAACAATGTGGCATACATGGTTTAACCATTTCATGAGGGAGGGAGAACCTTGAGCTTCCTATCCCTGGGCCCTCTCCTTCACTAGAGAGCTTCACCCAAAAATAGTGTGGTTAATACCCTTTCTATGAAGTTTATGACATTGTTTATAGAGCTAATGGTGAATCTGGGGCTTGGAGGAGCATGGCAGCTCTTGCTTCCAGGTGTTCCATTGCTTCTCTGCTCACAGTTGTATTGACTTGGCTCATTTCATCCAAAATCTCCTTGCTTTGAGGTGGATCTAAAGGATGAGTTTTTCCCTTTTTAATATGGGAGTGCTCTATTGATCTATGACTCCTTTTTCATACAACACTCTTTGTAATCCCCACCCTAGCTTAGATGTATCACATAGTATATGGTGGCCAAAGGCCCATGTTTATAATGAAAGCCAGCCATATAAGGCTTGTATATATAATGAAAGCCACCCATATAAGGCTTGTATATATAATGAGGACATGTTTTGGGGCAACCCATAAGTGTGGGCAACTAGGCAAAGCCCAATCGTATATAAGTGACTTATGGGAGTGTGTAAAGACATTCTTAGTAATACAATCAACCTTGAGCTCTAGCTTGGAGAGCTTTTCTACTTGCTTGTCTTATGATTTCATCTCTCTTTCTTGTTTCCATATCTTACTTTTCTATGGCTATGCGTATTATTATCTTGTTTGCATGCTTGTGTGATAGTGTGTGTCTACATGTTAAGATCTTGATGCTTGCATGATTCTTGTCTTATGATTGGCTAGTTGTTGAGAGTGAGATATTGACACACACACACACACACTCACACACAGAGTAGGTGGAGAGAAAGCTTTCTAGCTTCCCTCTTTTGTGAGATTAGATTGCAAGGAGTCCAAGCAATTGGATTGATAGAGCTTGAGGGTCTGACACCCCTTAAGGCTTTCATGCTATGATCAATGCTCTTTGACACTTTAGATGGGTTCATACTTCTAGTGAAGATAATGCTTATTGTGAAGCTACGACTCCCTAAACAAGAGGCACCATTTCTAACAAGGAATAGAGCTAGTGCTAGAGTAGTGGAATTGGAGCATTCTATTGATCCATTGTTAATTTTAGTTTACCCATGAGTTACAATACTTGTGCGGTGATCCATTATTAATTTTAGTTTACCCATGAGTTACAATACTTGTGCGGTAGATTATTGAGTGTTAAGCTGAGCGATATTTAGAGTGCTCTTTGACACTTTAGACGGGTTCATACTTCTGGTGAAGATAATTCTTATTGTGAAGCTACAACTCCCTAAACAAGAGGCACCATTGCTACCAAGGAATAGAGCTAGTGCTAGAGTGGAATTGGATTGATTCGTTGTTAATTTTAGTTTACCCTCATGAGTTACAAAACTTGTGTGGTATATTGATTGAGTGTTGAGTTAAGTGGTATTTAGAGTGATTAATGTGGTGAAAGAGTGATTAGATCAGGAGTTTATGGTAGATTGATTGAGTGTTGAGTTAAGTGATATTTAGAGTGATTAATGTGGTAAAAGAGTGATAAGAGCAAGAGTTTATGTAGTTTTTTGCTAACTTTAACCATATCCATTTCTTACTTTTTTAGTTTTTTTATTGATGAATGATATAATAGGGAAGGGAAACCCTCTAAAAGTTCTTAGGTTGAAGTCTCACAACCTCCCTAGGTACCACTTTCATTATTGTCTAATTTATGCTTATCTAGGCTAATTATGAACTTTCAATTCTTTCAAAAATTCTTGATTTTTTGGTGACACCTAACTGATGGTAATGTTCCATCGAGTGGAGCTTCAATCCATTCAATAACTCATCTAAGAAATAAATAAGGCCCAAAAGGGAGGGCAGAGGAAAAATTGTGTAGGAAAAATAGGTAAAAATTTCTCTCCAAAAAGTCAAATCATTGACTTGAAGATCATTGGCCTAGGGTCCAATCACTCAAAATTAAGCAAACATGGACTAAAAAGTCCAGTTCGCTAGCAGTTTCTGGTCTACACAGAGCTATAAATGGTAAATGAATCAATTAAATGGAGAGTTATACTAGTTATACTAACCAAATCTGACAGAGAATAGTGAGGGGATGTGTACATTGAATGCACAAAAATCCAAAAAATCTATCAAATTGGTAGTTGTTGGTGGAAAATAGTACGGGGACATGCACATTGAATATATAAAAATCAAGGAAATCTATCAGGCTGGTAGCAATCGGTGCAGGTGTTGACATGCAGAAACATGCAATCATCAATAGTCTAATGGGGTGAAATAGTTCAATTCGTCGTGTGTGTACAAGTGACTGCTGAGGTCCAATCATCGAATGCTAACTTTTAATCCTACAATCATTTGCATAGATTAGTCATCAATATGAACAATCATGTATGAGTAATTATGTACGAGCAGTCGCAATGTGCACAACCAATTACCAAGAAGTCCACTCATTCGCCAATCGTGCAATGTTAGCACTTGATCAAACTAGTCCAATCGTGCAATTAAAGATTCTAGGGAGAAATTTTTTAGTTTCTAGAGACTGATTTTCATAATTTCCTAGATCAGTGTGAGATCCAAGGACTGTTGAGATGTCAAGATCAACATGAGCTGACACTCATGAGGCGCTTGCATGATCGTTCGACATTTACATCACTGGCGGGTTTGGTAGCTTCTAGCACCGACATATCTTCGCCAAAGATTCTATAGCTGGACTACACTGACTAGTACACACCTACCCACTCCTCTTAGCGTGTTCACATTATGGACCGCTTGTATATACTCTATTATGTGTGTTAGTCACTTTATCTTCTTTCTAGACCTCATTTGTTATGTCACAAGAGAAGAAGAAGAATTTTCAGCCTCTCACCTTGTGTTTTCTCTTCTAGGGTTTACGTGAGTGTGTGTGTGCTTGCAAAAGCTCAAGCTCTCTTCCTCCATCTTTTCATGGTATCAGAGCCTAGGGCTGAGCACAGCAAGCAAGGGAAGCACAGGAAGCGGTACAAGGGTAAGAGCGTCATCTACTCTCCCCCCTTTGTGTGTTGGCACCTTTGTCAGGAGCTCTTCGAGAGGCACCGGCAAATGAACTCTAATTGAGGAGATTTCGCGGGAGTAGAGCTATAGGGGGGCAACTATGCTATCCGTTGGACTAAAATTTTTTGGGCCGAAAACGCGTTTCAGGCACGTCTGGACCTCTGTTTTTGAATTCGCAAGCATTCACAGGCACTGCGGATAAGTTTCAATTCTCTACAGAACTATGTTTTTGGAACTGCAAGGAAGGGCGATTGGTTGTGCAGACACTGTGTGTACTGCAAAGAGGTCTTAAAGTTGCCATTGGGTGTATGTATGCAAATTGAGGTCACTAGTTGTAAAAGTTTGGGTGCAGTATAGTACCGCTGTGCAGAGAGGTCTTAAAGTTGCCATTGGGTGTATGTATACAAATTGAGGTCACTAGTTATAAAATTTTGGGTGCAGTATAGTACCGCTATGCAGTATAGTTATAAAATTTTGGGTGCAGTATAGTACCGCTATGTAGAGAATACAGCAGTTGTGCATGTCAAACAAGAGTGCTATTTTTAGTAAATTTGTGTTGCAGAGACAAGATGTCGAATGATGGAATAAACCAGATTATTTGTAGAGAAGCTTGACAAGAACAACTTCCATTTTTGGAGGTTTAGATTGACAAATTTTCGGATGGAAAAAGGTTACTGGGACTACATTGAAGGTGAACATGAGGAGGCACCAGAGATACCAGAGATTAATCCAACTAGAAGATATAAAATAATTTAAGGATTGGAATCAAGGAGCAAGGAAAGTCATGTATTGGTTTCTATCAGCATACATGACACTATGATTGGGCTGATTGGGCATATATAGGATGCCAAGTCACCTAAGGAGGCATGGGATACCTTGGTGAAGCTGTATGAAACTAACATCAAGGCACGACGAAAGATTCAATTGAAGATGAGCTTCAAATTGTGGAGGAGAAGAAAAATATGTCTATGAACAATTATGCCTTGAAGATCAAGGGCATTGTGGAATCCCTTGCATTAATTGGTGTTTTTGTTGTTGATGATGATAAGGTGGAAGTGTGTATACCTGGTCTTGGGCTACAATACAAGGCGTTCAAGATGTCTATTCAAGCTTAGGAGAACATTCCCAACTTCATAGATTTGGTATCAATATTGATCATTGAAGAGAAAATTTTGGGTGAAGATCAACAGTCTTCAAAAAACAAAAATAGTTCAGAGCAGCAAGCCTTCTACACAAGTGCAGGTAGAGGATAAGGTAGAGGTCATGGATGTGGCTAGGAAATCAAAATTATGGTCAACAGTAGTAATAGTCCAAGGATTCACACAACAACACATAGGTGGAAGAGGCCAGTTTAGAGATAGGGGGAGTAAAAGAGGTTGTGGTAATTGGCAAAGGTAGCATAATGATACACGAGGTTGTTTCTACTGTGGTAAGCCTAGACATGTGTAGGCAGGTTTAAGAAATAGAGTGACATTGGAAATGGAAAAGTGCAGTAAAACAACTATGTGTCCTCTAGTAGAAATAATGAGGATAATGAGAGGTTGTTTGTTATGCAACATGTGGTTAATGCTGTGTCTAGAAATGATGTAGTAGCATGTAAGGATGATGTATGGTATGTTGATTCAGGTGCTTCAAACCACATGACAAGTCATGGTGAGTGGTTCAAGGAAATGAAGAGTCTTGAAAGACCAGGTTTTGTTGAAACAGGGGATGACACTGTGTATCCGATTGCCCATGCTGAAGATGTACCACTGTTTATGCAGGATGGTAAGGTGAAGTACCTTGCATTTGTACTTCATGTTCCGAACATTACAAAGAATCTAGTTTCTGTTGGCTAGATGATTGAGCAAGGTTTGCAGGTCTGGTTTAACCCTAATGGCTATTATATAAAAGACTTTAAAGATAAGTATAGGTTGGTTGCAAAAGGTAACAGAGTGGGTAGAATGTTTACACAACAGAGTGGGTAGAATGTTTACATTGAATGTAAATATGCCTATAATGTTTGCAAATGGTTCAAGAGTTGTTGTAGATATAGACATTTGGCATAAGAGAATTGGGCATGTAAATGTGCAAAGAATGAAGTCTATGCACACTAAAGAAATTATGATAGGGCTGCCTAAGTTTAAAGTTGAAGGTATGCAGAAAAAAGTATGTGAAGCATGTCAATTTGGAAAGCAAACAAAGCATGTATTTCCATATGATAGAAATGTGGGCAGGAATGTACTAGATGTTGTGCATTCAGATGTATGGGGCCCTATGAAGACTATGTCTATGGGTGGTTGCAGATACTATGCAACATTCATTGATGACCACACGAGGAAAGTGTGGTATTTCATGAGGGAGAAGAGTGAAGTGTTAACTCATTTTCAAAATTTCAGAGTGATGGCTGAAAAATAGACAGAAAAGCATGTGAAGTGCCTAAGGTCTGATGGAGGGGGAGAATACTTCTCCAATGGGTTCTCCGAAGAGTCTTGTAAAAGAATAGCATTCAGAGACAATTTACATGTAGATACACTCCGCAGCAAAATGGAGTTGCTAAGTGGAAAAAAAGGTACATTGCAGAGATAGCACGGGCATTAATGGGAGAGAAGAATATGTCGCATAGCTATTGGGATGAGGCTGTGTCTATAGAAGTTTATATCATGAACATGACTCCTACTGCATCCATACATGATGTAACTCCAGAGGAGAAGTTTACTGGTTGGAAACCTGATTTGTCTCACTTGAAAGTTTTTGGACGTATTGCATATGTGCATGTGCTAGATGAGTTGCATACCAAGCTGGATCCAAAGGCAGAAAAATGTGTGTTTATTGGGTTTTCCCTTGAGAAAAAGGGATATAGATGCTATAATCCTACTACTTGTCAATTGAGGGTAAGCATGAATGTTGTATTTGATGAGATGAGTAGCTTGTATGCTGCTGAAAAAGATGCTATTGGGGCTGATGTAAGTGGAAATGTGGTTGCACAGAATGCAAGTCAGCAATCACAGTCATTGATGAGTGGACCAAGAGATTCCTCATCCAGCGGTTCTGTTGATAGACCATGTGGAGTGGTAGGCTACATCATAATACCAATCCTGGAAATGTTGTTGCTACATCACATAAAGGCAAAGAGAAAGTGGTTGAGCCCCTTGGCATGCCTAATATTTCTATAGGGAATTCTCTTGTTGATGGAGATTCTAGTGACTCATAGATGAGCCTTGATGAGGAGCTTGGGATTCCAACAAACAAGGCTATGGAAGCCATGAATACAAAGTTACGAAGATTTGGAAGAGTCAAAAACACTGTGTGCAGAGGTTGACTTATGATGGTTATGTGGCACATCACTATGCTTATATGGAAAAAGTTGTGCAGGTTGTAGAATCCACATGTTTTGATGGGGCTATTGGAAATGTGTGTTGGGAGAAAGCTATGGATGAGAAGATGGATGCATTGTATGGAAATGAGACTTGAGATTTGGTGCCATTTCCTGAAGGCAAGAAAGCTATTGGTTGTAAGTGGGTGTATAAGGTAAAACATAACAGTGATGGTAGCATAAGCAGGTACCAGGCTAGATTGGTAGCCAAAGGATATGCACAGACACATGCGATTGATTATGAGGAGACATTTGTCCAGGTTGCAAAGATGGATACTGTGAGAGTTGTGATTGTGGTGGCTGTATAACTAATGGTTAGTTTTTTTTAGATGGATGTAAAAAATGCATTCTTGCATGGTGACTTGCAAGAATAAGTGTATATGGATTAGCCACCTGGTTTTGAGCATACAGATCACCCAGAGTATGCATGTAAGCTTTGTAAGGCTTTGTATGAGTTGAAGCAAGCTCCATGAGCATGGCATGACAATATTATTGTCACTATTGGTTTTCATATGGCAGATGCAGATCACTCTTTGTATGTGCACAAGAGTGATAAATTGGTATTGTGATCATCACCATATTTGTAGATGATCTTATTGTAGGGGGTGACAACTTGGATGAGATTGAGTATGTGAAAAGTCTTCTCAAAAGGAAGTTTGAGATGAAGGATTTGGGAGATCTGCACTACTTTTTAGGAATTGAGGTCATTTATACACCTGAGGGTATTTAGCTATCACAGAGATAGTATGTATTAGACATGTTGTCCAAGTATGGGATGGCTGATTGTAAGTCAATCTCGGTGCCATTAGATCAAAATGGCAAGCTTAGTGTGCGGATGCAGGTTATGTGTTGGAGGATCCCACTATGTACAGGAAGATTGGGGGGGAGTTGATCTATGTCACGATTAGTAGGCCATATTTGAGTTACACTATTGGCTTAGAGAGCCAGTTTATGCTGCAGGTTCCGCGCAAACCACATCTTGACAGCGTAAAATGCACACTTTGGTATTTGAAGGCCACTATTTATTATGCGCATTATTTTATGCAACAGGTGTACCATTGGAGCTATATGGGTACACACATGCAGATTGAGCAGGTAACATCTCAGACAGGAGATCTACCAGTGGATTTATGTTTTCATTGGGGAGTGTTGTTGTGACATGGAGTAGCAAGAAGTAGCCCACAGTTGCCTTGTCGAGTACAGAGACAGAGTACAAAAGGCAGAGTACAGAGGAGCTATGGTGGCAGCATGTGAGGTAGCTTGGTTACGCAAGATACTTGGCTGATTTGGGGTTGCATGTGGAGAGAAAGGTTGTCATATATTGTGACAATCGTACCAGTATACAGTTGGCCAAGAACCCAGTTTTCCATGCGCGGACAAAACACATTGAGGTACATTCATCAAGGAGAGAGTCTTGGCAGGCGACATCGACTTGGCGGCCTACACAACATTAGCACATAGGATTAGGTCGTTGACATCTTCACGAAGGCCTTGGGAGTTGAGAAGCTCCACAGATTTCAAGATATGCTTGGAGTTCATGAGTTGGAGTTGAGCTTGAGGGGGAGTGCTGAGATGTAAAGCTTAACATGAGCTGACACTCACGAGGTGCCTGCAAGAGCGTTCGACATCTATATCACTGGGACAAGTTTGGTAGCTGGCATCGACATATCTTCTCTAGAGATTCTACAGCTAGACTACACTGACTAGTCCACACCTACCCACTTCTCTTAGCGTGTTCACATTATGGACCGCTTGTATATACTCCATTATGAGTGTTAGTCACTTTATCTTTTTTGTAGACCTCTTTTTTTGTTGTGTGAAGAAGAAGAAGAATTTTCAGCCTCTCACCTTGTGTGTTCTCTTCTAGGGTTTGTGTGAGTGTGTGTGTACTTGCAAGAGCTCAACTCTCTTCTCCCTTGCATCTTTTCAAGGACCTCTGAAGACCAGTCATTCCTTAAATTACATAAAAACTTTTAAAAAAATCTCAAAAACCCATAAAATAATATAGCATTACAAAAAAGCAAAAAAATCTAAAAACTAATAAAAATCGTTAAAAGATTCCCAACAAGTGATTCTGGTTATGCATTTACATTTAGACCGAATCATTATACTTAAATCATTTTGGCATTGAACCAAGTATAAATTTACATTTAGGCCGAATCATTGTGACTTTATACTCAAATCCTATGTTTGAGCTGTTGAAAATTGGGGGCCACTTCTCGAGAGGTCACCCATCCCAGTAGTGTTCACGCCACTACGCGCTTAACCTTCACCACTCTAATCCCTTCCAAGCCACAAAAATTGGTGGAGGAGGGAAGATAATGGCCCTAGTCTTCTATTATTTATGTATGCTCTCATTATCCCTGGCACTATGCATGTGGTATATAGACGGCCAGGCCATAACCTTCTAACACCCTCCCTTGATGGCCAGGACGTAGGATACTCAGAGGATCTGACAACACTTGGCTTAGAGGCTTGCCTTCTCTCATAGACGTGACCTGGCTATTCCAACATATGTCTACCCTGCTATTGCTAGTGATTACTTTGGGCATACCAGCACGACGTAGCCTTCTTAGTTGTACATGCATTTAACCTTCATTCAGCTCCACCGATAGGAATTGGCAATTCGACCAGCTCTGCTATCAACATCCCAACATGCCCTCCCTGGCTCTGATACCATGTTGGAAATTGGGGGCCACTTTCCAGGAGGTCACCCATCCCAGTAGTGTTCACGCCACTGTGCGCTTAACCTCCACCACTCTAATCCCTTCCAAGCCACAAAAATTAGTGGAGGAGGGATGATGATGTCCCTAGTCTTCTATTATTTATGTATGATCCCATTATCCATGGCACTATGTATGTGTGGTATATAGACGGCCCAAGCCATGACCTTCCAACGTGATCATGAAACATTTTCGTGCATGCCAATGCTAGGGAGTGGGATAGGACAAGAGTTGATCTAACCACCATAATAGTTTATCTAACTACCCTAATAGCTCTAGATTCCATTTTGGGAAGAAAACCAGGAATCCTTCACAATGGAGGATACCCAATCAAGATTGTGGGGCATCAGCCCAATTCAACAGATATGGTCGAATGAGACTATGGAACATTTATCAAAGAATCATTGGAAGGAGAAAGGACCTAAGCTGGGAGACTAATGGGTGAGGGAAGGGGCCATGAGTGAACAAGTTAGAGGCCAGGCTAGCAACATTGAAGCATATTTTTTCCAATACTATGGCTTCCACACAACTAACCAAGTCCAATTCTTCATTGATAAAAAAATGGGATACTCTTAGAGAGATGGACAATGCTGTTAGTGTGTAGAATTGAGCCAAACCTCTTGGAAAACCTGCAAGTGGTATTGTCTAGTGAGAATACTAGGAGTTCTATCTAGAATCTTATGGGACGATGTATATCACAACAAGGGACATCGAGAAGGTTAGACCTATTGCCATATCCATTGAGGTAGAAAGGTTGTCCAAAGCTCAAATAGAGCCCAATAAGGACTCATCTCCCTAATGTAATTGACAAATTAAGGAGGTTGAGAGTTGATAATAAAGGAATGATGTAACATGCATTTGTTGACTTATTTTTACTGTAATTTCACTCCATCACTCCATGCATGCATGTGAGTGGAATATGCTATTTGCATCGTCCCATTTTTGCTAGTAGTGTAGAACCTATTTTTGACGCTATGGGACAACATTACTCCAATCCATGGTAGGAGTAATGCTACAAAGGCATGATGACCTGAGTGTTCTTTACATGGTCAATGGATCTGATCAAGTAAGAACATCCCTTGAGGAAGGAGATGAGTGATGGAGATAAGAGCATTATTGTTCACTCACCCCATCACTTCACAAGATACTTTTACCCACACCATGTACATTCTAGATAGTAGTACGGGATTTTATTATTGTGCGACTTTTCAGGGCATGATATGCTTGACCACCTTATCTATAGTGTCTATGCCATTTTATAACCAGAATGCATCGATACCATTTCCTACTCATCCAACATCAAGTTGTATCTTAGAAGGCCCAAGTGAGGAGGAAGACCCACCTAGTGATGTTGAATCAGAGTTTGCATATGAACTACGGTTATCTGATGATATGAGCTTGCTAGATAAAGTTTTTTTATAAGTTATCGAGTTGCGGTCTACAAACTTCCATCCTGGTGCACCAAATCCATTTTTATAACACACGACGCAACCTCGATGTGGATTGGACTTTTGACTTGCTTAGGTGTATCCTAAACTGACTTAATCTTTCAAATTGTTGTTCACTTTACCTCCATTATGAATTTATGACATTAATTAAATGAATTTATAAATGGACTAAAGTCTATTATGCTTGTCACTTAGAGGATCCCTAAGGACTATTATCTCTTAGATTTAGTAAATAAGCCTATCTGTCCCTGAATTAACCTTTGAAATATGCCGATGGAGTATGCCATGTACTCCCACTGAGGTTTTAGTGAAGTCTTTAGGTATACTCTAATCCTTTAGGTTAGCTATAATGAGAAGACTCCTATATATTTTATAAGTTTAAAAAAAGGAAAAAAATAAAAATAAAAAAGTGAACAAGATGATAACTATCACCATGTAGGATCCTGGTAGGACTCTTGGTTCCTCATAGTAGTACCTTGAGGTCGATGCCTTGGTCATGGGTTAGGACCTTGTGTCATAAAATAACGTGGAGACTCAACTAGCGCTATAATAAAGAGATTCTTGGTGGTCCTTTGATACTCTTGGGCGGAAGGTCTATGGACCATTGCCTTGGTCTCCACGGGTTGGTGCTAATCCTTACATATTTAGAAATTTAAAAAACAACCCACCTCAAAAAAATCTAATCATCTTCCATCTTACCAATAGGCTTAGCATATACCTTCTAACTTCACAAATTTCTAGTACCTTGAGACTTAACCATAACCGTAGTCATGTGACTAAGATCGGTTCAAGTATGGATAGACTTATTACCAACCTCTAAGTTAAATTGGCCTTAACTTTCCTCTTTATGACACATTTTTGACATTAAACTAGTCATAACCAAAAAAGAAACAATCTCCATGCATGCACATCCTTTTCTTTTGATTCCTTATTTAACCTTATTCTCTTTATAAGACATATTTTAGTTGTTGACTTGTGCCCCATACAAGTACCACAATATGCCTTCCTGTATGTGACATCGACTCATCTTCATCAACATCTTCTAAGGACGGAATCTGCATTAAGAAGGGGGGCATGCTAAGTACTACTACTAGAGACTTGTACATAGCCGATGTTGGCAGTCCTGCAATTTTCAACCAATTTGGTCGATGTCATCGAAAATGTGAGTTTTCACTTAAAAGAATCTTGTAATGTATTATTTTGTGTGTGTGATTGTGTCGCTTGTCTATAAAGGCATGCACAAGATCCTAGGTTGAGAGTTCTAGCTTTAGAATATGTCTTTACACTAGTCAGAGTGGCCAAATGAGCCCTAGGACAAGACTTTTAACTTTGGCCGCCCAAAAGTGTGAACCCTAGAGGTCGCCTACAAAACCTAAAATGTAATTGGCACCACTCATTCTCTTATGCATTATCTAGTGTGCTCTTCTCTACTCTCTTGGCATCTTTGCCTCTTGTGCTTGAGCTCTTATATGTGCCCGCCCACATATGTGCTTGAGCTCTTATATGTGCCCACATATTCTTGTGGGAGGGAGTGAGTGAGTAAGTAAGTGAGAGAATCGAGCTATGAGGAGCGTGTGGAGGCGAGGAATGACGGATCTAGCTCTCGAGTGCTCTTCATGATCGGGCTTCATGTGAGAATCTCAAATACGAGCAATTGGAGTTGAGTCACACACCACCACCCCATTTATATGAGCTAGCTATAGCATAGTAGTTGTTTATTAGAGCTTATGTGTGCTCTCAATGGTGGAGGAGAAAAGTTCCATGACATTGTGAGTGTAGCCTATGCCTTGTGGCACAAGGAGCCTCCAATCTCAAGAATCACGCTCGTGATTCTACAATCAAGCTTGCCAAAGTTCAATGGAAAGCTAATGAATGGTGATCCAAAAGTATAAAGGAGTTTGCCTACACCTCTACATCAATAAATCCATTAGGCCTAACCAACGTGATTCTCCAAAAATCATGGTCATGATCCAAAAGTCACGCCATGTACCATTGCATCAAAAATCACGCCATTTAAAGCTCAACAAAGAACCATCAAAAGATGGTGTAAAAAATGAAGCATAAGCATCATGGAGGGCAAAGGACCATCAACATCATCAAGAACATCAACTTTTCTCACCGTGATTTTGCAGTCATGCCACACAAGAATAGCGCCGTGATTTCTAATCATGGTCACGATCTATAATCACGCCACCAAAGGAGCACCTCGATGACTCATTTGCACATACAAAGATGTTGTACATGCTTATGTACATTATCAAAATGAAGAAAAACATAAGATTAAGTTACCATGGTTTTTGAATCACACCTATGCCACCTAAAACACGGCCGTGATTCCCCAAATCACTTTCACCAAAATTGCTTTAAATGTCAATCGTGCATGTCACATATTCCTCATAAATGCCTACTACATCAACAAAAAAGCAACACATCCTATGATTCAAAGGTTTTCATTGTCATGATTTTTGTCACATCAAAAATCATGCCAACATCATCGTTTGTGATTGGTTAATCACACTAAAAAATCATGGTTCCCAACATGTGTCCAAATGCATTCAAATCATGCCAATTGCTTTCAAATTGCACTCCACATGCATATGCTAAAATCATTTGGCATATTCTACAATCATTTGTTGTGTTGCATTAATTCTTATTTCTATTATTTTTCTAAGAATCATGCCCGTGATTCCTTAGAATCATGCCAACAAATCTTCATCCAAATGTTCAAGTGCATAGTATTTTGGAATTCTCTCATCATGTCTACACTACTAAAGTCATCTCCCCTCAATATACATGCAATGTTATCACCATGATTCTTCCAAGAATCATGCCTATAATTCTTATCTATGCATAATCACGTTGACTTGGCTATCACAAACTCCATTAGACCCATCTCTAACATGTGTTTTTCTTCATTCTAAATGTATATCAATCATCATCTGGTGTAAACACAGGTTTTTCATCACCATGATTCTTCCACAATCACGATCATGATTTCTAACACCTGCAAAATCACAGAGAGTAAAACTCACTCAAATGTGCAACCACATTACCATAGTGTTTTCTCATCATATTTACAATCCAAGAAACCATTCTTCTACAATTTCATAAAAGTTCACCACTGTGATTCTCAAAATCACGCTTGTGGTTCATTCCTAAAGAAAAATAGTCTTCAACTGGCTAATCATCCTAGTCTACTATACAATTAAAGGAAGAAATTGCTCAGTGTGTACCCTTTTACTCACCTCACAAATCTTGAGTCACTATGTGATGGAGGGAGAACACATGTACCCGATGTACCTAACAACCCCAACCCCTTGGGGATGAGACTTGAATAACATGGCCAAACAACCACCTATGTAACGCTTATAAGAATATGGCACAACGAAAAGAGATAGCAAGACAAAGCACAATAGACAATGCAATAGATACACATTGGAGAGAATTTAAAATTCTGATTATACCAAAGAGGTACAAGTGATGGTGCTGTCCACCCATGCGCTCTCAAGTAGAGCTTAGATGGCGATCTAGACAGACTCTGTGGATGGAATATGTATGAAGTGTAGAAGGGGGAAGATATTCACAAGCATCGGATACCTTAGCTCATGGCAACCATGTTCATATATAGTACTGTAGGCGGTGTGGTAGACGCATATACAAAACGAGGGCGGTTACACTGCATAGACACGGTCACTACCCACGTATCAAGAATGTAGCCCACCGACCACCTACCACTGCCCACTAATGATGGACCTAGTATTCGAGGGAATATTCCTCATACCGTCACCTCCGGGATCCCGCCCCCTGTGGAACCCCCCCAGGGGGGCTACTAGCCCCCTGGGACCCCCCAGTTGAGGTGATGCCCCAGACCCCAGCTAACACTCGTACCCCTGACCATCTCCTAACCATCATCAATGGTCACAATAATGACCCCATCGGCATCTAAGCTGGGGTTCCTACTAAAGATATATACACCATGGCTACTCCTCATAATGGGGGCCTAACAAATGTGCATTATACATCAAAGTGAGATACATGCTGAAAGGCAGGCATTGAGTGTATACTAACAACGCTATCATTGTGCAGGACATCATCAAGTAGCTGAGTGTCTGGCCAAAAAAGGGATAGCTAGTACTCTTGTTGTGAGTACTTCTGCCTTAACTCCCTTATGCATGGGGTGTGGAATAGACCATATTTACAAGGATTGTCCCTTGAGAACAAGCACAATGGTGAAGGCACATGAGGCTAAACCTAGCACCAGCATTAACTTGTTGAGTGTACAAGATGGCTTCATCCATATGGTGCCTCTAAATGCAGTTACCAGAATGCAACCAGAATGCAAAGTAGAAGAAGAGCTACAGCTCAGTTGTTGTTCTAAGGCATCGACCTTGCAAATCAGGGGAACCTAGAACATGCCAAGATTCTATCCCCCCTAAGGAAGTCCCTAAACAAGCATGCACAACAAGGCACTCATGAAAACAAAAAGCCACAGGGGATAGCTGCGTGGTCATTAGAGGGGGTTCGATGATGGGACAACCACACCAATGCGTTGTCTTCCTCATTACACAAGGAGAAGATGCTACCCTTAGTCCCTCTAGCCACAGGGCAAATAGATCCCAATCAGCTACCCTGAAAATTAGCTGAATACCCAAGCCCCATTAAAGAGAAGGAAAGGTTAAAGGCGGCTCAAGAATTGGTCAAGGATTGTCAAGCTCACTTTGAGAGGAAGAACCTCAAGTAGTGCACCTTGCTGAATGTCCCCCTATGCTAGACATACGACCAATTGAGGAAACCCAAGAGCATAAGAAAGGTCTCGACAATGACCAAGTACCTCTTGAGAGAAGTGCTCGAAAAACAGAGCCAGCAGCCATGGCAACCTCGCACTAAGAAGATCTTGGCGGAGTATCTCAAGAACATGGGATACAGACTCCTAAGAAGAATGGACATAAAAGCTCATGTTCCGATAACCTATACCCACAAAAGCCTAATTATACAGACAATGGTGATCCCACCCAGGGACCGTATTGCTGGTCTTTCCTCCTTCCTTTCTTCTGAAATCCAAATCCCTATTGGCACCTTACTTCAAGGTAGCCCTAGCTTATGGAAAGATTTGAAATATTGGATGGAAGGATGCCTCGGAGCCGCAACAGAACTAGGAAGTTTTGACAAGACCAATGAGGACGAATTCGTAGAACCACAAGGAATCACCAACGTCCCCATAGTCTAAATCAGGAATTGGGGCAATACTTTGAAGGAGATGAACTCAACGCAGCACTACCCCTAACTTGGATGTAAATGGATGTGGATGTGAAGAGATGTGGATGGGATGTGATGTGATATAAATGGATGTGGATGTGATATAAATGGATGTGGATGTGATGAGATGTGGATGGGATGTGATGTGATGTAAATGGATGTGGATGGGATGGGATGTGATGTAAATGGATGGATGTGATGAGATGTGGATGGGATGTGATGTGATGTAAATGGATGTGGATGTGACAAGATGTGGATGGGATATGATGTGATGTAAATGGATGTGGATGTGATGAGATGTGGATAGGATGGGATGCGACGTAAATGGATGTGCATGTGGATGTGAAGAGATGTGGATGGGATGTGATGTGATGTAAATGCATGTGGATGTGAATGTGATGAGATGAGATTGAGATGTGATGATATGTGAAAGGAAGTGATGTGATGTAAATGGATGAGAATGAGATGTGGACGTGATGTAATGTGGATGGGATGTATGTGATGTGATGTGGATGTAATGAATGAGATGGATGTGAATGGATGCGATGAGATGTGAATGGATGACATGTGATGTGATGTAAATAGATGTGAATGGATGTGAATATGATGTGATGTAAATAGATGTGAATGGATGAGATGTGATGTGATGTGAAATGGATGTGATGTGAATCGGGATAGATGTGAATGGATGAGATGCAATTGAATGGATGTGATGTGATGTGATATGGATATGGATAGATGTGAATGGATGAGTTGTGATGTGAATGGATGTGATGTGATGTGAATTGGGATAGATGTGAATGAATGAGATGTGATGTGATGTGAATCGAGATAGATGTGAATGGATGAGATGTGATGTGATGTGAATCGAGATAGATGTGAATAGATGAGATGCAATGTGAATGGATGTGATGTGATGTGATATGGATATGGGTAGATGTGAATGGATGAGATGTGATGAGATGTAATATGATGTGACTAGATGAGATATGGATATGGGTAGATGTGAATAGATGAGATGTGATGAGATATAATATGATGTGACTAGATGAGAATGTGACTAGATGAGATATGGATATGGGTAGATGTGAATAGATGAGATGTGATGAGATATAATATGATGTGACTAGATGAGAATGTGACTAGATGAGAATGTGATGAGATGTAATATGATGTGACTAGATGAGAATGCGACTAGATGAGATATAATATGATGTGACTAGATGAGATAAAATATGATGTGATGAGATATAATATGATGTGACTAGATGAGAATGGATGAAGGACGATGGGAATACATATGATTGGATGTGGATTAAGCAATGTGAATTGATGTAGAAGAATGTGGAATAACGAGAAATGATGTGGAACAATGTGGAAAGATGAGAGTTTGTTAGAAACTGTATTTATGACCTATTTTTAAATGACTGTTTTATGTCAAGAATACTGGGAAAGCATTTTGACCATCTTGTGAATGAGGTCGTGGAGACCAAATTGATAAAGTTGCAACAGCTAACGGAGAGTCAACGAAGGACATCTCGCGTAGCAAGGTCGCGGCCGAGGTCTTGACTAGCATCGGTTTGATTTAAATGGTGAGCTTCCGGTATGGTGGATGAGGGACTAAGGAAGCGGTCTATGAGTGAAGTGCTAGGTGACCTGCGAAGGATCCTAGAGGGTGCTGACCATATGGTGCTCAAGCTCTGGGTTGCCGAAGATACCCACGCGTGCATCGAGAAAGAAAATGGAACAAGGTGTTAGAGTTATTTTTTGAACTCGGGCATGGATCTGGTTGATTGACCTTGCTGGTCCTCAAACAGATGAGTCCATGGCTCTTTTACATGGATTTGTTGGTTGATATTGCTGATCTTCAACAGAGAGTCCATCTAGATTTTTATAAGTGAATATATTTCCAAGTACTACGAGCTAGGAACTATTGAAAAGGCCCCTGAGTGAACAGGTGGTGAGCATTCTAGTTGCCAATGATGCCATAGGTACACCGATGAAAGAATGATTGGAAATTAGAATTCAACTGGATATTTTGGGAGATTATGATCAGTGATACTATGGTTTCATTAAAAGATTGTTTTAAAGACAGTTGAATCTGTGAAAAAGGCAATTTCATATTGGGTGTGTAAGTGGTGTGACTATCTTGAACTTTGCTTGAAGTGCCGGCTAGGGGGCTTGGGAACTCTTTTCCCTGGTACCCGGGGAAAAATATAACCAAATTCCTAAATGGATCCTATCACTACAGTGGTTGGCTAACCCATGGGATTGGATGGGGTTAGGCTAGACTGATGGATCCCTAAAATGAGACTCAATTTTGTTATGGTACGATAGATGAAGTAAATCCCGGATAGTCTTGTTCTATGGAAAAGAATCAACGGTTGTGCCTCTCGATAAGGAAAAAAGCATTGGTCTCTATGATCCAAGTGCAAGTATTTTCCTTGATCTGATCATGTGAGTTATGGGTTCGGTCGGATCAGTTTGGTTAGTTAAGGATCTTGACTACGTTAGAATAAAAATATCCTAGAGGAATCGCCCGTGCTTTCTAGGTGAGGGAAGTTTTTTCAGGATTAGTTTTGGAAGAACCGAGGGTTTAGTCTCTTGTCCGGATATCCATGGGCGAGGCCCCAAGTGAGAGGCTCTGCCCTGTGCAAGAAGTGCTACTTCCGCTGCTAGCACCCCCGAATTTGTTGCGCGGAGGGGGCAGGGATCTTTCAGAAATCCCTCTCATAGGTTACTCCTCATGACCTGCAGTTTCACGGAAATGCCAAAAACCTGCACCTTCACGCTACATAATTGACCTCTTCAACTAACACACCTTGTTTATTGCTCCCACCTAACACCCTTCTCATCCCGATCAACCTTCTTGACATTCACACAAAAAAAAATAGGCGTGGTACCTATCCACTAGTCTGGAGATGGATTTTCTTTACATCTACAAATGTCAACCTTTGACCCCGAAGCCGCAAAGACCCCTGCAGTAACACAAGCTAGTGCTACGGGCTCCCCGGTGAGTCAGAAGAAGAGGGCCGACACGAGAACCAAAGATGAATTACATGGGCCCATATGCCCAAGCCTTCCATGGTGCCATCATCAGCAAGGATATCCATATGGCCCATGGAAAGGTGGCGCTGCAGTACCACAGCCCAGAGTGCCTCCAAATCTTGGAAGAGGCAAAAGTAAAGGAAAAACTAAAGAGATTCTTCCCAAGAACATCGACATGGAGCTTTGTGCCGAGTACATCAAAACCTATGACAAAGCTACCAAGCAGGGTATAGTAAACGAAGGCTGATTACACAATAGAGTAGGTCCTGATCATGGAAGATCTAATCTATGAGAAGCTCTGCAGCTCCCACCACCAGTCAAGATACATGCCCATGCCTTTGACAAGATGCCCTTGGATGCTATGCTGAAGAAGAGCTCCTATAATTCCAATGGAGCTAAATATGAGAACATCAAAGATGAGGCCACAGAGAAGGCATGCAGGGCAATGTCATTAATCATGCAAGTGAAGCCAGTGGACCACTACAATAGGGTACCACTAAATAGAATTGCGAAAGTCCATGAAGAGAAGGAGGAGGATTGGGCATACTACATACACCAGGAAATGGAAAACTACCTCAAAGCCCATTAGTCCAAGATACGCAACCCATACCTCCTGACACAAGTCCTAAACCATGTGGCAAAGAGGACCCTTCTAGAACCCAAACCAGCAGAGTAGATGCAATTGGCACTCCTTCTATAGCAACCAGTGCTAACAGCTACAGAGATGCAAGAAGGCCAAGCTGTCCTCATGGAAACACAAGCCATAATGGAGATAAAGAAAGGGAGGAAAAAGAAAACAGAAAGAAAGATGAGGGGCATCATTCCTGACTTGGCTTAGGAATCACAAAGGATTGAGGCTAAGCTTGCACAAGAGATTAAATCATACCAAGAAGTACTAACACTGCAAGAAGCCACTGTCAGTCATGCCACACAAGAACAAATGCAGCAGATGACTCCTCCTCCAAGCCCACCAGCTCAGCTTATATTCAGAAACTTGTCCCCGCTCAAGGATTCTACTACGACAGATACACCTGCGGAGATGGAGCCAGAGATGGCAGCAGAAGCAGTGCCGGTTGAAGAATCACAAGAGCTTGAGACAACAACAATCCCAGTGCAAGATCCAACAGCACCACTTGAGAGAGGTAAAAACCAAGAGGTGAAGATACATCCAGACCGAGAAAAAGAAGGCGTCTAGAGGACGAAGAAAGAATGCCATAGTTGTCATTCCTATAGAATATAGATTATGAACAGTTCATGCAAGAAATTATGGAAGGCTTGGATGGGCTACTAAACCTGCCGTATGTTGGACTGGAAGGGGCAGCGAGTACAAGTGCACCACTATGGGAGCAGGAGCAACGAGTATGGCACTGCCATCTCCTCACTACACATATGCTTCATGATCGTAATGCTAAACTTTGGAAGAAAATTCAAGAGTCCAACACACAAGTACAAACCTTAAAAGAACACTTGATAGCAGTAGAGGCCACGCATCAAGATGTGATCATGAAGAGTTTAAAGGCCATTGAGGAGCAAGGGGCCAGGTACAAAGCACTGGAAAACAATAATTTGGTTCTAAGCCAAACTATTGTTCAGAGAATTAAAGAGAATATGGATCTTAAGGCAAAGCTAGAACAGGCTAAGGAGCAACTCTAGAAGGAGGTTACCCATAACCACGAGCTAACAGCCATTCATGCTCATAGCAGGTACAAGAGCTCCAGCATATGTCCATGGCCAAAGAAGAGTAGCTATAAAGCCAGATCCAGTAGTTATCCTTAAGTCTGAAGGAAGCAAAAAGCAGGGCTACTCACTTGCAACAAGAAAGGGAACATACAAACAAGGCACATGCAGAGAAGGTGAGAGCCCTTAATCATACCATTAGTGCCAATCAAGTTGAAATGCAAATAATGGAGATAGCACACCGAGAGTAAATGGCACAAGTCACCCAACAGTTACAAGACAGTCAAAGACTGGCTACCAAAAGACTTCAGATAATCACAGAGGCTCAAGAAAGAGAGGCTACCGCCAGACATGCCCAGAGGAGGATGCAACGAGGTGCTTTGAGGAGTTGGATGCTGCACAGATGGTTCGTGAAATAGCCATATCAACCCTCCTTAGCACCAATGACTCCCATCTACAAAAATTGGAACGCCAATTGGCCATACAAGACCGCAGTCAAAGACAAGAGCCTACAAACGAAATGTGCCTACTCCTTGAGTGAGCCTTGGAGATAGATCAATTGTGCGAATAACCCCTCGGGCCCCTCCTCAAACTCTTACTCTATTTTTGTCTACACTAACCCTCTCCTTGCTTCAATGTGATATAAACCTATCTGTGAACCTAGGCCTAGGTGAACTAACCCTCATTAAGCAAAATACTGTTGAGATATCGAGCTCATCTAGTGAGGCGTTGGACAGTGATGACCTGCCTAGGGGATAGGTCCCACAATTACACCACTGGCATGGTTGGTGAGATCATGGGTGATATGCGGCCAGTGGGATGATAGGCTCTGTGTGACAACCATTCTAGAGACTGGCATAGTTATAGCGCCAGCTCATTTAGTTGGGTTCACACTATAGAGAACCCTATTATGTATTTGGTTGAGTACCTTTCATATGTGTGTACTCTTATCTTTGTATATGGTATGTTGAGTGTTGAGAGAAGAAGAAGAAGATTTTCAACCTCTCACCTTGTGTGTTCTCTATTAGGGTTTTGTGAGTGTGTGTGTGCTTACAAGAGCTCAAGCTCTCTTCTCCCCTTCATCTTTTCATGGTATCAGAGCCTGGTTCATGCTAAGGGCTGAGCTGCAAGCAAGAGAAGCACAGGAAGTGGTACAAGGGTAAGAGTTTCAACCACTCTTCCCTATTTGTGTTGGTGACTACACCCTGTCGGGAGCTCTATAGGAGGCACCGGCAAACGATCTTTGATTGAGGAGCTTTCTTCGCGGGAGTAAAGATATAGGGCAACTATATTGTCCTATCGGATCCCCTTTTTTGGGCCGAAAATGCGTTTCGAGCGCGTCTCAACCTCCATTTTTCAGAAAGCAGGCGATTTCGAGCACTGCGGGTAAGTCATCGATTCTCTGCAGAACTCTGTTTTAAGAACTGCAGGAAGATAGATTGGCTGTGCAGACACTGTGTGTGCTGCAAGGAGGTCAACAGTTGCCATTGGGTATATGTATGCACATTGAGGTCACTGGTTGTGACATTTGAGTATACTAATGTACCGTTGTAGAAAATACAGCAGTTTGTGCAGGACAAACCAGAGTGTTGTTTCTGGTAAATTTGTGTGTCTGGCAAGATGTCAAATGATGGCATAACCCAGATTCTTGCTGAGAAGCTTAATAAGAACAACTTCCATGCTTGGAGGTTCAAGCTGACAAATTTCTTGATGGGAAAGGGCTATTGGGACTATATATAAGGTGAGCATGAAGAGGCACCGGAGATACCGGACATCAAGTTCTTATGCTTTCAAGGTATATTAGTTATCCCTAGTGGTAGCTACCTCTTAGGTATGAGCTAGGTGCTAGGAGTAAAAAATTTTTTTTTAATGAAAATATACCCTAAAAAAACATATACAAAGTGAATTGAGACATGACGTGTCTACAGCCATGAGGAATGCTTGGTAGGACCTGGGGTTGTCTTAGCACCTTGGGGACTATGCCTTGGTTTCCATGGGGTGAACAAACACTGACGTCTAAAAGCTTCAGAAAAAGACCTTCAAGGAATCTATCGCCTTGATAGATGTTGGTAGAACTTTGGGGTACATTATGGGCCCTCGAGACCGATGCCCTCATCTTCATGGGGTATTCCTTATGTCATAAAAGAAAGAAAAAGGGTCTGTCGCCCTTGAGATACTTAGTGGAGAGATACTTAGCGGCTTTTAGATTCTCTTGGCGGAGATCTCTTGGCCATTGCTTGGGTCTCATTGGGATGGAACTTTAATCTTTATCACCTTCTACACACACATCAAAAAAAAAAAAAGAGAGTTCCAATCACTTTTGCTCATATTTAGGAGTAGGTTTGACACTTAGGAATAACTTAAATACTTGTAGAACATTGAGACTGCGGTCATAACCGGCGGTGTACAAGCACACTTGCCTTTGCATAGCACTATCTACCACTTAGTCTCAATTTGACTAGTCTTTACTCACCTATTTTAGTACTCTTTAAAACTTTAATCAGCTTTTCACTTGTATGTTCACATGTGGAATTGTCATTGCTGTTTTTTCTTTTCTTCTTTTCTTTTCTTTTTTTCAATAAAAGGCTTTACTTGTATCCATTGTTTTTTTGCAGCTTGTGCTCCTACCGCGCTCGAGGACGTGTGCAAAATAGGAAGGGGGGAGTGTTGCATGACGAATGAAGAGAGATCAATGCAAGGATGCAACAAAAAAGACACTTAGGGCTCTTGTAAAGAGTTCCAAGTTGTAGATGAATGTGGGAGAGGGCTTGACAATAATCCCACATGGGAACTTTTGGGAGTTTTAGAGTTTTTGTATAAAAAGTTGAGAGCTAAGAGGACTTTTTGGTCATTTGGTTGAGAGGCTCATAGAGAGAGCTTGCTCCATAGCTCCTTCTCATGTGCTCTCCCAAGGCTCTCCATCTCCATTCTTGCTTCAATCTTGTACTCTCTATTCTCTACGTAATCAATGATTTGAGGTTGCGGCCTACACACTTGCTAATCTAGATTTCTTAATGATGTTTTGATGCTAAAATTTGATTTGTGAATTGTAGAGTGCATGTGATGAAGCTTGTGCATGAAATGATGTGTAGTTGAGGCTTGTGTGATAGCTCTTTGCATGTTAGATTCTTTGCATAAGTTGCATTTTTGTGCTTAAGTGTAGCCTAATCTTGATGCGTTGATTATGTTAGATTGATTGCTTGATTGTTGAAGAAGGATTGAGTAGGACTAGAAGTCATTAGTGTGTGGTTAACTAATCTTCTCCCATTCGGGATAGCCTCTATGCGCTAACCGGGTTGCATTCACGGATTGACAAAGTGTGTGGGTTGGAGTGTAGCCTCCGCTATGCTATGATGTCCCAAACAATGGCGCCGCTGCCGGGGACGCACACCTAAGTTAGTGAAGGGTGTTAACCATTACTTCTTACTAAGTGCTCCATTGATTGCAAAATCATGGATTAGGGTAGATTAGAGTAGAGTTTGCAAGGGCATTGAGTGTGTGATCTCAAGGGCGCCTTGTGTGTTTTCTGTTTTTTGATGAGAAGCAAAAAAAAAATTAAAACCCCATTGCGGTTGAGTAATCCCGCCATTAATTAGGATTAAGAGTTCTGTTTTTGTATTTTTTGGCATATCTTTTTTTCACTAATCAACTAACACACTGCGACCAAGAGGCAAGCAGTGGAGGCGAGCTGTGGGTGGGCTGTAGCAAAAAACGTTGAAAGCGGCTGAAAATATATATATATTATATATATATATATATATATATATATACATATACATATCGCTGCAGCTGACGTGGCGGCTGACAGAAAAAGGCTGTTGGAGGCGCATGGAGTGAAGGCGAAGGTGGCCAAAGCCGTGGTTGCGCAGCAGCATAGGTGGGCCGCAAGCAGGCGACCTGCGTGGAGAAGCAAACGAAGGTGAGGAAGCGAACAAATAAAATAAAAATAAAAAAATAAACAGACGGTGCTGCAGTCAACGCAGGCGGCGAAGAGCTGTGGGGAGACGTCTTCATCGGGCGGCCGTGTGAAGGCGTTGTTTGTAGGCAACCAAGCACCAGCAGTGAAGGTGTGTGGAAGCGGGCAAGCAAAGGTATGAAGGGCCAGCTGTAGTAAGAGGCGAAGCGAAACCACTGCTGTAGACGTGCGAAGAAGCGTGGAGAGGTGGAGGCATAGCAGTAGCGAGTTGAATGGTGGCTGGCAAGGAGGAGGTCTTCGCAGCAGCAGTTGGAGGCAGCGTGGAAGAGATGGTCGCAGAAGGTTTGCGTGGAGAGTGGGTGTAACTGCAGGCGACGAAGGCGGCCAAGGGGCGGTGAGGTGCAGGAAGCTAACTGCAGGCGATGAAGGCGCCGCAAGGAAACACGTGCGTGCCGGCGAAGAATCCGCCGACGAGGCGGCGAAGGATAAGGTTGGTACATTTTCTTTTTTTAAAAAAAAAAAATTAATTTTTCATGTTTTTGTATTTTTTAAAATAAAAATAAAAACAATAATAATAAAACAATAAAACAATAAAAATATATATATATAATTTTTTTTAAAAAAAAAGAAGAAGAAAAAAAGAGAAAAAAAAGAGAGAAAAGCGAAAAAAGAGAGAATAGAAAGAAAGAAAAAAATATTTAAAAAAAAGAAAACAATTTTTATTTTCGTATTTTGAGTCCATTTTTTATTTCTTAAATTTTTGTAAAATTTTGCATAATTAGGGTAACTTGCATTGTTTTAAAATTTCTGTAATTGTGTGCATAATTAGTATTTTGTTTAGCGTGATTCATAATTTTGTGTAATTAGTACGAAATTTATTAGTATTAAAAAAAACAAAAAAAACAACAACCAAGGAGAAGAAAACAAAAGAAAAGAAATAGAAATTTAAAAAAATAAAATAAAATAAAAAATAGGATAGATAGTTACACCACACATACTCATTTTAGTTGCCTTTAGTGGTTAGGTAGGGTAAAAAATATATATATATATACATATATATATATATATTTATTTATTAAAAAAACAAAAAAATAAAAACAAAGACAAAACCAAAAAAAAAACAAAACAAAAACAAAAACACATAAAACACCAAAAAAATTGACCTTATGCACTTGCGGTCGGGACGTCTTATAGATTCTGCCATAGGGTCTAGGGCACCTTCTAGAGTACCTACGCAGGAAAGTAGGACCCAATCGGTAGGAAATTTGGCAGATATTGCTGAAACCCTTTCCGAATCCCAATCCGATACCCTTTCCTCCAGAACAACTAGCTCATTGTCCATGGACAATCTACGGCCGTCAAATAGTCATTCCGTAGTCCCAAATAGGACACCCGCAAGATCTTTTAATCCATTTGAAGCCGACACCATGGGGTTAACACTCAATGTGAGACTCCAATATGTCTACACAAATGCTCAAAGAGCTGAGATCTTTAGGGATCCACAACAACGGTATCTTGTTAAGATCGCAGACATTTTCTCATAACTTGATAGAGCACCTCTAGTCAATGACCAGGGTAACATGTACATGGGTGGAGATGGTGTTCGCTACGAAGTCACCTACCATCCAGAAAATATAGACAAATTAGGGGAGCTCTCTAAAACCGAGTTCTTTGACTTATTGAAGCTTTCCAACGCAAGGGAGTCTAGAGATGACTGGCTCATTGAGCCGGACATGCCTGGACCCTCCAATGCCCAATCCTCAAAGCCATCCATGGATGATTTACTTCTTGTAGATCTAAATTTGGAAAGGGATAGGAAAGGCAAGAACAAAATGGATCAGGGGGCTGAGAACCAATGGGAGTTTGTACGACCAATTCCAGTGACAAAGGTCTTACAGGATGACCCACTTCAAGAGGTCTATAAGGACTCTTTGGAGGGATATTATGCCACAACTAAATTGCCAGAGCTAGATCTTCCTCTAGCACTTGGTGGTGGTAGTTGAGAAGCTTGCAGGACACATGAACCGAATAATTGATAAATGGGCCAATGAATACCGAACCTTAGATTGGAAAGAGATTCGGGAGCTCACGTGGAAAGGACAACCATTATTCATGGAAGTGTTCTCAACAAATACAGCCAAACCAGGAGAGACAACCTTTCTTGGAGAAACTGTTGCTCCTCCCCTACGAGAGTTCACTAGAGAGGGACCCTCAACATCAAAGTGGACCACTGCTAGTAGCCCAACTCTAGCACCAAGATATAGTCCTACACCAAATGTGTGATCACCGGTCACACCACAACAACATCTTTCTCACTATGACAATCGGAGGGTAGGGGAGCCAACTCGGCCTCCCATAAATGCACCTCCTGAAATGCGGGTGACAAGATCTTTGGAGGGGTTTGGTGAGGCTAGTAATAGGGGACCTACACCAATTTTGGATGCATGTGGACCATCTTACCAAAGAGAGGAACAATTCCCACTGAGAGTGAGAGGCCGTAGGCCCTATGATGAGTATTCAAGACAAGTAAGGCCATCAACTCTTCAGAAACTGGTAAAGAAGTATGAAGGGTCGGGAGATCCATACGACCATGTAGTAGCATTTAGGCAAGCAGTTCGAGCTGAGCAAGTGGCTAATAAGCATACTCAAATTGAAGGATTTGGGCTTACTCTTGAGGGAAAGGCCCTTGCTTGGTTTCAGGCATTAGAGGCTTCAGACAAATCTTCTTTACGAGTTTTGGAAGAGAGATTCATTGCTGCTTTTTCCTTGATGGGAATTCAACATGACACGGTAGCACACATCTACTCTTTCAAGCAAGGCGAGAATGAGAGTGTTATAGACTGTGTAAATAGAATGAAGCAGTATATTAATCGTTGCCCAGAAGATGAGAAGCCCGCCCAAAGTCGATTAATTTCTCTCTTCTTAAAAGGACTAAAAAATTCAACACTGCATACACATCTCTATGCGAAGAAGCATACAAATTTCAATGAGTGTTGCCATGATGCTATGGATTTCACCGATAACTTCAAATTCCAAGATGGTTCTGGCCCTGAGATGAAACCTAGAGATCAGTGGGGTGATGACCAAAGTTCAGGGTCTAGCGCGTTAGTAAATCTAGACCAGATAGCTAACCTAGTACTAAGGAGATTGGGACAGACCTATCGCCCACCCATGCAGCCACAACAACAGCAGCAACGAATGAGGAGTGTACTTCCTACAGGTCCTCACCTTTGTGGAGCATTTGGCGATAACCATAAAACAGAGGAATGTAATACCTTTTCTCCTCTAGTCACAAACCAACCCACAAAAAAGTGGTGCCAAGCCTGTGCTTGGAACTTTACCCACACCACACAGGAATGTACTCGCATTGCAAGAATGAGACAGGAGCATGAGCAGCCAAGGGGTGGAGTGGCTCCACAAATGTATCAACAGTATACTAATTTTGAACGTAAGCCACCGATGGCACAAGAGCAAGCAAGCACGACCTGTTCTTGGTGCTCAACCTCCTGCTCCTGGGACTGCTCCTGTAAGGGTTGTGGACTACGACAATTCAAATATGTGTAGAGAATTGGTAAACTCAGGCTATGTGGAGGAGGAATATGCATCATATTCATCCAAAGAAAATCTCTTTGAAAGTCCCGCATACCCAAGCCAAGCACTGGTGGAGACTCAACCAGGGGAACAAAACTCTTTAATGTTGCTAGGCGGCTACCAACCTAGGACTCCAGGCCCCTCAGGTCAATGGCAGCAAAGGAAAGTAGAAGCCAAACTAATGGGCCCCTCTGTTATGAGTGCGGAGAACCCCATTGGGCTCGTGATTGTCCACATCGCTCAAGGCAAGCATCTCAATCCAATACAACAGTACAACAGTTTCCACCAATTGAAAGATATTATCTAGGGTGTTGTGTAGAACACTTCCCAAAGGATTGTCTGCTGAAACCACATGAGGAAGGCACCTCTCAACCAAAGGTCTCACTCAACCTTGTAGGAGCAGTTCCATCACCACCTTCATCTGAGAATGAGGATGCCGTGCCACTTAGAGTCATGACTAGATCACAGACACGAAATGCCGAAATACAGACTGATGAGACACCTCGAACGAGGGATGCAAAGACAAATCTAGTGGACAAGATCCTACAGTCCAATAGAAAAAAGACCACTAGGAGGAAGAAGAACCGAAACAAGCAAACTAAAAGTGCATCCACTAGTTCTCAAGAAGCCTCTAAACGAAACATGCAGGATAAAACTTTTACATCCCAAGAAGTGCATGAGGAGCATCAACCTAGTGCTAAACAAGATGAGACTAGTACGACTGAGGATAGTTCTGGGGGTTCTGTTTTTGTGGATAAAGTGAATGAGACTCTAGATGCCATCATTGATGCTCATAGAAGTCGCATTGCAGCTTTATCTGAGCTACCCAAGAAGCTTCAAGAATACCCAAACCCTCGTGAGGAGAAGATCAATCTAGCTGTACATCAGCAACTCATTAGGGAAGCTCAGTCAATACTTGAGGGACCGCCACCAACTATTCCTCGGGGCCCAACCTCTCTTAAGCCAACATTAGAAACCATACCAGAAGTGTCATCAAGTCGGGAAATGAAAAGTGAGCTCATTTCACAAGCTCATAGCGAAAGGTCTACACCAATTGACACCCAATTGAAAGGAGGTATTCTGCCACCACCTAGCCTTGTCTTCCCATGCAATGATGAAGTTATTGATGCTAATGAGGACATGGCAAATGAGATGTGGGCTGCAGTTCATGAAAAAGTTAATGAGAACATGTCCTCTTCCTAAAACATGTATTGAAACACCGGTTGTCCCAATTTCTCCTTGCTACACAATTCCACCATCAACTTGTGTACCTAAGACAAGTCCAAATGAGTCTCATTTGAGCATAGATTCTAGCATTTCAATGCCTAAATCCTCTTATCTTGCTCAAATTCCAAAACAATTGCTAAAATTCCCACCTAAGAACGACATACCCAAAACTAAAGATAAGGCATTAACACTACAATTGAAGCTCTTTGGTAAATCAGTGTTTGCATAATGTGGTTCCTTATGCCATTAGAAGATGTGTTCTTTTTGAGATAATCTTGTTTTTGATTGGAATTATAATGATGGATATGAGTGTTATAAATTTCATTGTTCTACGTCTAGATAACTCCTGATGGATATTTGGCGAGATACATGTCCACCATGCATTGACCCTAATAGTACTCGACCTGATCGTCGCGGGGGTTATAGTGCTCCTCCATTTCAAACTCACTCTAGGTACTTCTACGCTCCCTTAGGTGAAAATTGCTGTGGGCATCACTTTGTCACGTTATTCTATCAACAACATCACCCATTTCCACATTGTCAAGAGTGTGCACGGCTCGTATTAGGAGAAGCTTCACATATTTGTTGGATATGCCGCTCTTACTTTAGACAATATGGCACGGGCTTAATGAAGCAAATTGTGGGAATTACACCCCAACGCCATAATCTTCTTAATGTGAGAATATCAGAGAGAGGACCAAATCAACGTAGATTACCTGAGGAGGTTCAAGCACAACAATGGAGGGATACAAGCTTAAATGACTTGCAACCACCGATCTTGCAAGCCCTCCTTCCCCAAGCCTCAACATGTCAATATTGGATCAATATGAGTACCTATATTGTGCAGTTCCAAAATCGAAATTGTCTGCTTAACCTTCCCATAGAACCAATGCCATATTTTAGTGAGGAAGCACTCCTTCCTCTACCACCTTCTCCAGAGGCCGGTTTTTGTGAGGGGTTGTCTCTGCATCCTGAGGAAATTGATACCATCTTTCCAGCAGACGTGGACACGAATCCACCACTAGCGCAAGGGTAAGCTCAGCGACTCCACAATAAGATCGACAAGCCAGGGCACTTTTCTCCCACTGGGTTTTTCCCCTCGGCTATATTCGGTGATTGGCACCAATAGCGAATTTTATTCTTTTCTTTTCTTTTCTTGTTTGATAATAACCATTTTGCAGAGATCTCAGCTAAACAAGAGCATCAAAACACGCCCCAATAGTCCACCTACCGTGCAGCCAAATTAGGAAGGGGGGAGACATGCTACGCCTACAAAGACCAAGGAGGAGCAATCTGCACAAAATCAGCAATGCATCAATGCAAACGAACAACATCAACGGGCACTACAACAGGTGTACTCAAATCATAATCTTTTGTTCTTTATGTGCTTTTATCTTTTGAATATATGGTTTGCATGTTCACACAATATTGGCTGGTTTAAGTTTTTGATTAGTTATTAAAATATGGTGAGTGAATTCTAGATTCTTAGAGGACTTAGTAAAAGATATTTCTATTTAAAGACAGTGTAGGATATATACCACTGGAGTATGCCAAGTTCTTATGCTTTCAAGGTATATTAGTTATCCCTAGTGGTAGCTACCTCTTAGGTATGAGCTAGGTGCTAGGAGTAAAAAAAAAAATTTTAATGAAAATATACCCTAAAAAAACATATACAAAGTGAATTGAGACATGACGTGTCTATAGCCATGAGGAATGCTTGGTAGGACCTGGGATTGTCTTAGCACCTTGGGGCCGATGCCTTGGTTTCCATGGGGTGAACAAACACTGACGTCTAAAAGCTTCAGAAAAAGACCTTCAAGGAATCTATCGCCTTGATAGATGTTGGTAGGACTCTGGGGTACATTATGGGCCCTCGAGACCGATGCCCTCATCTTCATGGGATACTCCTTATGTCATAAAAGAAAGAAAAAGGGTCTGTCGCCCTTGAGATACTTAGCGGCTTTTAGATTCTCTTAGCGGAGATCTCTTCGGTCTCATTGGGATGGAACTTTAATCTTTATCACCTTCTACACACACATCAAAAAAGAAAAAAGAAAAAAGAGAGTTCCAATCACTTTTGCTCATATTTAGGAGTAGGTTTGCCACTTAGGAATAACTTAAATACTTGTAGGACATTGAGACTGCGGTCATAACCGGCGGTGTATAAGCACACTTGCCTTTGCATAGCACTATCTACCACTTAGTCTCAATTTGACTAGTCTTTACTCACCTATTTTAGTACTCTTTAAAACTTTAATCAGCTTTTCACTTGTATGTTCACATGTGGAATTGTCATTGCTGTTTTTTCTTTTCTTCTTTTCTTTTCTTTTTTTCAATAAAAGGCTTTACTTGTATCCATTGTTCTTTTGCAGCTCGTGCTCCTACCGCGCTCGAGGACGTGCGCAAAATAGAAAGGAGGGAGTGTTGCATGACGAATGAAGAGAGATCAATGCAAGGATGCAACAAAAAAGACACTTAGGGCTCTTGTAAAGAGTTCCAAGTTGTAGATGAATGTGGGAGAGGGCTTGACAATAATCCCACATGGGAACTTTTGGGAGTTTTAGAGTTTTTGTATAAAAAGTTGAGAGCTAAGAGGACTTTTTGGTCATTTGGTTGAGAGGCTCATAGAGAGAGCTTGCTCCATAGCTCCTTCTCATGTGCTCTCCCAAGGCTCTCCATCTCCATTCTTGCTTCAATCTTGTACTCTCTATTCTCTACGTAATCAATGATTTGAGGTTGCGGCCTACACACTTGCGAATCTAGATTTCTTAATGATGTTTTGATGCTAAAATCTGATTTGTGAATTGTAGAGTGCATGTGATGAAGCTTGTGCATGAAATGATGTGTAGTTGAGGCTTGTGTGATAGCTCTTTGCATGTTAGATTCTTTGCATAAGTTGCATTTTTGTGCTTAAGTGTAGCCTAATCTTGATGCGTTGATTATGTTAGATTGATTGCTTGATTGTTGAAGAAGGATTGAGTAGGACTAGAAGTCATTAGTGTGTGGTTAACTAATCTTCTCCCATTCGGGATAGCCTCTATGCGCTAACCGGGTTGCATTCACGGATTGACAAAGTGTGTGGGTTGGAGTGTAGCCTCCGCTATGCTATGATGTCCCAAACAGTGTCTATGTTGATAATAGAAGAGAAGAGCTTGGGTGAAGACCAATAGTCTTCACAAAATAAAAACAGTCTTCTACACAAGTTCAGGAAGAGGACAAGGTAGAGGAGGCCGTGGACGCGGACAAGGAGGTGGCTGAACAGGTAATCAAAATCGTGGACGCGGACAAGGAGGTGGCTGAACAGGTAATCAAAATTATGGCCAGCAGCAGCAGCAACAACAACAGTCCCAAAATTCACAACAACAACAACATGCAGGTGAAATAGGCCAATTCAGAGGCAGGGGGAGTCAAAGAGATCATGGAAATTGGCAAAGGCAATATAATGATACACGTGGATGCTTTTATTGTGGGGTAAGCCTGGACATGTGCACGCAGATTGTTATAAGAAGCAGGCTGACATGCAAAATGGGAAAATGCAGCAAAACAACTATGCATCCTCGAGCAGAAACAATGAGGATAATGAAAGGTTGTTTGTTATGCAGCATGTCGTGAATGCCATGTCTGAAAATGTTGAAGCAGCACATAAAGATGATGTATGGTATGTTGATTCAAGTGCTTTGAACTACATGACAAGTCATGGGGAGTGGTTCAAGGAGATGAAGGATCTTGAAAGACCAGGTTTTGTGGAAACAGGGGAGGACACTGCTCATCCAATTGCCCATGTTGGAGATGTGCCATTGTCTATGCAGGATGGCAAAGTGAAGTACCTTGCAGATGTACTTCATGTTCCGAACATAACAAAGAATCTGGTTTTCAGTTGGCCAGATGATTGAGCAAGGTTTGTAGGTTCGGTTTAATCCTGATTAGTTGTTATGTTGAAGACTTTAAAGACAAGTGCAGATTGGTTGCAAAAGGCAACAGAGTGGACAGAATGTTTACGTTGAATGTAAACATGCCTGAAGTGAGTGCTGTAATGTTTGCAAATGGTTCAGGAATTGTTGCAGACACAGACATTTGGCATAAAAGAATTGGACATGTGAATGTGCAGAGAATGAAGTCTATGCAAACTAAAGGAATCGTGACAGGGCTGCCAAAGTTTAAAGTTGAAGGTATGCAGAGAATATGTGAAGCATGCCAATTTGGAAAACAAACAAAGCATGTATTTCCACGTAACAGAAATGTGAGCAGAAATGCACTAGATGTTGTGCATTCAGATGTATGGGGTCCTACGAAGACCATGTCTATGGGAGGCTATAGGTATTATGTGACATTTATTGATGACCACACAAGGAAAGTGTGGGTATACTTCATGAAGGAGAAGGGTGAGGTGTTCACTCACTTTCAGAATTTCAGAGTTATGGTTGAAAAGCAAACAGTGAAATATGTAAAGTGCCTAAGGTCAGATGGAGGGGGAGAGTACTTCTCCAATGAGTTCTCTGAATTTTTGAAGAAAAATGATATTCGGAGACACTTTACATGCAGATACACTCCGCAGCAAAATGGAGTTGCTGAGCGAAAAAACAGGCACATTGCTGAGATTGCGCGAGCATTGATGGAAGAGAAGAATATGCCGCATAGCTATTGGGCTGAGGCTGTTTCTACAACAGTTTACATCATGAACAGGGCTCCAACTGCAGTCATACATGATGTAACTCCAAAGGAGAGGTTTATTGTGGCAGAAAACCTGGTTTGTCTCATCTGAAAGTCTTTGGATGCATTGCATATGTGCATGTGCTAGATGAGCTGAGAACTAAGCTGGATCCAAAAGCTGAAAAATGTGTGTTTATTGGATATTCCCTTGAGCAAAAGGGATACAAGTGTTATAACCCTACTACACGTGAGTTGAGGGTAAGCAGGGATGTTGTCTTTGATGAGATGAGCAGCTAGTATGCTGCTGAAAAAGAAGCTGTTGGGGCTGATGTGAGTGGAAATGTGGTTGCATAGAATGCAAGTCAGCAATCACAATCTTTGAGTGGACTAGGAGAGTCCTCATCTAGTGGTTCAGTTGATAGACCATGGAGTGGCAGGCTACGTCATAATACCAGTCCTGCAAATGTGATTAGTACATCACGTAAAGGAAAAGAGAAAGTGGTTGAGCCCCTTAGTATGCCTGACATTTCTGCAAGGCATTCTCATGTTGATGGAGAGTCTAGTGGCTCAGAGATGAGCCTTGATGAGGAGCTTGGGATCCCAGATATGAGAACACCTGGTGTAAAGAAGGCTATGGAAGCCATGAATGAAAGGCTGCAAATAACTGGGAGAGTGAAGAACCCTGTGCAGAGGTTTACCTATGATGGTTATGTGGCACATCACTATGTATACATGGCAAAAGTTGTACAGGTTGTAGAGCCCACATGCATTGATGAGGCTGTTGGAAATGTGTGTTGGGAGAAAGCTATGGATGAGGAGATGGATGCACTATATGGAAATGAGACATGGGATTTAGTGCAATTGCCTGAAGGCAAGAAAGCCATTGGATGCAAGTGGGTGTACAAAGTAAGACATAACAACGATGGAAGCATAAGCAGGTACAAGGCTAGATTGGTAGCCAAAGGATATGCACAAACATATAGCATTGATTATGAGGAAACTTTCAGCCCAGTTGCCAAGATGGCAACAGTGAGAGTTGTGATAGCAGTGGCTGCGTCAAAGCAATGGTCTTTACATCAAATGGATGCAGAGAATGCATTCTTGCATGAGGATTTGCAGGAAGAAGTGTATATGTTGCAGCCACCTGGTTATGAGGATGTGAATCACCCCGAGCATGTTTGCAAGTTGAAGAAAGCCTTGTATGGCTTAAAACAAGCACCAAGAGCATGGTCTGACAAGATTTCTGAATATCTTGTCACTATTGGCTTTCATGTAGCCAATGCAGATTTCTCGCTGTATGTGAGACACAGTCATAGAGGGGTTGTGCTTGTTGTCATCTATGTAGATGGCTTGATCATTACGGGGGACCATGATGCAGAGATCTTTGATGTAAAGATCTTTGATGTAAAGATCTTGCTTACACAGAAGTTTGAGATGAAGGATCTGGGGGAGCTCAGATATTTCTTGGGCATTGAGGTGATTAGGTCACCACATGGTATTGGATTACTGCAGAGGCAGTATGGCTTGGACATGTTGTCCAAGTATGGTATGACAGGCTGTAAGCCTATCTCAGTGCCATTGGATCAAAATGGCAAGTTGAGTGCAGACTCAAGAGAGATTTTGGAGGATCCTACTATGTATAGGCGCATAGTAGGAAGCTTGATATACATGACGATCACTAGGCCAGATTTGAGCTATGCTGTTGGGTTGGTGAGTCAGTTTATGCAGGTTCCTCGGAAGCTGCACTTGGATGCATTGAGATGCATACTGAGGTATGTGAGGTCTACTTTGCATTGTGGACTATTTTATGAAATTGGGACAGAGATATGTGTACATGGGTACACAGATGCTGATTGGGCTGGTAGTATCTCAGATAGAAGATCTACTAGTGGCTTCATGTTTTCCTTGGGGAGTGCTTGCCTATGACTTGGAGCAACAAGAAGCAGCCTACGGTTGCTCTATCCAGTACTACAGAGGCCGAGTACAGAGGAGCTGCTATGGCAGCATGTGAGGTAGCTTGGTTGAGAAAGCTACTTGCAGATTTGGGTCTATCAGTGGATAGACAAGTTGTCATTTTTTGTGACAACATTAGCAGTATACAGTTGGCTAGGAACCCAGTTTTTCATGCTCGTACGAAGCATATAGAGGTCCACTACCATTTTGTCAGAGAGAAGGTCTTGGCATAGGAGATGTTGACCTTGTTTATGTCAGCACATAGGATTAGGTAGCTGACATCTTCACCAAAGCATTGGGTACAGAGAAGCTCCACAGATTCAGGGCTTTGCTTGGTGTACATGAGATGGAGTTGAGCTCGAGGGGGAGTGTTGAGATATCGAGCTCATTTAGTGAGGCGGTGGACACTGATGACCCGCCTGGGGGATAGGTCCCACACTTACACCACTGGCATGGTTGGTGAGATCATGGGTGATATGGGGCCAGTGGGATGACAGGCTGTGTGATAGCCATTCGACTGGCATAGTTATAGCGCCAGCTCATTTAGTTGGGTTCACACTATAAGACAATATTCAAGCTTTTACTAATGATACAGTTTTGGAGTCATTGTCTGGTGTAGAATATGAAGGCTTCATTTCTGCATAGACTTCATTCTCTGCACATTCACATGTCCAATTCTTTTATGCCAAATGTCTGTGTCTGCAACGATTCCTGAACCATTTACAAACATTGCAGCACTCACTTCAGGCATGTTCACATTCAACGTAAACATTCTGCCCACTCTGTTACCTTTTGCAACCAATCTGCACTTGTCTTTAAAGTCTTCAATATAACAACCAATCAGGATTAAACCGAACCTACAAACCCTGCTCAATCATCTAGCCAATTGAAACCAGATTCTTTGTTATATTCGAAATATGTACATCTCCAAGGTACTTCACTTTGCCATCCTGCATAGACAATGGCACATCTCCAACATGGGCAATTGGATGAGCAGTGTCATCCCCTGTTTCCACAAAACCTAGTCTTTCAAGGTTCTTCATCTCCTTGAACCACTCCCCATGACTTGTCATGTGGTTCGAAGCACCTGAATCAATGTACCATACATCATCTTTATGTGCTGCTTCAACATTTTCAGACATGGCATTCACGACATGCTGCTGCATAACAAACAACCTTTCATTATCCTCATTGTTTCTACTCGAGGATGCATAGTTGTTTTGCTGCAATTTTCCATTTTGCATGTCAGCCTGCTTCTTATAAACAATCTGCCTACACATGTCCAGGCTTACTACAATAAAAGCATCCACGTGTATCATTATATTGCCTTTGCCAATTTCCACGACTTCTTTGACTCCCCCTGCCTCTGAATTGGCCTCTTCCACCTGCGTGCTATTGTTGTTGTGAATTCTGGGACTGTTGTTGTTGCTGCTCTGCTGGCCATGATTCTGATTACCTGTTCGGCCACCTCCTTGGCCGTGTCCACGGCCTCCTCTACCTTGTCCTCTTCCTGAACTTGTGTAGAAGGCCTGTTGCTCTGAATTGTTTTTGTTTTGTGAAGGCTGTTGGTCTTCACCCAAGCTCTTCTCTTCTATAATCAACATAGACACCAAATCTGTGAAATTGGGAATGTTTTCACGAGTCTGATTAGACGTCTTGAACGCCTTGTATTGTGGCCCGAGACCACGTAGACAGACTTCCACCTTATCATCATCATCTACTAAAATGCCAATAGATGCAAGGGATTCCACAATACCCTTGATCTTCAATGCATAGTCATTCACAGACATACTCTTTTTCTCCACAGTATGAAGTTCATTCTTCAACTATATCTTTCGTGCCTTGGAATTCGTTTCATAGAGTTTTACCAAGGTGTCCCATGCCTCCTTGGGGGACTTGGCATCTTGTATGTGCCCAATCATGGGGTCTTGTATACTGATAGAGAGCCAATACATAACTTTTCTGGCTCCTTCCAATCCTTGAACTCTTTCACATCTGCAGCAGTTGGATTGATCTCCGGTATCTTCGGCGCCTCTTCATGCTCACCTTCTATGTAGTCCCAGCAGTAACCCTTTCCCATCAGGAAATTTGTTAATCTGAACCTCGAAAGCATGGAAATTTTTCTTGTCAAGCTTCTCAGTAACAATCTGATTTATGCCATCATTTGACATCTTGCCAAACACACAAATTTACCAGAAACAGCACTCTGGTTTGTCCTGCATAAACTACTGTATTTTCTACAGCGGTACTGTACTACACTCAAATGTCACCAACCAGTGACCTCAATGTGCATACATACACCCAATGGCACCTGTTTTACCTCCTTGTAGCACACACAATGTCTGCACAACCAATCTGTCTTCCTGCAGTTCTTACAATAGAGTTCTACATAGAATCGATGACTTACTCGCAGTGCTCAAACTCGCCTGCTTTCCGAAAAACGGAGGTCCTAACATGCCCAAATGCATTTTCGGCCCGAAAATCTTTGTCCAATAGGACGTTATAGTTTCCCTATAGCTTTACTCCCATGAAGAAAGCTCCTCAATCAGAGATCGTTTGCCGATGCCTCCCATAGAGCTCCCTTCCTGTGCTTCTCTTGCTTGCAGCTCAGCCCTTAGCATGAACCAGGCTCTGATACTATGAAAAGATGCATGGGAGAAGAAAGCTTGAGCTTTTTTGTAAGCACATACACACTCACATAACCCTAAAAGAGAACACACAAGGTGAGAGACTGAAAATCTTCTTCTTCTCACACACAAGACTCAACACACCATATACAAAGATAAGAGTACACCAAATATGAAAAGGTACTCAACCAAATACATACTAGGGTTCTCTATAGTGTGAACCCAACTAAATGAGCTGGCGTTATAACTATGCTAGTCTCTAGAATGGCTGTCACATAGCCTGTCATCCCACTGGCCGCATATCACCCATGATCTCACCAACCATGCCAGTGGTGTAAGTGTGGGGCCTATCCCCCAGGCGGGTCATCAGTGTCCACCGCCTCACTAGATGAGCTCGATATCTCAACAGGGGCAATCATTTGGAAAACACGGAGGAAAAAATTTCTTCCCTTTGTAATAGTGAATGGTCCAAGTGAGGCCCGAAGGTTTCTAGAGAACTGTTATCACCATCAGTTTCATCACAAGTGTCGATATTGCGGGTGCAAATGTAGATGAGTGAGGAGGAACAAAATTTCACAAGACGTTCATGGTTTAGAATTAGGTTGGGTGAAAGATTATCATCTCTGGCAGAGGATCCAAATGAAGGAATCAATCCACCTAATTCACCAGTAATGGAGGACTTGGATGAGGATGTCATTTCCCCTGAATTTGTAAGAGATAAGGAAATAGCATCACCAAATGCTGAAATTACTGGGGAAGTGGCCAGGCTTCTTGGCAGCACAAGAGCACTTAGTGCTCAATTGCTAAGGGCAAAGAGAGAACAAGGTGGCCCTTGCAAAAATTCAGAAGTGCAGGCAGAGATATTGAGAATGTAAATGACTTTAATGACCTAGTGAATACGGCACTCAGGGCAAAAAGGAGATTAGGACTGCCTTCCAAAAAGAAGAAGCAGTCAGAAGACTTAGATGGAGAGGATGATGAAGATTCAGATAAGGAATATAATGATTCAGAGGATGAGGATGATAACTCCGACAGATGATGAGGATTGGAGTCAAAAGAAAAAGAAAACAAAGAAGAACAAGAGGAAGCAAGAAATCAAGAAGAAAGGCAGCAAGAAAATCAAAACAGTTAAGGGGAGGATGATTTGGAGAAGAAGATTCTTGATAAGATTGAAGTCCTGATAATGTGAGACATCCAGGCCATATTGTGAGATCTGCCAAAATCTAGGTCACATGTCAGCCAATTGTTGGTATAATTCACAGTACATGGGGAGAGTTCCACCCCACATTGTTCAGATGAACTAGCAAGCAACTCCTCAAGCCAATCACGTTGGAGTTGAGCAGAATAGGAGGGCTATTGGGCCTCCAAGGAGAAATCAAAACCCAAATCAGTATCAATCTATGACTCAGAATCAAAACCCTCAACGGGGTACTCAAAATCCTCAGGGGAAGTCAACATAGGAATTTCAATAACAAGAGCGATCAGAATAGAAATATGAACTATAATTATTGTGGCTTGCCAGGTAATAGGTAGGGTCCAAGCTGTGAGCTTTGGTGTAAGCACAAAAATGAAAGGGGAATTCCAATTGTCTCAATAATGAAAGGCAGGAAGGGAATCAGAATCAACAGAATTAGCCCTTTGCTTAATTGAATGTAGTAATGTTGGAAGAAATTAATGAAGGACCAGCAGGATAAGCAAAACATGGGGAAAGTGACCATAAAATACATTGGAAGTGTGATTGTACACAATGCATGAAAATAGAAGATGTGCAGGATGTTCAGGATGTGGATTTGATGGCAATTACTAGGTCAAAACATCAGGGTAACAAGAAGTCCCCTGAAGTTTTAGCAAAAAAGGAAGATCCCATTGAATGGTAAGCTATGAAGGGAACTAGAACAGGAGTCATAAAAGAATTGAACAAAGTTCAAGGAGGAAGATAGAAGGATCAGCCTATTATACCAATGTTACCCTCTCACAGGATGTGGCTGCATTGCCAATATATCAGAAAAGTGGGTTGGAAATGAAGCAAGACTCCACCCCAGATGACGAAAGCTTATATACATGATGCTGTACCACCAAAGAATGTGAAGTAGCTGGGCAAATTCATTGGATAGGTCAAGTGGCATAACAGGTTTTTGAGATACCTATCCCATGTTTGTCAACCTTTAAACAAGATTAACAAAGAAGAAGGTGGCTTTTGTATGGGGGGAAGAACAAGAAAAATCATTCAGGCTACTGAAAAATATGTTGGTAGTGGCACCGATTGTGCAGCCTCTCCTGATTGGAATCTGGAATTTCATATTTTTGTTGATGCATCTCACATCGCAATGGGAGCAGTATTGATGCAGGAGAAAATTAAAGGTTGGTTTAGACCAATATACTATGCAAGTAGAGTGTTGGCCACTGCAAAGAAAAATTATTCAGTAATAGAAAGAGAGGAATTGGGAATGATCTATGCTTTGAAGAAGTTTAGACATTATCTTCTAGCAAATAAGGTGGTTTTTCATGTGGATTGTTGAAATTAGAGCATTGTGATGAGCTATGGTGGATCAAACACTAGAATCAACATCATTAATAAAGTGATTAGCAAATAATTAAGATGTAATTAGTGGGTAATTAGCAAATAGATTAATGTAGGCATGGATACTCAAAAACCAGCAAATTCTTATTAGGGCAATGCCTCAATTTATAGAGTTTACATCAAGCATCAAATCCCACTGATTTCTCCATGATTCACTCCACCTCTTTTCCCTGATTCTCTCCACCTCTTCAGTTTTCCCAGAATATCTCCCAGAATATCTCCACACTTCCTAAATCTTCTCATGCTACCCTTTATTCTCTCCCAGTAGATTCTTCTCACCTTTTCACAGGTTCTTTCACATTTACTCATTCTCTTTTACAGCCTCTAAACAAGGGCTTGTTCCCGCACACACCCTATTCACTTGTATTTTCAACACCTTCCCCTCAACAAGTGAATAATCCTAGCACACCTAGACCCTATACCAAGTTTGCCTCCCCTTACTTGATAGTCCCCTCAAGTTATCTTAGCACACCTGGACCCTGTATCAAGTTTCTTTCTTACTTGACAGTCCGTGACCAGTGCCTCAAGTCCCTAAACTCCATAGTCCTTTGACACTCTCTCTCTCTCTATGTGTCCAAGGCTACTATAAGTGCCCGCGACCTTGACTAAAGTGCTCACACATACATCTACCACGTGGTCTACATCATCGGTGGCTCAGAGGTGGTTTTACTTTGTTGGGCAGGTTACATTGGGTTGTGGGGTCTCTCTCTCTCTCTCTCAGATTTTCACATGGCTCCTCACTCTTTGGAGCCTCACATCTTCTCTTGTCTTCAGTCTTCTTGTCGTGGCAGCTTCTCTCCACGCGTCCGTCTCTTCTTTCAGTCTTCTTGTGGCAGCTTCTCTTCTTATGGCAGCTTCTCTTCTCGTGTCCATGTCTTCCTTCAATGCTTCCTTTAGATCTTCTTGGTGTGGATCCTCTTCTTGGAAAGAGATATTCTTCTTCTTTCATGGCTGGGGCCATGAGCTTGTCCGTCAGGTCTTTTTGCTCCATGATGTGAGCAACATGTTTCAATGTTTTGTTGACAGTTTCTTTGGGCTTTTGATGTTCATCTTGTGTCATTATGCAATGCAAACCCAAATTTATGCGGGAGGTCTTACCTCTTGCCTTATTCTGGACAAGGGCAGTGTCTGATCCCATATTTACACTGATGTAATATGCCCAATACATAATGCGTATAGCATTCATTCTTATGCACATTCCAAATGCAACTCTGGCTATGAATAATCTTGAATTTGAGTGAGATTTATAGGCATTAACCAAGGGTTAAATGCAAAATGATGATTATCACAAATTTATCAACACAATTTTCCCAGAAATTACAAGGGTAACCAATTTGTACGGAATGGTTGGAGTATCAAACCAACTCCGAATTGAAATCTGAAGTTATAGGGATCTGTATCAGATACCTAATGGTTAATTTGAACCCTCAATTGCACCAAAATATAGTGATTAGCACTGATTAATCATTGATTAGTAAATTAATCCATTGTTTTGTGTGCAAAAAACAGAGTATGCAGGGAGTCCAGATCTGGTGTCTTAGACTTCAAATGAGCTCAAATGCTTTCAAATCCATCAATAGCAATGAGTCTAGTAGAGGATTAAGCCAAGAAACACAAGATTTGACCAAATATTGAAAGCTTAATCTCCGTTTTATCAAAGTCACCTTTGCAGATTTGATGAAGAGCTTGGATCTCACTGTAGACTTGATGAAACTGAATTCTGTCTTCACCAGCTTGTGGAGCATGCTTGAAAGCAGCTTGGGCTTAGAGGAATTAGAGAACTTTGATTTGTGGAAGCTGCAATGTCAAAAACTCCTTTAAAAAAAGGCGCCAGCGAAATTCGCGATTTCTCCCTCGTTCCTTTGGCGGTTTGCACTTTTGTTTGGATGAGCTTGAAGAGCAATGGGTTGGCTACCATGAGCTAGAAGGGTTTGACCTAATTGTGAGTGTGCAAGGTGAATGAGTTCCTCCACTGGCTGGGGGTACAGAGGTGAGTTGAAAAAAGAGGAAAAATTATAATTTTCTACTAATCCTAATTAGCAAAATAATTAGCAAGATAATGAGCTCACAAAATGATGGATTCTAGGCATGGCTCTGATACCATGTTGAAATTAGAGCACTGTGATGAGGTATGGTGGATCAAACACTAGAATCAACATCATTTACAAAGTGCTTAGCAAATAATTAAGACATAATTAGCAAATAATTAAGATATAATTAGTGGGTAATTAGCAAATAGATTAATGTAGGCATGGATACTCAAAAACCAGCAAATTCTTATTAGGGCAATGCCTCAATTTATAGAGTTTACATCAAGCATCAAATCCCATTGATTTCTTCATGATTCACTCCACCTCTTTTCCCTGATTCTCTCCACTTTTCCCAGAATATCTCCCAGAATATCTCCACACTTCCCAGAATATCTCCACACTTCCTAAATCTTCTCATGCTACCCTTTATTCTCTCCCAGTAGATTCTTCTCACCTTTTCACAGGTTCTTTCACATTTACTCATTCTCTTTTACAGCCTCTAACCAAGGGCTTGTTCCCGCACACACCCTATTCACGTGTATTTTCAACATGGATCACCAAGCTCCTCTGTACATGGTCAACAAACCACAGTTGTCAGGAGGAAGAATGGCAAGGTGGGTACTTCTTTTGTAGGAGTTTGATTACAGCATGGTTCACACTCCTGGGAGAAGTCATATGGTTGTAGATTATCTTAGCAGATTGGAAACAGGAGAGAAACCAGATGGAATATCAGATGACTTTCCTGATTATTCTGATATATTTCAAGTTCAGACTTTGGAAATGGAAAATTGGTATGATCAGATGATGACTTTTCTGATAGATGGAATGTTTCTTGAATCAATGAGTAAAGATAAAAGAAAGAAATTGGCTCTTAGAAGCAGGCCATTTCTGGTTATTGCAGGAGTTCTCTATAAGAGAGGAATAGATCAAGTGATAAGAAGGTGTGTGCCAAATTTTGAGCAATCACAGCTGTATTGAAAGAAGCCCATGAAGGGTTGGCTGGAGGTCATTTTCTGGAGAGATAACATGAAGAAAAGTTTTTCAAGCTGGATTGTGGTGGCCATCTATTCTGAAGGATGCTCATGAATTTGCTAGACAATGTATCTAGTGTCAGAGAGAGGGAAACACAACCCAAGCAGATAGAATGCCTCATCAACCTGTTTTACCATTAGAACCATTTCTGAAATGGGGGATGGATTTTGTGGGGTCAATAAAACCATCAACAAGGTTTACAGGCAATAGATACATTCTGGGTGCAATAGATTATTGTACAAAATGGGTGGAAGCAATAGCATTGAAGGATAATAAGGCAACAAGTGTTGCAAAATTTTTGTACAAGAACATTATGACCATATTTTGATGTCCTATTGAACTCGTTTTAGATGAGGGAGGGAATTTTCTTAACAAGGTGATAAAAAAGCTCATAACATTGCGTTTGATTGTGCATAAGAAGTCAATAGTGTATTATCCAGCTGCAAATGGTCAAGCTGAAAGCTCAAACAAAATTCTTTTGAAGATTCTCAAGAAGATTGTGTTAGATAACAGAAGAGATTGGGATCAGAAATTGGATTCTACATTGTGGGCATTTAGGATATCATTTAAAGTGACTACAGGGTTAACTCCATTCAAGCTTGTGTATGGTTTGGAAGCTATGGTGCCTAAGGAATTTTTGGTACCTAGTATTAGAGTAGCAGTAACATACAAGCTCTCACCTAAAGAATCATTGGATTATAGATTGGAAAAGCTTTTAGAATTGGAGCAAGACAGAATACAGTCATCATACATTTTAGAAGTGATTTAGAAAAGAAGACAGGTGTGGGTTAATTCAAGTTGTTCAAGGAGGGAGATCTGGTAATGCTGTATAATTCAAAGTTAGGTCCACATCTAGGGAAGCTGAAATTGAGGTATGTGGGCCCATTTCTCATTAATCAGGTGTTGGGTCAGGGAAGTTTCTTACTGTCTGACTTGTTAGGAAATCAGTTTCAAAAACCAATTAATGGTTTTAGACTTAAGAAAATTTTTGGGCCTAGTTCAGTTGAAAGGGAAATTGGTGTCGACCTAATAAGTCCAGTCGGTATGATGAAGAATGTCTTTTATAAAGCGAGAGTAGATTTCATTAAGGATTCAAATGAGGTGAAATCGTACACAACTCCAGTTAATTATAGTGTGGAGCATTCTCGATGCGACATCTGCATAGATAACTTGGGTGAAAAGGTGGGCGCTATGCAAAAGCATTTTCTAAGCCTAGACGAAGAAATCGCAGAAGCTTTCATGGATATTTCCAAGCAGAAAAGTATGGTGAGGAGAAGCCCGCACATAAAGGACATGCCACTCAGAGATGATAGTTCGTATGCCCCTTTAGAGAGGATGAAGCTGTATATGTTGAGTAGTTGAGCATTCAAGGGGGAGACATTTGCTGCATTTCTAGATTCTAAGGTAACTCTGGACCTTACAATATCAAAACATAGAGCATGGCTGCAGACTGTAAGATTGCTAGATTTTTCTTCTTTGCCCTGGGAATCATGGAGGGGCAATGACCAAGCAAAGCAGCAATTTAAGTTTTTGCAAGCGAGTGATGGATTTATTTCTCGCAATGTGTTTCTCTCTGTGGAGTTGGTGTCCTTTGTCTTTAATCTATCCATGGAAGGTGAGATGAGTTTTGACAGAGCATCATTGAAGGTGTTAGAGAAGGAGTTTGGGGCACCCAAAACAACAAGGAAGTATAATGTTATCAAGAAGGTCCAGCATCCAGAGAGAAGGCTTCAGGTAGAATGGTTTCTAGAGAATGTTTTATTGCTGATCAAGTCATAATACATGTCGGACAAGAACTATGGATATTTGCATACTGTAGAGAAGGGTAAGACTGTAGTGTGGGCGCACATTTTACATCAAAAAATTATGTCAGAAATCAGGGAAAAGGACAAAAGAAAAGTGGATAAAACTTCAAGATTAGGGCCTATTTTGGCTGTAATTTTTCAAAGAGTGAAGAACTTGGAGTATATGCATGGGGAAAAGTTTCTGGCAAAGATAAAGCCATATAGTAAAACTGCAAAGAGGACAATGGATCAACAAGAAGATAAATGACCTAGCATCAGGAGAAAGAATTTAAAGATAAATCCCTTTACAATGGTGGATAGTGATAAACTCGCAACACATCTTCCAACACAAGAATCTAGCAGGGTGGCAAAAAGTCATAAGGTGCTTACAGACTCTTTGTTTCCATCACCTTTTGCACAGGGCACATCAAAAAAGGAAGTGAATGCATCACCCAGTTCAACTCAGAAGAAGGGATTGAAGTTGAAAATGAACAAGGCAAAGTTAACCAAGCAGGAAGATGTAATTTCAGCGAGGCCTGAAGTTTTGGGTTTCAGACTTTAGACATACCACAGGAAATTACTATTGCAGAGGCAAAGAAATCTTGGAAGTTAATAGAATTTTTTTTGTTGCAACAGCAGAGCAATGCTCAGATTGATAGAGGAGACAGAGGGAGTTAGAAAATAAAGTACAGAGCTTGGAACAACAGTTATCCAAACAGGATGTCAAAACTCAACAAGTGAAGAAACTGGAGGAAAAAGTTAAAGCTCAAGAGGATCTGTTTTTGAAGATGAAAGAAGAATATGAATTAGACTTGGCTAAGTGGCAAGAGAAGGCTACAACAAAAATTCAGTCAGACATGGTTATTACAGATTGGCTTACAGAGATAAAGGTTGCATTTTCTGCTGAATTGGAGGAGTTAACAAAGAAGAATACTGAGTTGGTAACAACTAATGAGATTCTATTATTGCAATTGACAGTGTTAAAGAAAGTACAGGAGCAGTTGAGGGACTTTATAGAAGAAGAAGAGATTGATGTAGATGGGGTCTTAATGAGCAGCACAGATTTGGCAACAATGAAGGGGGAATTATTATGCAGACTGTAAATTTGATTTGGGCTGGAATTAAAGAGAGAATTCACTATGTTCTTACAAGACCTTGGGAGGCATTTGCAGATGAGCAACGTAAAGCAGAGATAGCTTTGCTTAAGGAGCAGATTACAGCTTTGGAGGAGGAAAACTTGAAGTTGCAGATGAAACAGCTGCCAGTCACCCAAGAGTCTCTTCAAGTAAAACCCTCTGAAAAGTCAGTGTGAGAGGATCCTTTGTACTTCCTCAAGGGCTATCATGGTTTAGAAGAAGGTTTTTCTGATGACAATCAGAGGTCTTTTAAGTTTGCATGTGATTTTGCAGGAAAAGGCACTTTTGAAGGAATGAAGAAGCAAGATATGGAAGTGGATAGTGTCAAACTTATTACACTTGTACACCTGATGTTGCAGAATAGAATATTGGAAGTTCAGGGATTATTACTAAGAAGATATCAAATGTTCAAGTGGATCAAATTGACCCTGTGGAGCAGATACTTCAAATACATAAGGAGGATGCCATGAAGGAAACTCAAGACAATGATGCAGAGATGAAGACTATAACTGAAAAGTAATCTACATACTTTTCAGTAAAGTAACATTTTGGGAGTGCATTCAGGTATAAAAATTTTGAGGAAAACGTTATCCATCGGGTGTGCCAGGTGTAAAACCTGGAGTTTTACATAGTTTCCTTAGTCTTTTACCTGAGATTTCAGGCGATAGCATTTGGAACTTATATATAGATGTAACCGTCTTGAATCGTGCATTATGCACAGTTAGAAACTAAATTTTGAGTGTCTCTGCACTTGTCTTACTGTTCTGTAGGTTTACCTGATTTTTCAAGAGTCTATTTTCCTAATATAATGTAATGCTGAATTATGTATCCTGTGATGAAGATAGTTGGTTTGTGCTTATCTTGGTGACCTGAAATGATGATGGTGATGTGTGGAAAGTGTTTGAAGCTTGTTTCTTGTAATGTCAGATGTCTGTGTGTGATGATTAAGCCTCAACAGGTACATCTCTGGATGGGGGACTATCGTGAGTTGTAAGCCTGGCTCATGGTACGACCCATCTCGACCTTTCTATTGGTACCTTCAATGAGCTTCAATTCATGTAGCCTTTTCTTTGACTCCAATTCAACACCAATGAAACCTCACCCTAGCCAACGTATTCGCCATAAAGAAGCCCAATCTCTAGACATCACGATATGAGCTCAGGGTATAATACAATGTTGCACCAAGTGTTAACCCATGGCGGACATGGCGACGTACTATATTTTACGTCATTAATTTAAATATTCTGAGTCATGGGCCGGGCTTGTCGGCACCATATGTTAAGGATGAAGGGATTGGGTGATCGCCGATGAGAGGCGCACCTTGGATATCAGTAGGATAAGGGTTAGGGTCGGTCGGCCATGTATGGGCGCCCAAGTGTGAACGGCCAAGTCACCTATATGAGTCAAATGTAACCCTAAAATCCTCATTCTCATGTGTTGTGAATACAAGAGTGCTCTTGCCTTATCTCTTTGGTTTCCTTCTCCTGCGTTGTGAGAGAGAGAGAGAGAGTGAGTGAGAGAGCGATCGAGCACGGTGTAGCAGCACGGCGGCGGCGGAGAGGCGGTAGAGCGGCGACGGCGGCTCCTCCTTCACGGCTGCGACGCGGGAATCCTTCAAGGCGGCAGTTAAGCGGTGAGTGACACACCTTTTGCATTCTGTTTTGAGCTTGCCTTCCTGGTTGTATGCTTGCAGCCATTCGTGGCTCGCATACGGTGTCCGGCAAGTCCCCAGCTACGACCTGTGCGGCAAAAGCGCACATTTTTGGCGCCGCTGCCGGGGAGTTGCCCTGCACCAAGCTCCAGTTTGCAGCTCGGCTACTACTGCGTGAAGTTTAATCTACACTGTAGGAAAGGCGTCTGTGTTGCTGTTGAGGTGTTTCTGTGGTTTTCAATCTCTGTTTCTGCAATTTGTCTTCTGTATTCCTGTTTCTTTTGTTATATTTTCGCTCCGCGTGTGGGCGTACGTTCTGTTATCTGGTTTCTGCGTGTGAGAGGGATTTCTGAATCCCCAGATCTGTGCTGTGTGTGCGAACTGCACCGCGGCCAAGGTTGAACCGTAAGGAAACCCTAGAAAACTTATCCCACAAAAAAAACAGAAAATAAAAAATAAGAAAATTATAAAAAAGAAAAAAGAAAAAATTAAATTTTATTTTCAAAGAAAGAACCAAACGTGTGGAGAGGAAAGCTTTTCTAATTGGAGAAAATTTTTTTGAAAAGAAAGAACCCCAATTGACCCACGACCCCGGCCCCGGCCCCGGCCTCGGTCTCGGTCTTTTGATATATATATATAGGAGAGTGAGCCTCCATAGCTTTCTCTCAAGTGAGAGCTTATGGGAAGTCATGCCCTATATGTAGCCCACTCCCCAAGGAGTAAAGTGAGCATGTGGGATAAAGCCCTCACCCTTTCCTCCACAAGCAAATAGGCTTTTGCCCCTTTCCCCCAAAGGAAACGGACTGTTTTGAGGACTACAAGAGCTCTGGATAGGCAAACACGGTGCTGTAAAGCACACTAGGACCCTTTAAACGATACGCTCGTTTCGAGCTATCACACGCCCTAGTCCAAGTTCGACCGTAAGTAAGGGGGTCAAAAACGGGTTAAAAACAACACAAAAACAAGTAAAAACGGGGTGCGAAACACCTAAGAAACCACTTGTGTGAGTTTCAAGGGTAGTTACCAACGCACGTAGGGTACCCACGTCACATGCATCTACGCTCTGGTCGGGTGCTAGAGCCTGAACCACTAGAAAGCGTTTCAGTCTACGCAGGCTCACACCATCCCTCCACGTTGGCATCTTGGCCTTCGGCTGGAACCCAAGGGAGTGCAACCCAAGATCCACGAATAGTGGATAGTGACTCGTCCTCTGACTCAGAAGCCATGGAAGGACACCCTACCAAGAACCCTGAGGAGACAAGCCAAAACATGCCAGTGTGGGCCCCACAACCCGGATCTAGCATGTTTAGTCGTCTAATAGAGACCTTTAGTAGAGCTACACGCTCTGAACATGCGACAAGCGAAGTAAATGAGGAAGGAGGGGTAGTAGATTCGCCATTCACATCTTATGTAGACCCTACCCTCCCAAAGAGTGTCCATGTGGATATTCTACCCACTTCGTTTAATGAGGGCCCTACTGAGCTACCACATTCCGATGCTCCTCCTAAAGTAGAGGTCCCTAGGAGCCAATCCATAAGAAGTGACATTGCGTCCACTTCAAGAGAACCGTTTGGCACACCAAGTCTGGATGGGATATTTCTCAATGAAAATTGGGAATATGATCTACACACAGAGACTCTAACGGACCTATACACGGGTTACACATATCATGTAGGTTGGTTAGAAGTCCTACGATCTACATCTAGCGCCACTAATCTAGAGGAGCAACAACACATGATATGTGAGGTGATTCATAGAATTATCCAAATTGAGAGGCAAAATAGGGGAGTGAACTTAGTTTCCACTGGCCCTATGAGATTTTTGGATACGGGCAAGGCCAAACAACCAACCCTATCACAATTGGAGACTCCCTCCGTGAGTCCCATAGACCCTTCATATGTTGTTTCGCCTGGAGTCTCAATGCAGGTTGAGCCCACGAGTAGTAACTTTAGCTTTCCAACCTTGGCTCAACTTTCCATTAGGGAATCCGCAATGCCTACCCCAATGATGAGCATGACAGAAAGTGCACCTGTTACCACTGTAGTTAGTACGACACCACTACCTAGTGGAACAGTACCTACAACAGTGCATGGTAGTGCCTATCGGCCTTATGTACCTATTGTTACTCATGCTCATGTAGCTCCTACGCCTCCTAGTATGCCAATGGCGTATGCTCCAAGACCGCCTTATCATAACCATTATCCAAGGGGAGCTAGGCCTAGTCACATATCATATCCTACGTCATTTGCCAACCTACTCAGACCAACGCCAACTCCTATCAGCCAGGCTATCCCAGAAGTGCCTCCACCAACTATGCCTGCTCACCTAGGTGATCTCGCAGCGTTTGCTCAGACGATCGGACGATCTATTGCGGAAAACATGCGGGGTATGCCTGAGAGAGAACCTAGAAGCAAGGCAGTACAAGTGGCTAAGCTCACTCAAAACTTCAGTGGTAACGAGGATGTTAGGAAGCACATTGAAGTCTTTGAGCACGTGTGTGATTCCTTGGAAGAACACAATGAGCTGCATAAGTGTAAAGCCTTAGGCTTAACCTTGAGTGGGAAGGCCGGAGATTGGTATCGAACCTTAAGGGTTGAAGAGCGCACTCACTACCCCACTCTCAAGAGATTGTTCTTGAAAGAATACATACGCGAGGGTGTGCTTTGGGGGGTAGCATCTCAACTCCAAAAAGCTGAACGCGAGGAAGGGGAGTCAGTGAGAGACTTTATAAGTCGATTGAAGCATCTAAATTCTTGCTGCACTCCCGATGAACGCTTCAATAACAACCAACTCCTCGATAGATTCATCCGAGGATTGCGCCACGAGGACATTTACAATGGCCTAGTCATTAGAGGTCTTACAACGTGGGAAGCAGTCACTGCCAATGCAATCCAGTTAGAAGACAACTTGATGATTGCAGGTAAAAAGGTGTCTTCAGAAACAAAATCCGTTAGTTCGCAAGTATCTGGGCACGAGCCAATGACGGTAAAACCAATTGCCAAGGAGCCCAAGATATCTGAAATGTCTGTGACCGACCTTACTAAGGCTCTCCAAGAATACTTCAGGGGTAATCGAGCTCCTCAGAATAGCCATATGTACCCAAGGAGAGAGCAACAATGGTGTTCGGTGTGCTTAGGACCACATAGCACGAGTGAATGTCCCACATTCAGAGTCAAATTCAATGGGAATTGCAATGCATGTGGTAAGTATGGCCATCAATCTAAAGATTGCCTAACACTTAAGCGAATGTTGGCAAACCAGGCACCACTAGCTTGGTCAAACACACCTCAAGTACCCGCGCTAATGCCTGCACAACCTATCGAGCAACCGTCACAGCACATAGTTCCAAGGAATCCGAATGTAGTCTAGTCTGTGCCGTTACCACCGCCAGTGCTAGGACCACAACCTCCACATCCAAGGATTACCCCTGTAAACCAGATGGGTTGTGAGTCACATAGTGCATGTGGGGATTATGAAGAGGAGATAGACCCCACTGCTCCATACGGGATTGATACGTTTGAAATGATTCCCCAGTACTACATGGAGGATCATTTCGGGCAAGTCAAGCCTGTATATCAAGCGGCTGCTCTTGCCACAAGAGGGCAAAACCTTAATACCATGGCGAGGAGACCACCTCTTCAATGTTACGAGTGTGGTGGACCGCATCGTGTAGCGGAGTGCCCTAATAGGTTACAAAAGATCGCTACTCAGATGCAACCAAATCAAGGGAGCACATTGGGAATGCCGGTACTTACATGTAATCGTTGTGGCATAGATCATTTGATCGCTCAATGTCCACATAATCCTAATGCACCCAAGATTACGCCATTGAATTTGGTTGAGGTCACCAACCAAGCACGAAGAACCACACCCGTTGTACCCGCGAATGTAGTTACACGGTCAATGCTTCAAAATCAAAACTACATTCTTGAAGAAAGGGATACTGCATCAATCGCTCAGGCAAAGAAAAAGAAAACACGGCGGAAGAGATCGCTTAATGCCACGAGCTCCAAGCCTAGTTCAAAGACTAACATAGGGACAGGAGACGACCCCGTGTATATGAATGATCCTGAAGATGATTCCGATTCAATAGAAACCATGGGGACCAAAGCCACTACCTTAAGGGAGGAACCCACTCGGGAGCTCAATGAAGGAGAATCAAGCGAGTACAAAAATAAGGAAAAACGGAAGGAAACTTCCTCGACCCCACAACCAAGTCAGTTAATGCCCCCTCGACCACCCAAACTGACTGAGACTCCCCAAGACAAGCCACGTGGGCCAAAAACCCTCAAGAAAAAGATTGGAACTTACCCAAACCCAGTTGAGGAGATTGAACAAGTGCAACACTTAAGGGGTTTGGTGGAAGAAACACAAAGAGAACTGGAGCCAAACCCGAGAAAAATCAAAATTCCAGACACAGTGTTTCCTACGCAAGTTCAGCCTCACCGGAACCATAAACCGTTAGCTATACCTAGTATCATTCGGGAAGAAAGTGAGGATAGGACATCTGGAAGTGGGCAAACACCCTTCTTGCTGGAAAGAATGTTTAGTGAGGGAATGCCTGACGCCATCGAAGAGGAAGTGATTCCATCTTCACCAGTCCCTAGTCAAGGGGCGATGTCTCGAAAAGTACCGTTGAATGTGTCTAAGCTAATGGATTTCATGTCCTCTGAGATCAGAACCACGATCATATCCAAATTATACGGAGATCCTGAGCTATTCTTAGCTCTTCGGGCATTTCTCAATGGAGAACTAAAGGCGGGGCTACCACAATTTGCAAATATGGATAGACCCGACACGCTTCAAGATGAAGGGGAGCATTGGGATCTACAACCCAACTTTGATGAAGATTCGGTCGTGGAAATACCTGTGAACAAGTTGGGACAGTACTTTGAAGGTGACGAATCTAATGCCACCCTCCCCATTACTACCAAAGGATTAACTCTAAAGGGAATCCTTGATGGTGGTGCTGGAGTGAGCATTGTGACTAAAAACTGTTGGGAATCTATGGGAAGGCCTCACCTCGAAGTCACAAACATAGTGGTTAAGATGGCAAACGGAACCATAGCTAAACCTATTGGAATGTTAAGGGACCTTAAGATCAAGGTCCTGGGATACAAGGTAAAACATACCTTCATTGTAATGGATTTCTCCAAGCATCCTATGTCATATCAAATGATCTTATGACGTCCTTTCATGAGGGAAGCACAAATGGTACATGACTGGTCGAAAAACCATGTCTACCTACAATTCCAGGACTCTGTCATTCGAGTTGATCTTGAGAATGGTCGTGCACATCCTTTAGGAAGCAAGGTTATCATCGATAATCGATCGGATACCACTGTTCACTCTGCCCCATTAAGGTATTGCTATACATGCAAAAAAGAGACTGATGATGGGAAAGATTCTCCTTATATGGATGTCCTACCGGGTATGACTGAGTCGGATAACGTGGATTGGGTACACCTAGCGGCAACCATAGACACATGGGGAAATAGAGGCACAAGTTGGGTAACACCTGAAGGGCAAGATATGCCACCGTTAGTGCCAATAAACATGATAGGTGTTATGCACATGACTCCTGATGGCGAGAACGTGGCAAACTCCACCGACACTGAAAGTAGCGAAGACTCTGACCAATGCAACTCTGAGTATGAATCTCAAGAAGAAACTGACCCTGAGCCTGATGGGGAAAATGAATCAAATATTCACCCAAAGGTGGAAGCAAGGTGCTCAAGGCCTAGGACAGTGACCTCTTGCAGTTCATCCGAAAGTGAAGATCGACCAAGTGAGTTCGAATCTGATAGAAACAAAAATCAAAAACTTGGTAAGAAGAAAACGAGACATAAGCGCCAACGCTATCGAGCTAAGGTACGAACTGCAATAAACAAGGAGCAATCCACTGCAGAATGGCTTAGTTATGTAGGAGCCATTGATGCTCATCGGAAGATAGCGGATAATTGGGGACAATACCTCCAAAGTGTCATGTGGTGTATTCCGCAACCTCATGACGTCGCCCAATTAGAAATCGAAGAGAAGCCAAAACTAAGTCGTACTGCAAGAAGGCGACAAAACCAAGAGTTGGCTCAGCAGCAAAAGGAAGCGGAATTGAAAGAAAAAAGTCTGGCACAACAAGAACCAGTAGACTTACACCCCGCACCCGAGCATTTCAAATCATTCACCACAGGGGAACGTAAAGTGGTCTACACAAAAGCCCAACGAACGCCTACCAATGGGAGTAGCGGTGTCTACGATGGCCCTGCGGTAGTTAAGGAGATAGACTTAGCAGATCCGGGTGAGGAGTCTAAACCAGTTTATATTGCTCAAGACCTCACCAAGGCGGAAGAAGCTGCACTTACGAAGCTTCTTAAAGAATTCAAGGACATATTTGCTTGGACATATCATGATATGAAGGGTGTTCCACCCTCGGTGGTGCAACACACGATTCCAATGATTAGCACTGCTAAACCAGTCCAGCAACGTCCCTACCCAATGAATCCTAAGTACGCAAAGATTGTACAAGAGGAAATTGAAAAGCTAGTAAAATGTGGATTCATATACCCAATTGAGCACTCAGAATGGGTTTCTCCGATAGTCATCGTGCCAAAGAAGAATGGGAAACTCAGAGTGTGCGTTGATCTCAAAAAGGTTAATGCAGCCACCAGAAGGGATCATTACCCCTTGCCATATTCTGAACATGTTCTTGAAAGAGTGGCAGGCAAGGAGGCATATAGCTTTTTAGATGGGTACTCGGGTTACAATCAGATCACAATTGCAGTCGAGGACCAAGCTAAAACAGCATTTATCACGGAGTTTGGAGTGTTTGCCTTTCGCGTCATGGCTTTTGGCTTGACCAATGCACCTGCAACATTCCAACGATTGATAAACACGGCCTTTAAGGAATATCTAAGGGACTTCTGTGAAGCTTTCTTAGATGATCTTTGTGTTCATTCCTCTTGGGACGAGCACTTGATGTGTTTACGAAAAATATTTGAAAGGTGTAGATTATATCGCATCTCATTGAATCCTTTCAAATGCCAATTCTGGGTTAAACACGGAGTTATCTTAGGGCATATAGTGTCCAAAAATGGGATTTCCACTGACGAGAGTAAAATCAAGGTCATTCTGGAATTACCCCCACCCACCAACTACAAGGGAGTCCAACGCTTTATGGGCCACGTTGGTTATTATCGAAGATTTATTCTCTTCTTCGCCGAGATAGCTCGACCATTGTATAAGCTTCTCATCGAGTTTATTTGGACCGAAGAATGTGACCGTGCCTATGAGCTATTAAAGAAGGCCTTGGCGAGTGCTCCAATCTTGAGAATGCCTAACTGGGATTTACTCTTCCATGTGCATATTGATGCATCAAACTTTGCTATTGGGTGTGTGTTAACTCAACCTGGAGAACATAAGCTAGACTACCCCATTAGCTTTGCCAGTCGCCAGTTGAACGATGCTGAGATGAACTACACCACTACGGAGCGAGAAGGGTTGGCAATGATATATGCAGTAAGGAAATTTCGTTATTACCTCCTTGCCACCAAGTTTGTTTTCTATGTGGATCATCAAGCATTGTTGTATCTGGTAAATAAACCATGCTCCACAGGAAGAATCACACGATGGCTATTGATTCTTCTTGAGTTTGATTTCACGGTTGTTGTGAGACCTGGCAAGAAACATGTTATGGCTGATCATTTGTCTCGCATACCCAATGGTGAGGCTCCTACAGGGGTTGATGATGACTTACCTGACACTTCCCTGTTCTGTTACCATATTATAGTAGTGATGTGTGTGAACACACTTAGGACCGCCGGGGCACTTTTTCCCTCACTAGGAGGTTTTTTCCCCCGTGCATTGTATATACGCCCATTATCTTCTAGGGCTTGTTATCTTTCATTTTTGGCACTCATAATACACTACTGTGTTGTGCTCAAGCTTCCTCATCTTCTTGAAGTTGTGTGTGCATTCCTGCAACCCTAATTCCAACAATTGGTATCAGAGCAGGCTTCCTCCTCCCGGGCAGCATCACCGGCACCTGCCGCTTCATCTCCTCCGATTGCGACGAGGATTCACGAGCGTCTGCAGGTTAGTATATGCCGTGGGCAAGCCCGTAGGGCTTGTTCGTTTCAGAATTTTGATCTGAAGTCATTTCGCCCTCCGTTTTTGCATTCCAAGTACTGCGCAGGCAAAATCGTCCTACTGTGCAAATTTTCTGTCAAGATTAAAATCTGCAGGACAGGTGCCCATTCGTCTGTTTTGGGCTGTGCTACATAGCACAGGTCGATTTTATACAGGTTTACCTCTTACAGACAGCATTTACATCTAGTAGTACAGTCATTGGCCATGGCTGACAACAATGATGTATTCCGCATGTTGGCTGCTGAGGATAAGTTGGATGGCACCAACTATCCATTGTGGGCATATATGATGCGACATGTATTGGTAGCAAAGGGGTTATGGAACATTGTGCAGGGTATTGATGCACGTCCTATTGTGGCTGGGAATGCTGCAAACACATCAGAAACAGGTACTGTTGATGATGGTGCAGGCACAAGTGCTGTAGCAGCTGTTCGAGAACCACCACTTTCAGCAGAGCAGATTCGTTGGGATGGTAGAGATGCGCAGGCTCATGCCTTGATTGCGCTGTCTGTCAAACGTACCATTATCCCACATATTCGCTCCTGCAGGACTTCTAAGGATGCTTGGGATGTACTTGCCACATTGTATCAGGCAAGAAATGAGGCTCGTGTTGCTTACCTCCGAAAACAGTTGGAGAGTGAGCATATGAACGAAGGTGATTCTATGGATAGCTTTTTGACAAAGATCAAGGATTTCAAAGAGCAGCTCATTTCTGCAGATGAAATCCTGTCAGACAGTTCACTTGTGCAGACTGTTTTGAATGGTCTACCAGATTCTTATCAGGGTTTTGCTTCCACTCTTCGCTTGATGATGAAAGGCAATCCCAATGCCTTATCATTTGAGGAGTTAGTTTCTGTTTTGCTGCAAGAAGACCAGTCAAGGCAAAACAGGAATATTATGCGTGTCGCAGATCAAGCTTTCGTTGCTAGTCAGAGAAGCGGGAAAGGTAAAGCTGGCTTTTCTTCTAGTAAGCAGAAATCTGCAAATGCTGCGCAACCAAAGAAGGAAGACAAAGATGAGAAGAAGGGTGACAAACAGAAGACATTTTGCAAGTACTGTAAGGGAAATGATCATGTCATCAAAGCGTGTCCTAAGCTGGCTGCGAAAGAGGCTAAGAAGAAAGAGGCTGGTATGGCTGTTGCAGATGCCTCTCCTTCTAACAATGAATCTGCTAATGTTGTTCAAGATACAGAATGGGCATTCAATGCGCAGTGCAGTTATGACCCATCTTTGCATGACACATGTATGTCTGCAGTAGATTCAGATGTATGGTACTTTGACAGTGGTGCCACTAAGCATATCACCTCGCAGCGCAGTTTATTCACTTTCCTTGAGTCTGCTCCCACAGGGAATACTGTCACTTGTGCCAATAACTCCTCTTATCCCGTTAAAGGAGTTGGACAGATTGTGCTGAACGTTGCAAATTGCAACACCTTTACACTTTTTGATGCATTGTATGTGCCAGGGATCAAAAAGAATCTGCTGTCAGTCTCCGCATTTGCCAAAACAGGTTTGGTTGTAAAATTTGTGGATGACAGATGTACTGTTCATGATCTCTCTTGTGGTGACATCATTGTAGCATCTGGTTCACTATGTCGAGGGCTGTATAAGCTCAATATGGATGGCAAATGTGTAGAGGATTCAGCATGTGCTATTATGGATACGCAGGCTATTTCAAATGCAAAACTGTGGCATGCACGTTTTGGTCATCTGAATTTTGCAAGTTTGCTGCGCCTGCAGAAATCTGAAATGGTGTCTTCTTTGCCTAAGCTTGAGGCACCTGTCAAGCATGTTTGTGAGGGCTGCATATTGGGTAAAATGCAGCGTGCTTCCTTTCCCAAAGATGGATCAGTGAGAGCTGAACGCAGATTGCAGCTTGTTCACAGTGATGTTTGTGGTCCCATGCAAACTCCATCATTTGGAAACTACCTTTACTTCGTGACTTTCATTGATGATTTTACCAGGCATGCATGGGTATATCCTTTGAAGGCAAAGTCCGAAGTGTTTTTGTGCTTCAAACAGTTTTTGGTTATGGCTGAAAATGTGTCAGAAAGTAAGATGGGCACCCTCCGTTCAGATCGAGGGGGGGAGTATATGTCTTCAGAATTTAATGCATTTCTGGCTGAGCGTGGGATAAAACACCAATGTACAGTGCCGTATACACCACAGCAAAATGGTGTGGTTGAGAGAAAAAACAGGTCTCTCATGGAAATGGCAAGATGTATGGTTAAGAGTCAAAGTCTACCACATGGTTTTTGGCTTGAGGCTGTCATGTGTGCCACTTATGTACTAAACAGGTGTCCCACCAAAGCATTACAGGTTGTCACTCCATATGAGGCTTGGCATAGCCGCAAGCCATCTGTTGGCCATTTACGTGTTTTTGGTTGCCTGGCATATGCATTGGTGCCTGTGCAACATCGCAGAAAATTGGATGACAAAGCTGTCAAATGTATTTTTGTTGGATATAGTGCTGAGAGCAAAGGCTATCGTTTGTATCATCCACAGACAAAGCGCATTTTGGTTAGCCGTGATGTTGTATTTGTGGAAGATGCAGTTCAGCCCTTGGTTTCATGTACTAAGGAGACAGATATGAGCTCACGTGATGTCTATGATACATTGTTGCCTCTTTTCAGTGGTGCACAGTCAAGTGCAATACCTCATGAGGCAGTTTTTCAGCCTATGCAGGTTTTAAATGATGGCACAGATCAGCCTATATCTGATGCAGATGTGCATGATGCACTTGAGGATGAGAGACAAGAGATTGAGGGCTCTAGGAACATGCCTAGATGGCTGGTGCAGACTTTGCGTGACAGCAAGTTGGATGCCCCTTTGTCTAGTCGCACTCGTTCTGGCTCTCATGGTGCCTCTTATGCGTCAGATTGTTATGCATTGGCTGTTTCTAGTATGTGCGATGAAAGTGAGCCTGTTTCATTTGATGAGGCACAAAGTTCAGAAAATTGGATGGCTGCTATGCAAGCAGAATACGATGCTATTATGAAGAATAGTACATGGTCTTTATGTGACTTGCCCCCTGGCAAGAAGGCCATTGGCACTAAGTGGGTATACAAATTGAAGCGTAAGCCTGATGGCACAGTGGATCGCCATAAGGCTAGGCTTGTTGCAAAAGGTTATGCTCAAGAGAAGGGCATTGATTTTGATGAGACTTTTGCTCCCACATGTCGTATGACCACTGTTCGTAGCATCTGTGCATTAGCAGCTCATAATGGTTGGAATGTACATCAGCTGGACATAAAGACTGCGTTCTTAAATGGAGATTTGCATGAGGAGGTGTATGTATCGCAGCCTCGTGGTTTTGTTCAAAGAGGGCAGGAAAACAAAGTGTGCAGGTTAAAAAAGGCTTTATATGGTTTAAAGCAAGCTCCACGAGCTTGGTATGAAAAAATACATGCATATTTGACTGCACATGGGTTTCAGAATAGTCCAACAGAAAGCACTTTGTATGTTAAACGTGTGGATGGTGTACATCTAATCATTGCTCTCTATGTCGATGACATGCTGCTCACAGGACCAAATGAGAGTCATATTGCTGATTTTAAGGCTGATTTGAATGCCTCTTTTGAGATGTCAGATTTGGGGCATTTGCATCATTATTTGGGGATACAATTTAAGCAGTGTGATGGAGGTATTGCTTTGTGTCAGACAAAGTATATTGAAACATTGTTGCGGAGATTTGGCCTTGAAGACTGCAAGCCTATTGCTACTCCAATGGAGACAGGTTTGAAGTTGAGTCTTCATGATGCTGGAGATCACTTTGATGTCACACTCTATCAGACAGCTGTTGGTTGCCTCATTTATGTATGCATTACGAGGCCAGACATTCAGTTTGCAGTCTCACAGGTGAGCAGATTTATGCATAGCCCAGGCATTAAGCATTGGCAGGCAGTGAAGCGTATCTTTCGCTATTTGAGTGGTACTCGGCATCTTGGGTTGTTTTATCCCAAGGGGGGATCATTGCCGCCAGATTTACATGTTTTTTCAGATTCTGACTGGGCTGGTTGTTATGACACACGCGTGTCCACGAGTGGTTTTTGCTTCATGCTTGGAAGCTCATGCATATCATGGTTGAGCAAGAAGCAGCCTACTGTGGCCACTTCTAGTTGTGAAGCTGAGTACAGGGCAGCTTTCACAGCTACGGTTGAGTGTGTGTGGCTCAGACGCCTTATGGCTGATTTGGGTGTTGGGCAGCCATCTGCCACCACCATCTTCACTGACAGTCAGAGCGCATTGGCAGTTGCGCGGAACCCAGTGTTCCATGCTCGTACGAAGCACATTGAGGTGCACTACCATTATGTCAGGGAGAGACTCTCTGCAGGAGAGATCAGTTTGGCTTATGTGCCAACACAGGATAACCTTGCAGACCTTTTCACAAAGGCTCTGCCTCGTGAGAAGTTCGAAGCTTTTCGCAAAGCTTTGGGCTTACTCCCTTTTGTGGATTCGTCCACATAGCTAGACACTTCCCTATACATGAGAGCTAGCTCTTGTTCACCGCATCACTCCAGGGGGGATTTGTTACCATATTATAGTAGTGATGTGTGTGAACACACTTAGGACCGCCGGGGCACTTTTTCCCTCACTAGGAGGTTTTTTCCCCCGTGCATTGTATATACGCCCATTATCTTCTAGGGCTTGTTATCTTTCATTTTTGGCACTCATAATACACTACTGTGTTGTGCTCAAGCTTCCTCATCTTCTTGAAGTTGTGTGTGCATTCCTGCAACCCTAATTCCAACATGTTCATGGTGGAGACAATGCCTGAATGGAGTGAGAAGATTGTTAACTTTTTGGTTAATGGCTTTCCACCCAAGGAGCTTCGTAAAGATCTAGCTCGAAAGCTGATCAAAGAATGCGAACCCTATTGCCTGATAGCCGGGACTCTTTATAAAAGAGGAAAGGATGACGTTCTTAGGCGTTGTGCCCGAGAAGATGAGTATCTATACATTTTGCAAGAGGCACATATGGGTGTAGCCGGTGGTCACTTCTCAGGAGACTTAACTGCGCGAAAGATCTTACAATCAGGGTATTGGTGGCCCACTATGTTCCAAGATGCATCACTCTTTGTGAAGGGTTGCGATGAATGCCAACGATATAAGAAACCCCAGAGGAAAGATCAGATGCCCCTACATCCGATCAAAGTAAACCAACCATTTGAAAAGTGGGGTTTAGACTTTGTAGGTCCAATTAGTCCAGCGGCCCGAAACACACAATCTCGCTATATTATTGTGGCCACTGACTATATGACCAAATGGGCTGAAGCGAAAGCAACACGTAAGGCAGATGCGAGGACAACAGCCAAGTTCCTCTTTGAAAATATAATCACACGATTCGGTTGTCCTTTTGAACTTGTGAGCGACAATGGTACGCATTTTATAAATGAAGTGATTAAGGAGCTCACAACAAATTTCATGATATCCCATCATAAATCTACTCCTTATTATCCGCAAGCGAATGGCCAAGCCGAGAGTACCAACAAGACTTTAATCTCTATTTTGACAAAGACAGTTGAAGCTCATCGCACGGATTGGGATCTAAAGCTTACGACAGCTTTATGGGCCTATCGTACTGCGTACAAAGTGGCTATTAATTGCACACCATTCAAAATGGTATATGGCCAAGAAGCAGTCATGCCGTGGGAATTTGTCATTCCTAGTCTTCGTGTTGCTACTCAAGAGGGTTGGGATGGTAATCCCTTAGCAGAGCGTCTGTATATCCTTGAGCGACTAAACGAAGAAAGACAATTGGCTGTATACAATGCCCTTGTGGAGAAGGATAGAAGGAAAAAATGGTTTGATCGCCATCTAAAGGACAAGGACATCAAGGTTGGGGATAAAGTCCTGATGTATGGAGTGCGAAACGAAAAGAAGAAGCTCAAATATGCTGGTAAGGGACCATATAGAGTATGTGAAATTACACCGCAAGGTACCATCAGAGTGGAGACTCTCGACGGAGTTGAAACCATTGGATTCCTTAATGGGAGTAAATTCAAAAGATACTATGACCCCCTGAGCCAGGAGGAGTTACACGCAATCCATCAAAAGAAGGCAGCTAAAGAACAGGCTGAGCTTAAAAAGATACAAGCAAGAGTCGAAGCCAAAGAATGTCAACAGCGTGCTAGGAGACAACGAGAAGCCAACTTGGGAATTACGCAAGTATTTTTCGAGGAAGCAGAGGAGGATGCATTGGAATCTGACCCACCTCTAAGATACCCAATTGAGTTACAGAGTCCTTACGGGGAGGTGCTGTATAATGCATTATTGGATACAGGAGCTCAACACAATTTGCTATCATATGGCGTGTGGTGTCAACTGGGAAAACCACCTTTATCCAAGAGTTCTATCCAAGTTCAAGGAATCAGCAAGAAGAAAACCCCTGTCTCAGGAATTCTGCACACTCCGGTTGCTTATGACAAGGGAACCATAATTCAAAGCTTTTTGGTTATGCCTGCTGGTACCATGGAAGGGACTGTAATCTTAGGGCGTAAATGGATGATGGCCACCAAGTGCAATATCGATTGGGCAACCAGACAAGTCACAACGCAAGAACCAACACTAGGTCTGACCGCTCAAAATCCCGCACCTAAGTCATCCACTCAAATATTAGATAACGAAAAATCACAAAGTCCAGTGGCAAAACCATCTTCGATTGTTGGCCACCCCTCTAACGCTTCAACGCCAAGAGTGGAAACAGGCAAGGTGGTCCCTAAAGCTTCGCTTACTATGCCAAAGAGTACATATAAATGGTTCCCCAAAGCTTCGTTAACAGCTACTTCCCCTGCTCAATCTCGTTCAGCCACCAAGAAGCCTCGTAAAAGGAAAGTAGCTACCCACCCGAGAAAGGGCAATGTAACATTGCGGTGGATCCCTAAAAAATTATTAGTAGCCCAAGGGTACTACGAGGGGAATGACCAGATTTGGGTTCCTAAACATAAGGTGAATCCCTCTACATCACCTATAAAACCTTGCAAACCAATTGTTGCCACCCCAATGACAATTCAAGACCGTGGTAAGGGAAAGGTAACAGAGTGCTCCGCACCACTTCCAGAGTTAGTTTGGATTCCCAAACGATATCGATCATTACCACCTAGCTCAGGAAGGGGGGAGCCACATGAAGCTTCTAGCTCCTCATGCCAGGCACACAATCATATAGAAGTTTCTACATGCTCTACACCTACTCTTGTCAACACCCAACAAAAAACCGATGAGTCTACGTCTCCCCTTGTAATAGTATCGTCGGAAACCATTTCCTCCATTCGTCAATGGGAGCGTACACTACCATCTCTACAATTGGATGTGGCCACAAGGGTCATAAAAAGCTATTTGCCCACATCACAACCTATGACCCGCTGGACAAATTGGTTCCAAGAGGCTGCAACATCATTGCAAATAATATGATCTACCCAAGGAAAGGGGGAGCATGTACTCACGCTCGACATTCTAATGCTTTCTCCTTAACCTTCTCCCCTGACCATGTAATTGCCAAATTCAAGGGGATGTATATATATAGCTTCATACATTTTTAAAAAATAAAAAAAAATAAAAACAAAGAAAAGAAAAACAAAAAATAGTAAAAAGAGCAAGAGCACAAAAAGAGGATAAATATCTGTATACAATCAAGAACTAGATTGACCTGTCTCACAAACCTACTGATGCTATATCTGTGTTTGCAGATATGGCAGATGCACGATCATCATACACTTCATCCACTCCCGCCTTTGATGAGAGGTATCATCTGTACCTTTCTCAGATATTTCACATGTGCTATCCTGTTATTGAAACTGAATGGGATCATATAGATGTACTGGCCAGAGAGGAAAATGTTGAAGAATTAGAATGGCTAATTCGCCTATTGACCATGACTGACCCCTACTCCGTAGAGGAAATATCCCCGATAGCCCAATGCTTTCCTTTTCCACAAGATGACTATCCTCGCATGGTTATATTCTTGATGAGTTTATGTGGATGGGAAAATGAAAAGGAAATATCTGACAATGATGAATGGACGGATGAAACTCATGGCACTACTGAGGTTGACTTTATTTGTTTGGATGATGCGGATAGAGGCTTAGCCTTGGGGCTAGAGCCAGGACTCTACAACATCCTCTTACCGTATTCTCAGTAGTAGTGTGGTGACTGGTAGGTAGGTTAGTGTTTTCAAGTTTTTTCTAGTTTAGATTCCTTAAACGAGTCTTGAAATTTTCACACTGATGTGCCTCTCGAGGTATAGTGCTTGTTAGTTGATTGTACAGGTTAAAAAGTTTGAGGTGGGTTTGCTTCCATATCTTGAGACTGCCACAACGATCATCAAAATATATCTACATCACATTGCAAGCTGTCTCATCAAATCAAGGAGATCTCCAATTTCAGGTGTAATTCTTCCATACCCACTCTCTTTCGTTTTTTCTGTTCAATTAATTTCATAAACTATACGGCATGACCACATGGAAATTGTCATTGTACTACTTAGTTTTTGAAGTTGCTTGCATGCTAGTGTAAAACATTAATGAGCTTAACTTTATTGGAAATATTCCTAGGCAGCATGATGTCTTTAGTTAACCTTGGAATACGATTGTCTTAGGTCTAGGGTCAAACCATCTTAATGTTTGACACCTGGCCATGTGTGTGTTGACCTCTAGGACATAGCTTTTACCCCTTGTCGAAAGGATGTAAGAACACATTTTAGTTCAGGAGCAAAGATCAAAAGAAATAGATTTAAAAAAAAAAGCCTACAATAAATGGCAATACAAGGGTTAGTGTGCTTTAATGTTGGCCTATCGCCTTATTGATACTTGGTAGGCGAGGAGTATTCTACTCCAGACCGATGCCTTGGTTGGTAGGGGGTAGCCTTGCCTAAAGTGAGCTAATAGATTCCTGGATAATGCCTTGTGTTAAACATGGTACCAGGATCGATGTTAGTTTTGCCTTAGGAAGGTCGCCATTGTGTGTAAAAATTGTCACGTGCATTAAAAAAAAAAAAAAAAAGAGGCAAAAGGCTCCTGTAACTGTGATGTTTCTTGTGTCCCTAGACGTGTGGTATTAACTTGTTCTTAGAGTAGACACAGTGTGGTCATCTGTTTATTTATTAAGCTTGGTTATTTTCCTTGACTTAGGCCAGTTATAAACCTTGATTAACCTGTGACACCTTGCTAACTCTTGAATTCCATTCAATAATTTTAAACTCCTATTAATTTGCTACACTAGCTCACTCATGTGACTTCTAAACTAAGTTCTCATAGCAACATCCATTGTGGTCTCACATGCTTGAATTTATACACTTTATATCTTTTGAATTCTAGCATACCTTCACTCTACTTCCCTGTTTTGCAGACGGTCTACCACAACAACCCTCTTGAGCTTACCATACCATAGCTTCCGAGGACGGAATCTACATCAGGAAGGGGGGCATGTTAACCCATGGCGGACATGGCGACGTACTATATTTTACGTCATTAATTTAAATATTATGAGTCATGGGCCGGGCTTGTCGGCACCATATGTTAAGGATGAAGGGATTGGGTGATCGCCGATGAGAGGCGCACCTTGGATATCAGTAGGATAAGGGTTAGGGTCGGTCGGCCATATATGGGCGCCCAAGTGTGAACGGCCAAGTCACCTATATGAGTCAAATGTAACCCTAAAATCCTCATTCTCATGTGTTGTGAATACAAGAGTGCTCTTGCCTTATCTCTTTGGTTTCCTTCTCCTGCGTTGTGAGAGAGAGAGAGAGAGTGAGTGAGAGAGCGATCGAGCACGGTGTAGCAGCACGGCGGCGGCGGAGAGGCGGTAGAGCGGCGACGGCGGCTCCTCCTTCACGGCTGCGACGCGGGAATCCTTCAAGGCGGCAGTTAAGCGGTGAGTGACACACCTTTTGCATTCTGTTTTGAGCTTGCCTTCCTGGTTGTATGCTTGCAGCCATTCGTGGCTCGCATACGGTGTCCGGCAAGTCCCCAGCTACGACCTGTGCGGCAAAAGCGCACACCAAGAAGATGCGGACCGCCAGGGATCTAACCATTTCCACAACATATGGAGGCCACGCTTGAAGAACTTCTACATCATCTATACCTTTCATGCCTCCTCGACAACCACTAGGGCTATCCAAAAGCTTGTCACCAATATGCTCTACATTTGCGGATCGGTCTCGAATCATACCATTTAACCTCACATGACAACTTCATAGTGTATCCTAAACCATCCACACCTTTCCACCCAAAAGAAAACTTCACCACCGACTTGGGTGATGCAAGGACACAGTCACAAGACAAGTATGTTAACCACTCCATAAGTTAATATGGTTTCACCCACCCAACCTACCATAAGGCACTTTGCCATCTTACCTACTTGAACAGGTACTTATCTTTTGTAAGACGATGTGGGAACGTATAAAGTAGCCTTACCTTTTTGTACTTAATGTCAAATAGAAAAGTCTAACTTCATGTGCATACTTGCTTAAGACTAGTAATAGAGGCCATATTATTTTTAAGTTTGGTTGGCCTAGCGTGAAAACTAGTTTGGCTAGCCTAGTGTGAAAACTAGTCACTTGTATATTAGTCATTTTTTATAATAAGTAATACACAATCATTCCCTTGTAATATAATACTTGTGAGCTCTTCTCTTCTCTTCTCTTGCTTGCTTGTATGCTATTGGATTCATGATGCTTGCTTGAATAGGTTTGCTTGTAGGTTTCCCTCGTCTATTAGCTTATTCTTCCCCCACCTTTTGTGAGAGAGAACCATCGCGAAAAGGACCATCTCTATTTTCCTTCATCTAGGTGAAAAGAGCTCTCCCTTCACCCCATATCGGTAAGGAGCATTTCGATGCAATAATGGAATGAGGACAGGATGGGATGCGCTAGTATACGCACATCGAGAAGTTGTATTTGCGACCCAAAGGTAAGGCCTTATGACCTTCGACAAGGCTAAGGTATGCTCTTGACTTGAATATGAATAAAGGGAAGATTATAAAAGGCTATGGCATAAGGTTTCTTTGCCAACTCACATCAAACGTACTATCTATATATCCCATAACCCAAGGTGCTTCATAAGATGAATACATGATATTCTAATACTATGATGACTCATGTTACACATCACTATCTACAAACAATACAGGCACACATGAAACACACATATCCGAATCTAAATTCTCACATCTCTATCTTGTTTCACCTTTCCACTGATAAAAAATAGAGAACATACTGCACCATGTGCCTTCTCTCCATTATACATATCCTTCTTTGCACTTAAGATAAAGCTATAGATTTAACTCTAAATCGATATGAAATTCTGCCACTATATAAGCACAATGTCACATGGGAAGGTGTAGTTTTAGATCTAAGGAAAGTCATCATTGAAGTAAAGACTTAGCCACGACCACAAGTTTTATTAAGCTGAAACTTCATGCTAATAAGTTAAAAGGTGTACGAAGAGAACATTGTGTGCAACGATGAAAATGGACCACCATCACTTCTGCAAATTAGGAAGTAAGGAAAGGAGGAGGAGAAGGCCCGATGCTAAAATCTAGACTCACCTAACCCAAGGTTTGGGAAAAGACAAGTTCGCTTTAACCTAGAGCTTGCTCAACTTCTAAAACAGCCGCCTCCAACTTTTCCATGAGATTATGAGGAAAATGCTTATTCAAAATTGCCTTTTGCTATTCAACCCATGGTGAGAAGGGTTCATGTCGGTTCAGTCAAACATGTTTCCGGAACACTCACCTAACCTTATGAACCTTTAGGGTTGTAGCTTAGGCAATAAACAAACTTTCCACATGTCCGTATGCACACGTCTCTTCTACCTTTGCTCTCTCAATGATCAGATAAAGGCCACACCTGCGGCGGAGGACTGTGGCTGTGCTATTGCTGCCTGCACCACGATGCCTCGATGCTCGATAGCAATCTGTGGAGCATGTTTATTTGGCGCCTTGCTCCTTTATGCTGTGGCTTGTATTACTCTCTTCCCGTTTGTAGTCTCTCCACCTCAGGCGTCCCCTCTCCCGTCATGCAGCTCCGACGCGATATTGGCTGATTTCTTCGGTAAGTCTTCTTGCCATGAATCCGCTACGCAGCAACAGCTGGAGCACTGTGCCAACAACAGAAGTGGGTTCTTCTTCGGCCTGGCGACGGCGCCGGCGCATGTGGAGGATCAGCTGGAGGACGCGTGGCTGGAGTTTGCGAGGATGTCGGTCTCGCGGCGGCCGGTGAAGGCGTGGCACACCGTCCCGTTCCCGGAAGAGCGCCTACGCTTCTGGTCGGAGCCGGAGGTGGAGATGGGGCTGGCCAAGGAGGGCGGCGCCACCGTGTTCCGCCTGGGCGTCGACTGGGGCCGCATCGTGCCTGTTGAGCCCGTCAACGGCACGCACCAAGCGGCCAACGCCCAAGCAGTGCAACGTTACCAGTATATCATGCAGAGGGCTCGCAGCCAGGGCATGCGCGTCATGCTCACTCTTTTCCACCATTCAATGCCCAAATGGGCACTCGCTTACGGCGGATGGGCCGACCGCCGCAGCGTCGCCTACTTCGTCGAATTCGCGGCTTTCGCCAGAGATCATTTCCAGCACCTGGTGGACTACTGGATCACCTTCAACGAGCCCCACATCTTCGTGCTCCTGTCTCATTGCTCCGGCACCTGGCCTCCCGGCAAAAAGATGTCCACTATAAGGTCCCTCACATGTTTCTCCCCTTTCGGAGACTTCGGCAAAGCTATGGATGCCATCATTGAAGCTCACATCGCAGCTTATAAAGCGCTTCATGAGGGGGGCGCAAGCGCGCCTGTAGGTGTGGCACATCATGTGGGCATCATAAGGCCATACGGCCTGCTGGATGTGCCCGTTGCGCTCTTTGCGAGGTGGCTCACACAGTTCCATTGGATTGATCACATTCGCAACCATCTGGACTTCTGTGGGTTGAATTACTATGGGCAGGAGGTTCTCTCTGCAGCTGGGCTCATGCTGGCCAAAGACGAAGAGTACAGCGAGGCAGGGAGGGGGGTTTACCCTGATGGCCTGTATGAGCTCTTGCTGGCCTTCCACAAGCGTTACAAGGATCGGAGACCCCCCTTGAGATACATCATCACTGAGAATGGCATGGCTGATGCTCGTGACATACTGCGGAGGCCTTACCTTGTGGAGCATTTGCTAGCGCTCAATGCTGCAATTGGGCAAGGGGTTCCTGTGGATGGCTACTTGCACTGGACAATTGCAGACAATTGGGAGTGGGCGGATGGGTACTGCCCCAAATTTGGGTTGGTTTATGTGGACAGATCACACAACCTCACTCGGTACCCTCGCCCTTCTTACTATCTCTACAAGAAGATAGCAGAGAGCGGGATTATCACGGGCGGACAGAGACAAGATGAGTGGGAAACCTTGCATAGGGACATGAGAGAAGGAGGGATCAGACCTTTCTGCCGGGCGGCCGATGGGTTTGGCCGCATGTGGGCGGACAGTCTGGACCAGCCCAACATGCGCCCCATCTCCGAAAGAGATTGGCGCTTTGGCCACTATAAAACCCATGGGCTGCTCACTCACGCCTCTCGATCGCTTGAGGTTGCCACCATGCTTCTGTCTGATGCCACTCGCTTGCTCTTTGGCGGCGAAGTAACAGTTCCTTCAGAACTCAGAGCCGGTGAACTGTAATGCCTACCATATTTGTCCACAAGGTTACCTCAAATACTATCATGGAAGCTTTTCAAATTTGTCCATGCAAATTCAGGTATCTCCATTCATGTCACTTGACTTTCAATTGCATGGTGTACAACCTTATGTCCGTCTTGAATGGTTTTGTTCATAGGAAAAACCAACGCTCATCTCATACACGAGTAGAGTTGGATATATATCCACATGATTATATCTAACTAGTGGGTACACCCGTGCTTCGCACATCGTTTGAGACCTCCAAATCCAAACTCTTCTCAATCCTCCTCCTTCTCTTCTCGAACCTTCAAATTCTTACTATGTGGCAGCTTTGTGAAACTCTTCTTTTATATAATATCCTTTATATAATATAGAGAAGAGAAGAGATATAATATCCTTTATATAATATAGAGAAGAGAAGAGATAGAGATATAGAGATGAACAAAGTGCTCATTTGGTTAGATATGACAAGTAGTGATACTGCCACATACCTTTGGTGAAACGTCGTTTCAAACACATCAAAGTTGAGTACCATAAGGATGGATGCAGATGAGGGCTACGAAAAGGGTCTCGTTTGGGGTCTCGCCATTTAACATCATCAATATTCTAGCATACATATTACTTCGATTACTACATAGTTTTGTCAATTAGACTCTTGCACAGACATGTCAAGGCTATGTTATAAGTAAGATTGTCGCAATTATTTCATGGATTGAGATTTCATGAAATCTATTCACCAACATCGATAAAATGCTTCATTTGATTAAGAGTTCATCCGATAGTTTCGGCATTGTAAATAATTGCAACAATGAGTTCTTCATAATAGAGACATCATAAGAACTTCTTTGGTGCTTCCTACCTTCCCTTTTTTTTTTTGGCAACATCAACACCTTCTTTATGTTGTTCTTGCACTTCTTATTATTGAAACCTTCTGTCACGCTCGAAGAAAATAATTCACAATTCTTTCCTACATTATTCTGCAACTGAGCTTTTCTAAATCATTGTTCTCGTTTCGTTAAAGTTTGTTCATTTCCTTACAATTGCATAATTCCTTATTGTCTCTAATTACAAATCAATCCTTTATGGTATTGTTAGACCCTCCATGTTTACAGAGACAATGAGATTATCTCCACCGAAATGTGTTAGCTTCTTCCATTACCATGATGACGAGACTGAGTCGATAGTTTTCACTCAACGACACATCGCTAGAAGCAAGACATTACAGGTCAGTAGAAGCAACACTGTAATGGTTGTTAATAAGCACATAAGAAAGGAAGTTGTTCAGCACACAAGAACGGCACTTCTTTTTTTTTAAAAAAACCAACAAGCGCAAGAATTAATTAAGAAAGACACCAATTACAATATCTGGTTGGGATACAGCACTGGGTCCCAAGGGTCACAAGCATAACAATTACAAATTTCCTTAGCGTATAGCTTCAATTCTGGATTGCAGAAAATTCACAAAACGGTTGGCCTCATCCGCCTTCCTTTGGTGCAGCTGTTCCTGGGTGTAGAGAGCCAGATTGCTTGGTTGAATTGGAGGTTCTCGAGGTACTGCAGCTTGCGTGGTATACAGTCTAGTCTGCACCATGTGGAAGTCATAAATCTGCACATGAAAATTAGAAAAAAGACTTTTCAGATTTGGAATCTGGTAAGCAACCTCAAATGCAGTCGCACATCTATCTTTCCAAATCAGCCAAAGGAATTCAGCTCTGACTCTGGTCCAACACCGAGAGAGCACCCCAACAGTATCCCCTAGAAGTAGTTGTTTTGCAGAGGGCAGGCAGCCCAAACCAAACCAAACCGGTGACAAGATGTCAACAGATCTCTGACAGTTTCTGAACAAATGCCCAATGTCTTCAATACTAAGTTTGCATCTAACGCATACCCCATCTGCTAGCCCACATTTCCTGCACTTGTCACCTGTCCATATGGCTTTATGCATAATCAACCACAATAAAATAGATTTCTTAGGCTGAATCTCTTTAGACCAAATTGTGAAGAATTTGAAATTCCATTGGCGTCTGTCATATTAGGACAGACCATCTCTTGTTGAGAACCACATGCACAGGGGACAACGGCACTGATGAGTGCACACGAGGAGGGTAATCGAAAGCTGTACCTCCTCTCCAGCATAGAGCTTTGAGGGAAAAGGGCTCAGAAACTGATAGCTGCCATGCCTCACTCTCAGGAAAGATGTTGATACGATCCCGCACCAACTGAACTTCCCAAGGAAGAAGCGTGAATCTTATCATCAGTTCATCATTGCTCATCCACCTATGGGAGGGAGATTGCCACACATGTGCCCATAATCTGATGCCCTTCTTGTGTATACGTAGAGCAGTACGCATTGAATTGCTAGACACCGAAGGTACTAGACTAAGAGGAAACCAGAGAGAGTCAGAAGCTCTGATAGAGTAGATGTGTCTGCTTTCCCACACAACCCCTACCTTGTCACGAAATTTGTTCCAAGCTTTCCACAGAGAGCGAAGAAGCTCCGACCCTTTAGGCTTGACAGCTTCATGACCTATCAAAATAGTAATCCAAGGCAGATCCTTCCAACCTGAAAATTTCTCAAGGGAGAATTGGTCAAAGTTTCTGAATAGCAGTAGGGGAGAGAATTCCTCAGGGTGAAAAACAGCTCTAATAATGGTTTTAACAGCAAGACGGTCAGCCCAAGCGTGTATATCTACTACCCCTAGTCCCCCTTTGTCCTGGGAAGGCAGCAGAATTCCCATCTAACTTTGGCAGCTCCTCTCCCGAAAGGGTCTCCTGTCCATAGGAAGTTTCTACATAATTTTTCAATTTCCTTTAGATGAGTGTCTGGGAGTCTCCACCAACAGGTGAGGAAGAAGAGGACGTAAGCAGCTAGAAAGTGATTGATTACCAACACTCTGCCCGCTAACGATAGCTGCATACCCAGCCACCTATTCAGCTTGCCCCTGAATTTATCAATTACCCAGTCCCACCTTTGTTTCAGGGAGGCTCCGAATGACACTTCTTATGCTCGAATTTTTTCTTTAGCTATTAAGTGCACATGTCCGAGACACTTCTTCTTTTGAGTCCACTTTAGCTATATAAGATGAAAAAATCAATTAGAAAAGAGGGATGCTATATGGAAGTTATATATAGTCAATTATTATTGCCCTATTTTGTTGTGATCAAATGAATGCTTTCAAGGCTTTTTCTACTTGAAAAGCACTAGAAATAATGTTATCTAACAACCGATTTAGCTTAATAGATGCTTGAATTATTTTCATTTTCATTTTATTAGTGAGCACTAAAACTTACCAGCCACTATAATATGAAATGTGTATCAAAGCATAACTAAGTACCTTTGACGAGGGATGTGGGATAACACTGCAAAAGCCTGAATATTGCCAAAGTGTTAAATATTGAATATACACAACAAAAGAATTCTATACACAACCAAACTTGGCAGATTAGAAGAAATCATGTAGTATATTGCCTTTGGGTATGTGCAAAACAAAACCCAAGTAATGATGTGTTCAGAAGTGAATTGAAAGAACCTTGTTCTCACATTTTGGGCAGTTCAAACTTGCATGTCGCGCCTATTTGTCGTCAAAGAAATGGAAGAAAGTAGTATTTAGAACCATAGGTATATGACTATATCTTTAGCATTCCTCATGGGGTTAGTTTAATTTTTCATCTAAGTGGGCATTTTTAAGCTCAATCTATGATGCATACATACTAGACTAAAATATGTCTTTATTCATAACTTTCTCTTGTTTTTATTAATCCTTGCTAGAGGTAGTGCTAAGCCTTAGTAGTAAAGGTTAAGAATGTCTTAGTGCAGATAATCAGCAGGCAACATGAGACATTAGGATAGCATTAGAAACTTCAACCAACGGTGTTGCATTATGACAACTAGAGGGTTGCATTATGACAACTAGAGAGTTGCATCTCCATTGTAAATAGTTTAGCGTTACATGCCTATACACCAAGGACGAGATTCGGTATCACTTTGTGTGTGAGCTCATTTTACTAACTCCATTTTAGGGTTAACAAGGTTTGCCAAAGCATGAGTAATCTACATCAACAAATGTCAAGGATGGACATGCCAAACTCATGGACAAACAAACCATGAAGCAATGGTGTCCAAATCTCAAACTTGGACGGGTGCCCGTATAAAGGTTTGACAGATAATTAGTGGTGTTTCCCACTCCAAGATCGTGTGGTAGTGAGCTGAGATGTGCTCTCTAGTGTTGTAATGCATCAATGTATTATGAGATGAAGCAATGTATAAACAATAGCCATGTAGAAGCTTTGGGCTCCTGTTTAAGTGTGTGTGAATAATTATGGCTTGTATATAAGGCAATTTCTCTCATAATGCAAGGACACTCTCCCATTATGCAAATGAGCTTTTCCTCTTACTAAACCTCTCCCTAATCTTCTCTCTAATGCATGCTAGTGAGTATGTTTGAGTGATTTGAAGGAGTAGTTTCTGTGGGGGGAGGGGTCACTCAAAATATGTAAGATAGCACGTGGGCTCAACAAAAGGGCCTTTTTCTCTTGTAGAGTTACATAACGTTTACATACATAAGGGGATTTTTAATTGAAATGGTAAAAATTTTAATATGTAAGGAGTACTTTTATTGTAAAAAGTGTTATAGAAGGGGTGTTTTTGAAATTCAAAAATCTGTAAGTAGGGGATTTTTAAATACCCCTTGAATGCACATGCTACATAGGGGTGCTACATAGGGGGTTAATAGAGTGACCCTCACCCGATGTGCCCGTAGGTGCAACACAGCTGTGTGGCAATGCTTGCTGGAGAAGGAGGTGGATGGTAAGCTACCTATGGTGCTGCTGAGCTTGGATAAGCTCAGCCACCATCGGAAAGATCCCCACGAAATGTTGAGGTGAGTAGGTTCCCTCTTGCTATCTCTTAGCCTTAACATTTTGGCACTGTTATCGAGGAGCAATCCCTTGGCTTTGTCATTTGTTTTTCTCTAATCTACAGTTTATCCATTGCTCACACTCTTGAATAGTGGAGTGCCACAAATGAGCACTACAAGTGAATGATGGTTTACAGGCACTCGAAGAAGGCATGACAAATACCAGGAACGCGGATATACTCCCGGTACATAGACGCCAGTACCGGCACCGGTATAGGTGTCGATATACGTGTCCATAAAAGTATAGTTTCATCGCAGATATCGATGCGCATACCAATGTTTATATCGCTGTGCAACCAATTGCCAGATTACAACTGGCGACACCATTCTGGCTATTGGTATGAGTACTTGTCCAACTGTACTCAAAATTGAGAGAAAACCTGCATTTTGTATTAATTCAAAAAGATGATTACATTATTCGTAATTCCATGCCCGTGTTGACCCAAGGCATGGATAACAACATTTTGTATGTCCTAGACCATCATATGTACATGTAAAAATGGCAGCCTAAAATATGTGTAACAAAGTAATATCATTTACATGAAAGTGTTGATCCAAATCATGGATAGCAACATGACAAAAAATCATGTGTACAAGCCTTATATAAACCTGGCTAGCATCGCACTACTCATCGCCAGCAGAGCAGGTGAGAGCTCAAGCATATCCTATATCAATGCATGCATAATAAGAAATTAGTATTCAATGCAAACATGCCAATACAAATGAGTAGATGCATAGTAGTAGTAGGATTCCTTATGTAAACGTGGCTACTAGCACTGCACTACTCGTCGCCAGGTGAGGGCTGAGGCATATCCTATATCAATGCATGCATAAGAAGAAATTAGTATTCAATGCAAACATGCCAATACAAATGAGTAGATGCATACAAGTAGTAGTAGGATGCTTACCCCATTCACTGCCACTGCCCAATTGATAGGCGTACCCTCGGACTCCAATTACCTAAGCAGCGCCTGTGTGCCAAACTTATAGCTATATCTCTCGTCCTACTGAAATGGAAGATGGCCTACCGTGCTCTCCTACATCAACCAACCAACGCAAGGTGCAAGGTTTAGGGCATGCAACCAATGCACATCATAGACAATGAACGAAAGAGATCTGCAAAAAAACCTACAAAGTACTTGCAGAAGGACTCGTAGCCTCCACTACCAAGGTGTGAAGAACCAACACTCTCCATCTAAGCCTGTGCGGCTACCCTCTACTAGATGTACCTGCCAGGCGTGTCTCTATACTCGGCCTGGATCATTCGCCACTCCTCCTCATCGAGCCAGGTAGGTTTTGGCTTCCCCCCGTCCATGGCCATTAGGAATTTTTTGGACCCAAAGAGGGCCTCTTGGATTAACTTTTGATTAGGAAAATGGACCAATAGGAAGAGGGCTGGGTGCACATTTTTGACTTCTTTGACCCTAGGCGGCCTAGACTTTGGTTTGCTAATGGGGCCTAACTACTACTCTTGTCCCCCTACCTCTTGGGCCCAAACTTAGAGGTCCCCCCACCTAGAATCGCGCAGATGAAAAACCCTAAAAATCGGAAATTCCTAATTTTTTCCCAAAAGTGTGTTTTCCCTCTCAAACTTTCCCCCAACATACTCTAGGTTTGGAAAGCTCATTTTGAACCTCTTTCTTCCTCTTCTAAGCTCTCCATTGCTGTAGAAACTCCATACCTCTCAAGCTCTCCCTCTTGTCAAGCTCATTTTGAACCTCTTTCTTCCTCTTCTAAGCTCTCCATTGCTGCAGAAACTCCATCCCTCTCAAGCTCTCCCTCCTTCTCAAGCTTCCTCCCTCTCAATCTCCGTCTCTCTCTCTCTCAAGCTCCCTCCCTCTCCATTTCCTGCAGAAACTCCATCCCTCTCAAGCTCTCCCTCCTCAAGCTCCCTCCCTCTCAATCTCCCTCTCTCTCTCTCTCTCTCAAGCTCCCTCCCTCTCCACCATTGCTCTGCAAAAACTCTATCCCTCTTTAGTATACTACTCTAGGTTCAGGAAGCCTATTCTCAAACTCTAACCCTCTTTTAAGCTTTCCATTGGTGCACTGATGAAAACCCTGAACTTTCTCTCCTCTCCACTCTTCTGTTGTAAAACAAGCTTTTCTTTTCCCTTCTTCTCTTTTCTTACCACCATGGCCTCTTCTAGTAATGTGAGAAGACCTAGGGAGAAGGTGGAAGAGCTTGTGCGCTGCATAACACAAGAGATGAGAATGGAGTTTGGGTTCCAACAAGATTCAGGGTTGGGGCTTGGGTCTACATGCAGCCAAGCTCTAAGGGACCACATCGAGTGCGTCAACTGGGGAATATGCTACATCATTGGAAGGGGCGACTGGCAAGGCTTCAAGCATACTAAGAAGGAAGGACTTGTTGCCATAGTGCAACCTGTACATTCAAGGCCAAGGTTTCCTTCAAATTGTCAGTGTAACATAAACACAGCTTTAACAACATGCTAATATTGGATTTTTTGTTTCAATTTTTCTTATGATTCTCCATTTTCTGATGTCTCTCTCTGCAGATATTTTCCCCTCTAATTATGTTGAGGAACAACCACTCCAAAGCCTCACTGGAGTTTTCTATGCCATGCATGCATCCATTGAAGAGGCAATGTTTGTATCTCAAAGCCCAAGTGATCTTGTACAGAACAATATCTTTTTCTTTTCTCACTCATATTTTGTAGATAAAAAACCAGGTTTATTTGGCAAGCTAGAAGAGATCCCCAACTCCCCTCTTAACAATCTCGAATGGCCCAAACCTGATGCTTGGACCATCTTATACTTAAAGTTTAAGATGGTAAGTGATATCAAGACATCACTCAAGTTTCAAAGGCATCTAGGTCAGTAGGGCCAAATTGGTTTTGTCCTTTACATGTTTTTGTGCACATGTTCAATTCCATGCCAATTCCATGAGCGAGTGGCAACAAGCAAGCATTGAAGCCTAGCAGACCTGCGTCAACACTTTAGCATCATGGGCTTTGACAATGTGGAAGAGTTAAGTTTCAAGTTGATGAGAAGAAAGGTATATATGATTCCACTACATGTCTAGAGTTAACCCTTACACTTTCTGGTTATTGTGCCACTTTCTATATTTTTACAGATTGGGAAACGTAAGGAGGAGACAACCATGGTCTCAGAATCATGGCAAAAAGGGGACCTTGAATTTTCAGTAGCAAGGTGCATAGCCCTACCAACACATAGTAGGCATGTGGAAGAGCTTGAAGATGAACTGAGTATATGGGAAAATAGCCTCTGTTTTGATGCACGTGAGGGGCAAGAGTTTCAGGATGGAGGTGAAGGCAATGACAAGCTTTCAAGTCAACAAGGAGATGGACTCGATCAACATGAAGTAAATGTCACAAGAGGGGCAAAAAATGAAGACAATATAACAATTTTAGATTAGATGACATGCTTGTAATTTTGTAGCAGGCTCTTTTTTAACCAATCTTTATTTAATTGAAATCTTAATATTTTTGCAAACTATAATTTTTTTATCTAGCGGTCGTGTGAAAAGGCCAAACTTTAAATTTTAACTATAAATAGCCAAAGCTGCCTTCTTTCTCATTTTCACGTGATAGAAACCAAGCACGAGCTCACACTATCTCTTTGCATTCACATGGCTATCCACTTTGACAACTGTGAGTTCCTCTCCACCACCCCGTGGGGGCGGGCAAGAGCGAGCTCTTTGTCATGTTCTCTCGTGAAGTCGACTTTAAAAAGTCGCTCGCCCTTGCGTCCCAACATTATGAGATGCAGATTGCATACATGGAGCAATACTTGGCTCCCCACTCTATCTCCTTTCCCCATTGCCCCAATGATCGATGGGTGCATGTTGAGCTGCTTAAGTACATTCAACAATATGCCCGCCCCTACATCCAGCGCCTTGAATGCTTCATCGACATCTGCATTCCCGCCGCGCAGGAGCTTACTGTACCTTCAATAAGCAAGAGGTGAAGAGGTTGGGGAAGGGCAATTTAGGAACTAGGTTCCTCTCGTGGCTTACCACTTTTGCATTCCTCATCATCAGCGATGAGGATTCAGATGAGCAGGTAGAGATGCCTGCATTGTAGTTGGCAGGGTATTTGAGGGATGGCAAGGAAGTGAAGGCAGTAGTAGGAAAACGAGTGCTGGTGTAGAAGAGAAGCTTGCATCAGAGCACTTTCTAGAGGGTGCACAATCTGTAGCTGAACAGCCCACTATAGTAGAAGATGTGGGGCCATCTTCCCCACACGAGGAGAGCAAGCTGCTGCCAGAGCTTGAGATCAATCTCTTGAGCACCATTGTGGTGGAAGGTGACGAATACTTATTTCTTCATGACCTTGAAAAGACAGCTGGCTTGAGAATGGATGAATGGGCATTATATGCACGCGATGTGAGGTGGACCTTGATACGTCCAACCTCGGTCCTCACCTAGATAGTGCTATATTATCCCTTGGAGAATCTATCGCAGAGACAATTGCTTTGGTCAATGAAACTGTGGTTGAGACCGCGGAGGAGCAAGCCCTAGTTCCAGAGGAGGAATTCACAACCTTACAAGATAAGCTAGAGGCTGAAAAGGATACCCTTGCTGGAGTAATGGAGGAGACAAAAGCACCAAAAAAGGAGATGAGGCTAAGTCCTCGATTAACCTCTCCGCCCCCACCAGCACTTTGGCAAAAGAAGACACTGAGCAAGCGGCGGCATTTGCCTTAGGAGAAGCGGCGGGTGGTTGAAATTGACGCATTTGCTTTAGGAGAAGCGGCGGCAGCAGAGAGACCAGGCCAAGGTCCATGGACATGATGCTGTGTTGGCGCACTATCTTGGTCAACTTCCTGTGGATGGCATCGCCATTATCCACCACAGGGACTACACCCCTCAATCTACCTTCACTCTCTTATTTTTGTTGGAATTAGGGTTGCAGGAATACACACACAACTTCAAGAAGATGAGGAAGCTTGAGCACAACACAGTAGTGTATTATGAGTGCCAAAAATGAAAGATAACAAGCCCTAGAAGATAATGGGCGTATATACAATGCACGGGGGAAAAAACCTCCTAGTGAGGGAAAAAGTGCCCCGGCGGTCCTAAGTGTGTTCACACACATCACTACTATAATATGGTAACAAATCCCCCCTGGAGTGATGCGGTGAACAAGAGCTAGCACTCATGTATAGGGAAGTGTCTAGCTATGTGGACGAATCCACAAAAGGGAGTAAGCCCAAAGCTTTGCGAAAAGCTTCGAACTTCTCACGAGGCAGAGCCTTTGTGAAAAGGTCTGCAAGGTTATCCTGTGTTGGCACATAAGCCAAACTGATCTCTCCTGCAGAGAGTCTCTCCCTGACATAATGGTAGTGCACCTCAATGTGCTTCGTACGAGCATGGAACACTGGGTTCCGCGCAACTGCCAATGCGCTCTGACTGTCAGTGAAGATGGTGGTGGCAGATGGCTGCCCAACACCCAAATCAGCCATAAGGCGTCTGAGCCACACACACTCAACCGTAGCTGTGAAAGCTGCCCTGTACTCAGCTTCACAACTAGAAGTGGCCACAGTAGGCTGCTTCTTGCTCAACCATGATATGCATGAGCTTCCAAGCATGAAGCAAAAACCACTCGTGGACACGCGTGTGTCATAACAACCAGCCCAGTCAGAATCTGAAAAAACATGTAAATCTGGCGGCAATGATCCCCCCTTGGGATAAAACAACCCAAGATGCCGAGTACCACTCAAATAGCGAAAGATACGCTTCACTGCCTGCCAATGCTTAATGCCTGTGCTATGCATAAATCTGCTCACCTGTGAGACTGCAAACTGAATGTCTGGCCTCGTAATGCATACATAAATGAGGCAACCAACAGCTGTCTGATAGAGTGTGACATCAAAGTGATCTCCAGCATCATGAAGACTCAACTTCAAACCTGTCTCCATTGGAGTAGCAATAGGCTTGCAGTCTTCAAGGCCAAATCTCCGCAACAATGTTTCAATATACTTTGTCTGACACAAAGCAATACCTCCATCACACTGCTTAAATTGTATCCCCAAATAATGATGCAAATGCCCCAAATCTGACATCTCAAAAGAGGCATTCAAATCAGCCTTAAAATCAGCAATATGACTCTCATTTGGTCCTGTGAGCAGCATGTCATCGACATAGAGAGCAATGATTAGATGTACACCATCCACACGTTTAACATACAAAGTGCTTTCTGTTGGACTATTCTGAAACCCATGTGCAGTCAAATATGCATGTATTTTTTCATACCAAGCTCGTGGAGCTTGCTTTAAACCATATAAAGCCTTTTTTAACCTGCACACTTTGTTTTCCTGCCCTCTTTGAACAAAACCACGAGGCTGCGATACATACACCTCCTCATGCAAATCTCCATTTAAGAACGCAGTCTTTATGTCCAGCTGATGTACATTCCAACCATTATGAGCTGCTAATGCACAGATGCTACGAACAGTGGTCATACGACATGTGGGAGCAAAAGTCTCATCAAAATCAATGCCCTTCTCTTGAGCATAACCTTTTGCAACAAGCCTAGCCTTATGGCGATCCACTGTGCCATCAGGCTTACGCTTCAATTTGTATACCCACTTAGTGCCAATGGCCTTCTTGCCAGGGGGCAAGTCACATAAAGACCATGTACTATTCTTCATAATAGCATCGTATTCTGCTTGCATAGCAGCCATCCAATTTTCTGAACTTTGTGCCTCATCAAATGAAACAGGCTCACTTTCATCGCACATACTAGAAACAGCCAATGCATAACAATCTGACGCATAAGAGGCACCATGAGAGCCAGAACGAGTGCGACTAGACAAAGGGGCATCCAACTTGCTGTCACGCAAAGTCTGCACCAGCCATCTAGGGATGTTCCTAGAGCCCTCAATCTCTTGTCTCTCATCCTCAAGTGCATCATGCACATCTGCATCAGATATAGGCTGATCTGTGCCATCATTTAAAACCTGCATAGGCTGAAAAACTGCCTCATGAGGTATTGCACTTGACTGTGCACCACTGAAAAGAGGCAATAATGTATCATAGACATCACGTGAGCTGATATCTGTCTCCTTAGTACATGAAACCAAGGGCTGAACTGCATCTTCCACAAATACAACATCACGGCTAACCAAAATGCGCTTTGTCTGTGGATGATACAAACGATAGCCTTTGCTCTCAGCACTATATCCAACAAAAATACATTTGACAGCTTTGTCATCCAATTTTCTGCGATGTTGCACAGGCACTAATGCATATGCCAGGCAACCAAAAACACGTAAATGGCCAACAGATGGCTTGCGGCTATGCCAAGCCTCATATGGAGTGACAACCTGTAATGCTTTGGTGGGACACCTGTTTAGTACATAAGTGGCACACATGACAGCCTCAAGCCAAAAACCATGTGGTAGACTTTGACTCTTAACCATACATCTTGCCATTTCCATGAGAGACCTGTTTTTTCTCTCAGCCACACCATTTTGCTGTGGTGTATACGGCACTGTACATTGGTGTTTTATCCCACGCTCAGCCAGAAATGCATTAAATTCTGAAGACATATACTCCCCCCCTCGATCTGAACGGAGGGTGCCCATCTTACTTTCTGACACATTTTCAGCCATAACCAAAAACTGTTTGAAGCACAAAAACACTTCGGACTTTGCCTTCAAAGGATATACCCATGCATGCCTGGTAAAATCATCAATGAAAGTCACGAAGTAAAGGTAGTTTCCAAATGATGGAGTTTGCATGGGACCACAAACATCACTGTGAACAAGCTGCAATCTGCGTTCAGCTCTCACTGATCCATCTTTGGGAAAGGAAGCACGCTGCATTTTACCCAATATGCAGCCCTCACAAACATGCTTGACAGGTGCCTCAAGCTTAGGCAAAGAAGACACCATTTCAGATTTCTGCAGGCGCAGCAAACTTGCAAAATTCAGATGACCAAAACGTGCATGCCACAGTTTTGCATCTGAAATAGCCTGCGTATCCATAATAGCACATGCTGAATCCTCTACACATTTGCCATCCATATTGAGCTTATACAGCCCTCGACATAGTGAACCAGATGCTACAATGATGTCACCACAAGAGAGATCATGAACAGTACATCTGTCATCCACAAATTTTACAACCAAACCTGTTTTGGCAAATGCGGAGACTGACAGCAGATTCTTTTTGATCCCTGGCACATACGATGCATCAAAAAGTGTAAAGGTGTTGCCATTTGCAACATTCAGCACAATCTGTCCAACTCCTTCAACGGGATAAGAGGAGTTATTGGCACAAGTGACAGTATTCCCTGTGGGAGCAGACTCAAGGAAAGTGAATAAACTGCGCTGCGAGGTGATATGCTTAGTGGCACCACTGTCAAAGTACCATACATCTGAATCTACTGCAGACATACATGTGTCATGCAAAGATGGGTCATAACTGCACTGCGCATTGAATGCCCATTCTGTATCTAGCACAACATTAGCAGATTCATTGTTAGAAGGAGAGGCATCTGCAACAGCCATACCAGCCTCTTTCTTCTTAGCCTCTTTCGCAGCCAGCTTAGGACACGCTTTGATGACATGATCATTTCCCTTACAGTACTTGCAAAATGTCTTCTGTTTGTCACCCTTCTTCTCATCTTTGTCTTCCTTCTTTGGTTGCGCAGCATTTGCAGATTTCTGCTTACTAGAAGAAAAGCCAGCTTTACCTTTCCCGCTTCTCTGACTAGCAACGAAAGCTTGATCTGCGACACGCATAATATTCCTGTTTTGCCTTGACTGGTCTTCTTGCAGCAAAACAGAAACTAACTCCTCAAATGATAAGGCATTGGGATTGCCTTTCATCATCAAGCGAAGAGTGGAAGCAAAACCCTGATAAGAATCTGGTAGACCATTCAAAACAGTCTGCACAAGTGAACTGTCTGACAGGATTTCATCTGCAGAAATGAGCTGCTCTTTGAAATCCTTGATCTTTGTCAAAAAGCTATCCATAGAATCACCTTCGTTCATATGCTCACTCTCCAACTGTTTTCGGAGATAAGCAACACGAGCCTCATTTCTTGCCTGATACAATGTGGCAAGTACATCCCAAGCATCCTTAGAAGTCCTGCAGGAGCGAATATGTGGGATAATGGTACGTTTGACAGACAGCGCAATCAAGGCATGAGCCTGCGCATCTCTACCATCCCAACGAATCTGCTCTGCTGAAAGTGGTGGTTCTCGAACAGCTGCTACAGCACTTGTGCCTGCACCATCATCAACAGTACCTGTTTCTGATGTGTTTGCAGCATTCCCAGCCACAATAGGACGTGCATCAATACCCTGCACAATGTTCCATAACCCCTTTGCTACCAATACATGTCGCATCATATATGCCCACAATGGATAGTTGGTGCCATCCAACTTATCCTCAGCAGCCAACATGCGGAATACATCATTGTTGTTAGCCATGGCCAATGACTGTACTACTAGATGTAAATGCTGTCTGTAAGAGGTAAACCTGTATAAAATCGACCTGTGCTATGTAGCACAGCCCAAAACAGACGAATGGGCACCTGTCCTGCAGATTTTAATCTTGACAGAAAATCTGCACAGTAGGACGATTTTTCCTGCGCAGTACTTGGAATGCAAAAACGGAGGGCGAAATGACTTCAGATCAAAATTCTGAAACGAACAAGCCCTACGGGCTCACCCACGGCATATACTAACCTGCAGACGCTCGTGAAACCTCGTCGCAATCGGAGGAGATGAAGCGGCAGGTGTCGGTGATGCTGCCCGGGAGGAGGAAGCCTGCTCTGATACCAATTGTTGGAATTAGGGTTGCAGGAATACACACACAACTTCAAGAAGATGAGGAAGCTTGAGCACAACACAGTAGTGTATTATGAGTGCCAAAAATGAAAGATAACAAGCCCTAGAAGATAATGGGCGTATATACAATGCACGGGGGAAAAAACCTCCTAGTGAGGGAAAAAGTGCCCCGGCGGTCCTAAGTGTGTTCACACACATCACTACTATAATATGGTAACAATTTTTGAAAGCCCTCTCTAAGGTGCTCTGTGTAGCCTCTATGGCACAGAGCACCAAATGTATAGTTCTGATTAAAAAATCCCTTGCCTTCGATGTTTTTGGTTCTGGATTTAGGGGTAAGCTTCTTGCTCGTATAGGTATAGCCACAAGCATAGGCATAGAGGATCCTCAAGAAATAGCCCAATCACTCCTTGAGCACACTCTGCCCCCAATAACAAGAGAAGAAAGCTCAATATTGTAAGAAAGCTTTTGTAAAGATGATGTATCACTTCTTATTAATACAATACAATTTTTGCAAACTTATTTTCATCAAGTATATCATTGTTTTTTCTAGTTTGTACCATCAATGTTTTTGTGAATGCATCAGAAATGACCCTGGGAGCCTAGGAGAGTAGTGCCAGAACAGTGCGAATTTTGAGCCTGCATCGCTGCTGTGTAGAGCCCAGATTCGCACTATTTTGGCACAGCTTCCCCAACCCTTCAGGAGCAATTCTGATGCATTGGATGATAAATAATGTATTTTTATACATGATTAAAGGTATTTTTATCTTGTAAATTACTATTTCTCATAATCAATGTACTCAACTTGATTATAAATGCATCAAAAATGATTCTGAGTGGCTGGGGGAGCAGTGCCAGAACAGTGCAAATTTTGAGCCTGCACCGCTGCTGTAGAGCCCAAATTTGCACTATTCTGGCATAGCCCCTCAACCCTCCAGGAGCAATTCTGATGCATTAGATGACAAATAATGTATTTTTATATATGATTAAAGGTATTTTTATTTTATAAATTACTATTTTTATAATTAATGTACTCAACGTCATTATAAATGCATCAGAAATGATCTTGAGTGGTTAGGGGAGCAGTGCCAGAACAGTGCAAATTTTGAGCCTGCACCGCCGCGCCGGTGCATAGCCTCCCCAGGAGAAATTTTGATGCATTGGATGACAAACAATGTAATTTTACACATGATTAAAGCTATTTTTATCTTATAAACTATTGTTTCTCATAATTAGTGTACTCAACTTTATTATAAATGCATCAGAAATGATCCTAAGTGGCTGGGGAAGCAGTGCCAGAATAGTGCGAATTTTGAGCCTGCACCGCGCTGCAGAGCCTAAATTTGCACTGTTCTGGCATAGCTTCCCCAGTCCTCTAGAGCACATCTGATGCATTGGATGATAAACACTATATTTTTACACATGATTAAAGGTGTTTTTATCTTATAAACTACTATTCCTCACAATTAGTGTGCTCAACTTCATTATAAATACATCAGAAATGATCTTGAGTGGTTGGGGGAGCAGTGCCAGAATAACTGATACATTGGATGATAAAAACTATATTTTTACACATGATTAAAGGTGTTTTTATCTTATAAACTACTATTTCTCACAATTAGTGTGCTCAACTTCATTATAAATGCATCAAAAATGATCCTGAGTGGTTGGGGGAGTAGTGCCAGAACAGTGCAAATTTTGAGCCTGCACTGCCGCTGCAGAGCCTAAATTCGCACTGTTCTGGCATAGCTTCCCCAATCCTCTAGGAGCAATTCTGATACATTGGATGATAAACACTATATTTTTACACATGATTAAAGGTGTTTTTATCTTATAAACTATTGTTTCTCATAATTAGTGTGCTCAACTTCATTATAAATGCATCAGAAATGATCTTGAGTGGCTAGGGGAGAAGTGCCAGAATAGTGCAAATTTTGAGCTCAACTTCATTATAAATGCATCAAAAATGATCTTGAGTGGCTAGGGGAGAAGTGCCAGAACAGTGCGAATTTTGAGTCTACATCGCCGTTGCAGAGGCCAAATTCGCACTATTCTGGCACAGCTTCCTCAGTCCTCCAGGAGCATTTCTGATGCCTTGGGTGACAAGCTGGCACATGATAGACACTCCATGTTAAACAAACATGATGACACCAAGACATTGTAAGAGAAACTTAAAATTTTAATTATCAGAAGGTTATAATGAAAGCCAGATAGGCTTGTTACAAAGGGGGGTTTGAAATAAAAGAGTTGCTTCAAAAAAAAGGTTAACATCTAAGATCTCTAGATCGTGTCTCGCTCACCTCGAATGCGCCAAGCTAGTTGGTAATCCTCTTTGCATGTATTGCAAGGAGGTTAGTGTCTTCAAAAAGCCCAACAAGGTAAGCCTAGGAGGCTTCTTGCAATGCTTCAAGGGAAATCCCCTACACACAAAACTCTATTCTATATCGTTGGAGAATCTCCTTCACTGTGTGAGAGCAAAAGGGGCTCTTCTTATTCAGCAACTCAGTGTTCCTCTGATAAAACTTGATTTTGTGTAGAGCCCTATGCCCTTGGTGCATCCTTCTCCTTGGAGCTCTCTGTGTTGTGTTAGTGTGTTGGCTAGGTTGGGACTTCCTTGGCTTAAAGAGCTTGACCTTTCTACGCTTGCATGCACTTGCAAGAACCTCTTTTTGGTCTCTCTCATAGTCTGAATCCTCCTCCTCCTATTGCTATGGTACCTGTGTATCAAGTTCCTCCCGGGTAGGTAGGGGATCGTGTCCTGGTAGTAGGGTCTTTCCACCTATGGTGCTGCACAATGTAGGAATGTTTTCACTAACCCAGTCGAACTGCTCATCATCGGCCTCTCTGTCTTGATCTCTGGGGTGGTTGCATTGTGGGGTCTTCTTTACACGCTTGCTCCCACTAGAAGGGCCTACATGTGTGTGCGCTGGTGTTGCTATGGGAGGAGGGTTGGTTGCATTGTGGGGTCTTCTTTACACGCTTGCTCCCACTAGAAGGGCCTGCATGTGTGTGCGCTGGTGTTGCTGTGGGAGGAGGGTTGGACTCTGGTGATCCCATTGGGCGTGTCCTAGAATCGAAGGGGTCACTCTCTTCCGTAGTGTCGCTAGTATGTGGTCGTTGGGTGCCTTGCACTATGTTTTGTGAAGGCATGGTAACACGTGCGGTGTTCTTGGTGGGTGCGTGCCATATCCATGTATGACTATGCTAATGTGGTGATGTGCTGGTGTCCTTACGTGGGTGTCTACGTAGATCTTGAGCTCAATCTCTCTAAAAAAGTGATGAAAATGAAGTGAGAGAAGGAACTATTAATAGTTTTTTTAAGGGCAAAAAAAAAACCTAACTAAACTTATTTTCTTAGCCCTATTACATCTAGATTTATGCTGGTGCGTGCAGCATAACCCAACGCCTCCCTTGTCTCCTCATTCGTGCACGCCAAGCACCATGCCTATGGGGAGCATTGGTCTGCAACCATTAAAGCCGAGCATGACTTTTTGCAGCCTTGTGTGCCTCTTGTGCAAGCTTAGATTGTTGGGCCCACTCCCTAACCAATATCCTTCCAAAGGTTGTGCGATAAAACCAATTGAACATCTCTTGTAGATAGTTTGTACGTGTTCCTCCTACAAAAGCTCCACCTCCATGTCTTGTATTTTTGAAATAAACCCCTCTACCTTTATAATGTGATTTCTCCATCCCTTGGATACTCCACATGGAGAATATGGGTTTGCCAAGCTCCACTTGTAGTTAATCTTGTGTAGTATCCTAACAAGCCAAGCTCTCCTTCACCAACAAATTGCATAAAAGATGATAAATTGCAGAAAGGAGGGTTTGCTCTTAATGGAGGGTCAACTGGATAGAGATGCCCATCAACCAAAAGATCTACATTTTTCTACTTAGCTATCCTACGAGCTTGGACAGATGGTGCATCAGTAGGATGGGTTTTTTTAGAGCTACCATACTCTTCAGGAATACAAATGTGTAAATCAACCTTCCGTTTTCTAGCTTCACAAGGGGCTACACACACAGCTTGCAAAGGCTCCATAGCTAAGCAGAGGAAGAAGCTAAAGGAGAGAGATCCTCATAGTAGGGAGAGAGAGAGAGAGAGAGAGAGAGAGAGAGAGAGAGAGAGAGAGAGAGAGATGAAATGTTATATTAACGTCTTCAAAAGGCCGAAATGACCTAAGAGAGAGAGAGAGAGAGAGAGAGAGAGAGGGGGGGGGGGAGTGAGTGAGAGAGACTGTTAAAACTTTGCTGTTGCTGCCTGCAGGTTTAACACAAATCCATTTTTCTAAGTAGAAAATGATATTTTTGATATACAAATATACTAACATGGAGTTTTTCATCAATAAATTACATTTATGAGAAAAAATAAAAAAATAATAATTTTTGGGGTCCCCACAATATCGGGATCTCATGGATGTAGTGGTTCCTGACAGTTAGTAATGTTTATGGGGTTGTGGGGACCTGACAGTTAGTTATGGATGTACTGGCTCTGACAGGCTTTTGACGTGACCCTTGAATTACAAGCTTTTTGGAGGGAAAAATTTATTTTCATCATACATATTGGTTGGGTGGTGTTTTTTTCACCTCAAAATGTAAAAAAAATAAAAAATAAAAAATTTTACTTTTTGGGGCCCACCTAAATACGAGAATGTTTTGCTCATGTGGAAGGGAGATATGGTGGGAGTTAATGAGTGAGAAAGGAGATTTCAAACTGACAAGAAAGATTCAATTTGTAGAGAGTGAAGATAAAAAATTCAAAAAGTAAGAGAGAAAGTATGAGAAAAGTCATAAAGTAAGAGAGAGAGTATGAGAATATTCCCTTTAAAAAGTGAAACTAGGGGGGTATGGCTTATGTGGCAAGGTAAAAAATAGGGGTCATCATAGCCTTTGTCTCCCTTAAGCCCAGCTTTTAAAGCTCTAATCCCTTAAAATTAGGAATCCCTTTTTGGGTCCAAAAAATTCCTAATGGCATCCCGCACCTTGGATCTACGTGATACCATGGTTTTAACCATGACACTTTTGATCCATTGATTTGGCACTGCATTACCTGCAAGAGTGTACTCACTCTTGATTTGCTCATCAATGATGAAGTTTTTCTTATCTTTATCTAGGGCATCCCACTTCATGCGTAAATTGAATCTTTAAGGGTTGGCGGATGCACCCTTTCATCTCCTTCCTTACGTCATCCATGACCATGGCACACATGATACACTTTCTCTACAGATGTTGTGTGAGGAGCATAAGGACTCCGAGGTGTGTGTGACGTACTAGCTGAGGAGATGGGTGGGCACTGACATGTAGGAGACATTGCATCTATGCCACCACTCCCAGAACAACCACCCCCACCACTACTACGTCTACGCGTAGTCAAGTGATGTGGCTAGGGATGCGTGCTGGTGTAAGAAGTGAGGGAGTGGGGATCAATGTGGCTGCAATGGGTGGACAGATTGAAGGGCCCAACCCCCCTCTCCCAAAATACTGATGTGCCATGGCTCTCTGCTCGGGGGTAGCCTATGAGATGAACTCAAAGGACTGCTCTGGGCTAAGAGTTTGTGGTGTAGGCATGGTAGAGCTGTGTTGCGGCATGTCCAAGGGGCTATAACCAAATGGGGTATCGACCATGATCCTACACACATACGTAAAGTTAGGGTTTGTCAGAATGTGTATATCATGCTTGCATAGAGCTAGATGCATTAAGCATGTATTGTAAGATTCCTCCCCAGCCTCTCAGGATGTCCAGTATCTTCCCCTGTAGTCAAATCCCTCTTCAGAAATATAAAAGATCTTGTTTCTACCAGTTTTGGCCTAGAGAGAGAAAATCTTCTAGAGAGTGGTAATTCAGTTTTTAAATATTTTTAGATGGAAAAATATCTCTTCTTATTAAAATAAGTTCCCCCAAAACAGGAGTTCTAAAAGATTTCCAGAAGGTGCATTAGAAATCAAGTATAATCCGTTCAAGAGGCCTTATCCTGAGGGTCAAGATTTTTTTGAAATTTTAAAAAAGGTTCCTATGGGCCAATAAGATTCATCCAAATGTGTGGAGGAGATAAATGGAAGAAATAAAGAAAATCCCCCCAAAAATGAGTAAATACTCACATAAGATGAAGAGTTGACTAAGGACAAGGTTAATAGTTAAAAAAGAGAGATATTTAGAAGAAATGATGCATTTTTGACACCTCAGTATGGGGGAATTCCCCTCATGAAGGAGGTGCCTATTTCACATGTGGGGGAGAGTTTTAAACTCCCAAATATCAAGATATTTTTATCTCTCCTCTCTCCTATTTCAACTAGATCCAAAAAGTGAGTTAAACTGACCTAAAAATGGTCAAAAATTGACCAAACTGATCTGAAAAATTCTAGAATCAGTTTGCTTGGTTAGAGGCTAACTTTTTCCTATAAATAGAAGCCTCCCCCTTTGTTGAAGCTTAATAGTGTTTTTTGCATTGTTACCCTGCTTCTCCCCTACTAAGAGCCAAAAACTGTGAATTTACTCATCATAATTCATTAGTTTTTGACCTTCCCTCTTCTAAAGATTGGTGGCCACTCTTGTTTCAAACAAGAGTAGATCCCTCAAACCATCAAGCTAAAGAAAAGCTCTCAAATTTTCCTTGTACGTTGGAGATTCTTCTCTTTTCTATTTCATTTTATGGTTTTTATGATTTTTGTCTTCTCTAAAATGAATATGATGTTATCCCTCATTGAAAAAAGGCATTCCCCTCTCTTCTTTAGTAAATCCAACCATTCTTTATCCTAGATGAATGATTAATGGATAAAATCAAGTTTTTCATAATGTTTCGCTTTGATAAGTAGAAAATGTTTACATTAGAATGATTTAAATACTCTTGGTGAACTTCCAATTAATTTTAGAGAATTAAAAATTGAAAAATGGTCAGCCATACAAAGGAGGTTATGGCAAAACTTTCTAAAATTGTGAAAAATCAGTTTTAAATTTTTTTATTCAAAAAGAGTAATTCCCATCGTATATGTATTCTTAAAGTGTTAATTTTCATCCTAGGTATAAGAAAATGCATACTAAAAATATTTTATTAAAAAAGTGTTACTTTCTTTAGAATTAAATTCCATGCATAGAAGGAAGTATATAAAACTGTGATTTTCATCTCATAAATGATTTTTATGCATAAATAGATGCATAAAAGAAATTATTTTATATTTAAAGAGTGATTTTCATCATAAATGATTTGTATGCATAAAAGATATTTTTTATATTAAAAGTGTGATTTTCATCATAAATGATTTTTATGCATAAATAGATGCATAAAAGAAATTCTTTTATATTAAAAGGATGATTTTCATCATAAATATTTTGTACGCATAAACATATGCATAAAAGATATTTTTTTATATTAAAAGTGTGATTTTCATCATAAATGGATTTTATGCATAAATTAGATGCATAAGAGAAATTCTTTTATTCTAAAAGTGTAATTCCTACTAAATTGGATTTATGCATGGAAAGATGCATAAAGAATTTATTTTAATCCAAAAGTGTTAGTCTCATCAATTTTGATTTTATGCATAAATAGATGCATAAAGAATTTTATTTTTATTCCAAAAGAGTTATTCTTATTAATTTTGATTTTGTGCATAAATAGATGCATAAAGAATTTTATTTTTATTCCAAAAGAGTTATTCTTATGAATTTTGATTTTATGCATAGAAAGATGCATAAAGAATTTTATTTTTAATTCAAAAGAGTTATTCTTATCAATATTGATTTTATGCATAGAAAGATGCATAAAAATTTTATTTTTATTTCGAAAGTATTATATTCATTGAATTTAAATTTATACATAGTTAGAATGTGAATGTGGATGTATAGATGTGGGTATGGATGTGGATGTATAGATGTGGGTATGGAATGTGGATGTGGATGTATGAATGTGGATGTGGAAATGGATATATGCATGTGGATGTGGATGTGGATGTGGAAATGGATGTATGGATGTGCATGTGGATATGGATGTATGAATGTGGATGTGGATGTGGATGTATGGATGTATGAATGTGGATGTGGATGTGGATGTGGATGTATGGATGTGGATATGGATGTGTATGTATGAATGCGGATGTGGAATTGGATGTATGATGTGGATGTACGAATGTGGATGTGTATGTAGAATAATGAATGTGAATGTGTATGTGAAATTATGTATCACCGATATGAGTGAATGGATGAGATGTGATGACATGTGAATTGGGATGAGAATATATGATATGTGATGTGAATGAATCTGAGGTGATGAGATGGAAAATGATGTGATATGGATGTATGAATGTGGAATGTGGATATGGGTGTATGGATGTGAATGTGAATGTGGATGTATGGATGTGGGTATGGATGTGGATGTATAGAAATGTGGATGTGGATGTATGAATGTGGATGTGGAAATGGATGTATGCATGTGGATGTGGATTTGTAAATGGATGTATGGATGTGGATGTGGATATGGATGTATGAATGTGGATGTGGATGTATGGATGTGGATATGGATGTGTATGGTATGAATGCGGATGTGGAATTGGATGTATGATGTGGATGTACGAATGTGGATGTGTATGTAGAATAATGAATGTGAATGTGTATGTGAAATGATGTGTCGCCGCCGATATGAGTGAATGGATGAGATGTGATGACATGTGAATTGGGATGTGAATATATGATATGTGATGTGAATGAACCTGAGGTGATGAGATGGAAAATGATGTGATTGGATGAGAATGAGTACACATATGAATTGAATGTGGAATAAGTAATGTGGACTGATGAGGGATAATGTGGAAAGACGAGAGTTCAATATAGAAACTATATTTGTAAATGACTGTTTTATGTCAAGAATGCTGGCGAAGCATTTTGACCGTCTTGTGTTTAAGGTCGTGGAGACCTAACTGATGAAGTTGCAACTGCTGTGAGACGGAGAGTCAATAGAGGACGTCTCATGTAGCAAGGTCGGCCGAGGTCTTGACCAGCCTCGGTTCGATTTAAATGGTGAGCTTCCGGTACAGTGGATGAGGGACCAAGGAAGCGGCCTATGAGTGAAGCGCTGGGTGACCTGCGAAGGATCCTAGAGGGTGCTGACCATACGGTGCTCGGGCTCTGGGTCGCCGAAGATACCCACACGTGCGTCGTGGAAGATATTGGAACAAGGAGTAAGGGTTGTTTTCTGAAACCGAGTATGGATCTGGTTGATTGACCTTGTTGGTCCTCAACTGATGAGTCCATAGCTCTCTTATATGGATCTGTAGGTTGATCTTGCTGATCTTCAACGAGGATTCCATCTTGATTTTTATAAGTGATTATCTGCCAGGTACTATGAGCTAGGAACTATAGAAAAGGCCCCTGAGTGAATAGGTGGTGAGCGTTCTGGTTGCCAATGATGCCATAGATACTCCGATGAAGGAATGATTGGAAATTAAGATTCAACTAGATACTTGGAAGTTTACGATCAGTAACACTATGATTTCATTAAATGACTAAATTAAATACATTTGAATCTAGGAAAAAGGCAATTTCATATTGGGTGTGTAAGTGGTGTGACTGGAGTTAAATTTGCTTGAAAATTTGGCTAGGGGGCCTGGGAACTCTTTTCCCTGGTACCCGGGACAAAACCTAACCAAATTCCTAATTGGATCCCATCACTACAGTGGTTGGGCGGTTGGCTAACCCATGGGACTAGATGGGGTTAGGGTGGACTGATGGATCCGCCATAAATCGAGACTCAATTTCTGTTTAGTTCAATAGATGAAGTAAATCCCAGACAAAAATTGTTCTATGGAAAAGAATCAACGACTGTGCCTCTCAATGAGGAAAAAAGCGTTGGTCTCTATGATCCAAGTACAGTCTTTTTCCTTGATCTGACTATGGGACTTACGGGTTCGGTCAGATGAGCTCAGTTAGTTAAGGCTTTTGACTACGTTAGGGAAAAGTTATCTTGGTGGAATCGCCCGTGCTTTCCGGGCAAAGGAAGTTTTTTTGGGTTCGGTTTTTTTGGGTTCGATTTTGGAAAAACCGATGGATTAGTCTCTTGTCCGGATATCCATGGGGGCGAGGCCCTGAGTGTGGGACCCTACCCCATGCAAGAAGTGCTACTTCTGCTGCTAGCACCTCTGAAATTGTTGCGTGGTGGGGAGACAGGGATCTTACACAGCTGGTATCAGAGCGAATTGGCTAATAAGGATCAACCAAAAAGCCAAAAATGTCAAAAATTTATGAAGTAGCAGTATAAGATCAGAATTGTGTGATGAAATTCAAACAAATTGTTATTTGAACTGAAATTCATAAATTTAGTAATTGGGTCTTCAGATGGAAGTACCACAATTGCATGGAATCCCTGACCTGCTTGAGGCCTAGACATGATCGTCTTTACCTTATAATTCCAAGGACTGTGACTACCTGTATATACCGAGGGTGTAACTGCAGCTCTTTACACTGGTAGTATATACGAGTAAATCTAAGACTTGAAATTATAAGCATTAATGCTATCCAGATGATGAATTCGAATGTGGTTGATATGATTTTTAAATTCTGGTTGAGAACTGATGAGTTGATTTGGATTCTGATTGAAAAATGATGATCCCTGAAATTTGGTTGAAATGTAATAAGCTGAGCAAAACCGCAATGAGGATGAATGGGACGAGTCCTTGTGTGATGTTCTTAACTGGAATGAGGTTAATGACTTCAGCCAATCACTATGAGAGTAGTGGATTGTGCTGGCAGATTGCTGGCAGATTGCTACTGTTAACTTTTGTCCAATGGATCAAGTTAAGGGATGATAAATAAAAAATCTGAAAAATTGAAATCCCCATGGAGAACTGTTCAGATGGAAAAAATTAGTCTGATGGACCATTATTGTGTTAAAGATATGAATGAGATATTCTGAATAAATTGTTATCTGATAATGCGTTCTATATGAGTATCTTCACCCCACGATTATGTGGGGAGCCGATCTATTCAAAGAACCCCAAAATCAGTTGAATCAAAAAAATCAGATTGAATCATAAATAAAGAAACTTAACAAGAATTTTTGTATTGATAGGAACATGGATCGAGGTCGTCATGGTAGAAATGTTAACCCCCAACTCGATGAAGAAGAGCTCGACCTGGATGTTCGTAAAACTCTTCATAGTTCGTAGCCTGGTCCCTTCAAGGGTGAAGGGAAACAATTAGGTGAAGTTGTAGAAAAGTGGATTGAGGCCATGGAGGAATATTTTGATGTAACTGGCTACAATGAGAAGAGCAAAATGGATTGAGGCCATGGAGGAATATTTTGATGTAACTGGCTACAATGAGAAGAGAAAAATGGCTCTTGCAAGGCTGAAGATAGTGGAGACAGCTAGAGTGGCATGGAGAAACCACTGCGAGGACAAATCGTCTCGACCGAAATACCCAAACCTGGACTGATCTCAAGGCTTACTTCAAAAAGAGGTTTTGTCCCCCAGGCTTTCTTGAAACTAAGATGAATGAGTTCTTGGAACTAAAGCAAGAAAACCGGACAATTGAAGAGTATCATCAGGCTTTTGCCCTTCTCCTTAAATATTCCCTTCAATTGGATGAAGAGCAGCTGATGGCCAGGTTCATTCGGGGAATGAACGAGCCATTGGATACTTTAGTCAAGAATGCCAAACCTATCTCAATGGCCGAAGCAGTAAGAATGGCGAAGGATTTCGCCAAAGCCCTTGATGTCAAAGTCCCACCAAAACCAACACCATCACCTTTCAAAAGGTTTTTATTCCTAGAAGGTGATTCCAACCTTCCTCCGCCTAAGAGATATCAGGGTCAAACCCAGGATATGGGAAGTTCCAGAATGGAAGAAATGTCCTTTTCCCGAAACTCAATCCCCTGGAATTCAACTTCAGAAGTTCCACCCTTGGATAAGAGAGTGAAATGCTATAACTGTCAAGGATTTGGACATCGCAGCATGGATTGCCCAACTCCTTTTGGATCAAGGTTTTTAGGGAAGGAAAATCAGGGATCAAGATTCCAGACTCCAGCCCCTTCCTTCCAGAGTAATCAGGGTTCTACCCGCCAAAATCAGGGAAATCCCAGAGGTAGACCCTCTATCCAACGTGCAGTTTCAATCCAAAGTAATGCAAGGCCTCCACCTCAGAATAGGGGAAGTTAAAGAGGGTTGTTCCCAAATCGGCCGTCCACTTCCAAGGCAGTAACGCTGGAAGTGATTGAAGAAGAAGATGATGAAATAGATCATACTCCACCTGCGAGATGAGGACATCTCGCATTTTTTAAGTGGGGTAGAATGTAAGATTCCTCCCTAGCCTCTCAGGATGTCCAGTATCTTCCCCTGTAGTCAAATCCCTCTTCAGAAATATAAAAGATCTTGTTTCTACCAGTTTTGGCCTAGAGAGAGAAAATCTTCTAGAGAGTGGTAATTCAATTTTTAAATATTTTTGGATGGAAAAATATCTCTTCTTATTAAAATAAGTTCCCCCAAAACAGAAGTTCAAAAAGATTTCCAGAAGGTGCATTAGAAATCAAGTATAATTTGTTCAAGAGGCCTTATCCTCAGGGTCAAGATTTTTTTGAAATTTTAAAAAAGGTTTCTATGGGCCAATAAGATTCATCCAAATGTGTGGGGGAGATAAATGGAAGAAATAAAGAAAATCCCCCCAAAAATGAGTAAATACTCACATAAGATGAAGAGTTGACTAAGGACAAGGTTAATAGTTAAAAAAGAGAGATATTTAGAAGAAATGATGCATTTTTGACACCTTAGTATGGGGGAATTCCCCTCATGAAGGAGGCACCTATTTCACATGTGGGGGAGAGTTTTAAACTCCCAAATAATGAGATATTTTTATCTCTCCTCTCTCCTATTTCAACTAGATCCAAAAAGTGAGCTAAACTGACCTAAAAATGGTCAAACATTGACCAAACTGATCTGGAAAATTCTAGAATCAGTTTGCTTGGTTAGAGGCTCACTTTTTCCTATAAATAGAAGCCTCCCCCTTTGTTGAAGCTTAATAGTATTTTTTGCATTGTTACCCTGCTTCTCCCCTACTAAGAGCCAAAAACTGTGAATTTACTCATCATAATTCATTAGTTTTTGACCTTCCCTCTTCTAAAGATTGGTGGCCACTCTTGTTTCAAACAAGAGTAGATCCCTCAAACCATCAAGCCAAAGGAAAGCTCTCAAATTTTCCTTGTACGTTGGAGATTCTTCTCTTTTCTATTTCATTTTATGGTTTTTATGATTTTTGTCTTCTCTAAAATGAATATGATGTTATGCCTCATTGAAAAAAGGGATTCCCCTCTCTTCTTTAGTAAATCCAGCCATTCTTTATCCTAGATGAATGATTAATGGATAAAATCAAGTTTTTCATAATGTTTTGCTTTGATAAGTAGAAAATGTTTACATTAGAATGATTTAAATACTCTTGGTGAACTTCCAATTAATTTTAGAGAATTAAAAATTGAAAAATGGTCAGCCATATAAAGGAGGTTATGGCGAAACTTTCTAAAATTGTGAAAAATCAGTTTTAATTTTTTTATTCAAAAAGAGTAATTTCCATCGTATATGTATTCTTAAAGTGTTAATTTTCATCCTAGGTATAAGAAAATGCATACTAAAAATATTTTATTAAAAAAGTGTTACTTTCTTTAAAATTAAATTCCATGCATAGAAGGAAGTATATTGAAATTGTTATTTTGATTATAAAAGTGTGATTTTCATCATAAATGATTTTTATGCATAAATAGATGCATAAAAGAAATTCTTTTATATTAAAAGAGTGATTTTCATCATAAATGATTTGTATGCATAAAAGATATTTTTTATATTAAAAGTGTGATTTTCATCATAAATGATTTTTATGCATAAATAGATGCATAAAAGAAATTCTTTTATATTAAAAGAGTGATTTTCATCATAAATGATTTGTACACATAAACATATGCATAAAAGATATTTTTATATATTAAAAGTGTGATTTTCATCATAAATGAATTTTATGCATAAATTAGATGCATAAGAGAAATTCTTTTATTCTAAAAGTGTAATTCCTACTAAATTGGATTTATGCATGGAAAGATGCATAAAGAATTTATTTTAATCCAAAAGTGTTATTCTCATCAATTTTGATTTTATGCATAAATAGATGCATCAAGAATTTTACTTTATTCCAAAAGAGTTATTCTTATCAATTTTGATTTTATGCATAAATAGATGCATAAAGAATTTTATTTTTATTCCAAAAGAGTTATTCTTATCAATTTTGATTTTATGCATAGAAAGATACATAAAGAATTTTATTTTTAATTCAAAGAGTTATTCTTATCAATATTGATTTTATGCATAGAAAGATGCATAAAAAAATTTATTTTCATTTCGAAAGTATTATTTTCATTGAAATTAAATTTATGCATAGTTAGATGCATAAAAGATTTATTTTTATTTTGAAAGTGTTATTCTCATTAAAATGGAATTTATGCATAGTAAAATGCATGAAAGGTTTATTTTTAATTTGAAAGTGTTATTTTCTTTAAAATTGAACTTATGCCTAAATAGATGCATAAAAGGTTTTTTATAAAAGTGTTATTCCTACTAAAGTTGTCTTTATGCCTAATTAGATGCGTAAAGAATCTTTATATCAAAAAATTAGAATTGTCCTCCATTCTATAAATAGATGTGATAAGATGTGATAGGAATCAGATAGATGTAAATGGATATGGGTATGGATGTGGATGTATGGATGTAGATGTGGAATGTGAAAATGGATGTATGGATGTGAATGTATAGATGTATGGATGTGAATGTGGATGTGGATGTATGGATGTGAATGTGGATGGATGTATGGATGTGAATGTGGATGTGGATGTATGGAATGTGGATGTGGATGTGGATGTATAAATGTAGATGTGGATGTGGATGTATGAATGTGAATGTGGATATGGATATGGATGTATGAATGTGGAATGTGGATATGGATGTATGGATGTGAATGTGGATGTGGATGTGGATGTATGGATGTAGATGCAGATGTAGATGCAGATGTGGATATATGTATATGGACGTGAATGTGAAAATGGATGTATGGATGTAGATGTGGATGTGGATGTATGAATGTGGATGTGGATGTATGGATGTGGATGTATGGATGTATGAATGTGGATGTGGATGTATGGATGTATGGATGTGGATGTATGGAAGTATGTATGTGGATGTGGATGTGGATGTATGGATGTGGATGTATGGAAGTATGTATGTGGATGTGGATGTATGAATGAGGATGTGAAAATGGATGTATGAATGTGAATGTGGATGTGGATGCATGAATGTGGAATGTGGATATGGATGTATGGATGTGAATGTGAATGTGGATGTATGGATGTGGGTATGGATGTGGATGTATAGATGTAGATATGGAATGTGGATGTGGATGTATGAATGTGGATGTGAAAATGGATGTATGCATGTGGATGTGGATGTGGAAATGGATGTATGGATGTGGATGTGGATATGGATGTATGAATGTGGATGTGGATGTGGATGTATGGATATGGATATGGATGTGTATGTATGAATGCGGATGTGGAATTGGATGTATAATGTGGATGTGTATGTAGAATAATGAATGCGAATGTGTATGTGAAATGATGTGTCACCGATATGAGTGAATGGATGAGATGTGATGACATGTGAATTGGGATGTGAATATATGATATGTGATGTGAATGAATCTGAGGTGACCAGAGTAATACATTTGTCCTGCCAAAACATTGTGAGCAAGTCATCTTTAAAGCACATCCAAAGGATCCAAGGTAGGTGTTTGTAGTCCAAGTTGTTCCTCGTAGATATATAGCAAACAAACTTTTGAAGGGCGAGCAACTAGAAGAAGAACCACAGAGTCATAATGATGGAGCTAATGTTTTTAAAAATCAAGAGGAAAATAATAGAGTTGATGTTGAAATCCAAGAGCCTTGAGTATATTAGTTGAAATCCAAGAGCCTTGAGTATATTAGTTGTGAAACCTACGCAGCCTAAGGAACAAATTCAAGAGCATATGGAAGAAATGTACTCATCGATGGAGAGCCAAGTACATCCGACAGGGAGCACATAGATGGCCTTGATCCTACAAAAGAGCAAGCCATTGACCAAATGAATCAACACTCTTTTGGTGACATTGAAGAGGATATAGAAACATTTCTTGAAATTGACCTTTTTGGGGCCATGCATCTACCCAAAGGATGATAACTTTGTAACTTTGATTATAAATATAAGAAGTGAACTTTGAATTTGCAAATATGACCAGTGAATTTTTCTTGAAGTCTGTTGGAAAATTTTGAAATTTTATTTTTTTTCCATTATTGGTTCCTGCAAAATGACATTTTCCCTTTGATTTACTACCGCTTATACTGACGCCCGTAATAGTCGCCGGCGGTAACCTACTATTCCCTTGTAGTGGAGAGTAGGATTTCATGGACATTTTTGTGGAAATGGTGTGATTTTAGTGTTCTTTTACTCTCTTTTTTGTGTTTAGAAGCATGCTAAAATAGTGTCAATGGCATCCTCATTTCATGGAGGAATGCATTGGCATGTAAATTATTAGATTGTTAGGTTTGTGTTTGTTAGGAGTAGTAATTTGTAAGGTTAATTGCTTCCTCATTACATGGAGGAATGCATTGGCTTATGTTTTTAAGCCTTCTTTTTGTGATAAACAGAGTTTATTTGCTTAAATTTTGTGTTTTTTGTTATGTTTAAGTGTAGTGTTTTAAAACATTTAGACACACCAAAAAACCCAATTACATCATTGTTTTCTTCATCATTTGGTGAATTTTTGCTCTCTTTTGCCTCATTACACTAAGAAGAAAAGGGCATGAGTTAATATTTGATTATTAGAATCATAACACAATAAACTATGCAAATAGTTTAGCATTTTCATTAGTAATCTAATGATATACTAAATTGTGTGGATTAATTCACAAAATTGTGTGGATTAAGGATTAATTAGAGCCTTAAAAATTAAGCCACAAGGAGGACAAAATTAGCATAAGTGTTAATCTTTGATTAGTGCTTAAACACATTTTTACACATTTTTACACAACTCATTAGTGTCAATTGGAGGTTAGTTTTGTCATGTATTCAATCCATGAGTAAGAGGTGTGTAAGAGATGTGTATGAGGGGAATAAGCATAACCAAGAAAATGTTACAAGTTGTCATGTGCATTAAATGAGGTGTAAGAGGGAGTGTTGACTTTTGTCCCACTCACCTTTTTGGGAAAACCACCTTTTGAACTTTCCCACTTGTGAAAACCAAGAAACCTCCTTGACCAAAATGGAAACTACTCATCTCACGAGTGGGGTCACACATGCCATGTGGCAGCCAATTTTTTTTTAAAAAAAATCATGGTCGTGAGCCAAATCACCGATCACGATTGTGACTGCCACATCACCAAAAAATCTCAAAAAAAAATCATAGTGCCACACGCGGTCATGACTACCACATCATCAATGTGTGATTTGCCATGTCATCAATCGTGTCGTTAAAAATTTCTCAAGGAAAAAAATCATGGTTTATGCTCGTGATCACAATCACCACATCATTAATCATGCCTCTTAAATCATAGTCGTGAGAAAACTTAAACTTGCAAATCACGGTGCAAGAACAAGGTTAAAAAAGGGGAAAGAATGACTAGTCTAGAATGTCAAAACTTACCCCTACATAGGCAGATGTTTGATTTAGACCTCGAAGCCAGCCTTATGCAGCCATTGAGACCTATGCCACACATTGAGGCCTCACACTCCTTGCCACACGTTGAGGCCTCACACTCCTGAGGGGTTTCATACTACCCACATTGGACCAACACTATAAACTTTTCCTTGTCTTCAATCCAGCGAGATGAGGCTACATAAAAATTTTCTTAAGTTTTTAACTTTCACGCCTTTAACTCTCACGGGATTTCGTCTCATGGAAATCCCTCTCACGGATTTCCGTCTCACCACATAAATCCTTCTCACGTTTTTAACTTTCACACCTTTAACTCTCATGGGATTTCGTCATCTCACGGAAATTGTAAGATTCCTCCACCCAGTTTTTGAGGTGTAAAAGTGTAAGAACCTCCCCTTCTGCTCTTGTAATTATTCCCATCTCTGAAATAGAAGAAAGATCTTGTTTTACCTTATTTTGGCCTAGAGAGAGAAAATGTCTAGAGAGAGATAATCTAAAATTGAGATATCTTCAAATATAAAAATCCTCCTAGTCTCTAAAATGGTTTCCCTTGAAACAGAAGTTCAAAATGAACTTTCCAATGTGCATTAGGAATCAATTAAAAATGATATAAGGGACCTTAGCCTAAGGGTCTAGATTTTTGGAAATTTCTAGATTATGGTCTAATTAAGGTTCCTATGGGCCAATAGGATTAATCCAAGTATTGGGATGAGATAATTCCAAAGAATAAAAGAAAATACCCAAAAATGAGTAAATGCTCACATAACATGAAGAGTTGACTGAGTACAAGGTTTATTAGTTGAAAATTAAGAGATATTACTTAAAAAAATGAGATATTTTGGAGAAATGATGAATTTTGGACACCTTGGTAAGGAGGGGGAGACTCTTGAGGTACTCAGAGTGGTTGTCAGTGCACAATTAAAGATGGGTTTCCCTTGCCCTTCATAGAGCTGGTTTTGGAAGATGTGGCCAGCCATGTGCTCTATTCCTTCATGGATGGGTTTAGTGGCTACAACCAGGTAGTGATTGAGGAGAAGGATCAGCTCAAGACAACATTTGTGGGGAACATATGCCTATAGGAGGATGCCCTTTGGTCTTTGCAATGCCCTAGCCTCCTTCCATTCTAGAGGACCGCCACCAAGATTCTCGAGGAGTATTTGAATGATTTGTTGTGCATCTTTTTGGATGGCTTCTCTAACGTCAATGGGAAAAAGGGCATGCCAAGGGTGGCGGTAATAGTGAAGTGCCATGTATAGGGTCTCCGCCTCTAAAAAATAAAAATAAAAAAAATCCTCCGATTAGTATTTTTCCATTACAAAAAAAAGGCCCCCTCGTAGTATTTTTTCCACAAAAAAAAAAACAAAACAAAACAAAAACCGTTTCTCCCTCACACCTCACCATCACCCCCTCTCTCTCACCCTCCATGACACCCCCCCTATCTTTCTCTTACCCACACCCTCCCTTTTTCCTTTATCTCAACGACCACCTCCCCCTTTCTCTCTCCCTCTCGTTGCCCCCCTTTCTCTCTCTTGCGCCCCCCCAAGTCCCTCTCTCTCTCTCTCTCTCCACCGACCACCCCCTCTCTCACCTCACCGACCACCCCCTCTCTCACCTCACCGACCACACAAACCCCCCCTATCTCTTCTCTCCCCTCTCGCTCACCATCACCCCCCCTCTCCTTCTCTCTCATGTGCAGCCCACCCCCTCTCTCTCTTTCGTGCACCCATCCCACCCCCCCTTGTTGCTACTTCACTCCCCACCCTCTCCCTCTCCCTCTCCCTCTCACCCGACCCCCCCTCTCCTTCTCTCCCTCTCTCTCTCATGCAAACCCCCCCTCGTTCGCTACCTCACCTCCCCCCCTTTCTTCACACCCCACTGACCCCCTGGCTAAAAGTGATAAGGGGAGCATCATTCTAGCCATGCCTACCCCAAAGGTCCCACAACAGCCGAATTGTTTCTCAGCTTCATAGGGTCTTCCTCCAGGGCATTGTTCAACACGAAGAGCCAGGCTATGAACTTGATGCCACCAACATGGCATTTTGGGTAGGACCCAGCCATCCTCATCGACCACTCCACTACCTCTCCCTCTCACCCAACCCCCTCCTCTCCTTCTCTCTCTTGCACAAAACCCACCCCCCTCATTCGCCACCTCATCGGCCCCCTTGCTTCACTCTCTCCCCACTCCCACTCCAACTCACCCTCTCACCCGACCCCCCCTCTCCCTCTCACCCGACCCCCCTCTCTACTCTCCACCATGCAGCTTCCCATGGCCAACCTGATGTGCTTTCACTGCTTTTGGAGAAAGGGGCTATGGTAGATGCATTAAATCATCACAAACAAAAACCATTAATGTTTGCAAGCATGGAAGAGTAGCTTGCATTGAGCTGTTGGTGGAATGGGGAGCTAATGTCCTCATGTTTGATGCATCCTATGGGAGGACTTGCATGCACTACACTGCAAATAGTGGGCACCTCCATTGCCTTCACATAATCTTGAAGCAGCCTTGTATTTGGGAGCACGCCTTTGAATTTTTCAACCCGAGGTAAGTCAATTGAATGTTTAAAAGAGCTTCTAGCATGGGGTGCAGATAGGTTGTAGAGAAACTCTCAAGGGAACACTCCTTTCTTCATTGCTAAGAAGTACCATAACACAGCATGTGCATCTCTTCTTAACCCGTTGACTCTAGAGCCCTTGGTATGGCCATCTCCGTGGAAGTTTATGAGAAGTCTCTTTGTATTATTTTTTTAATTCCAGAGATAGCTTGCTGGACGAAGTTGCCCAGGAGCTCAATTGCATCAATTTTCTTATTTGTGTATCTCTCCAGCAGAAGGTTTGCCTAGAAAGATAATTGAATGAGGTATGCCTGGGAGGCCGCCTTTGCCAAATGTTTTGCCCGGGGTCTAGCTTACACGAGAACCACCTGTTTTTCCTATGGCATTCATCTGGACAATGAATTGAGTAGTAGTGTGCGACCTATGGACAGGAAGCCAAGTCCTCCACACTCCACCAAGAGCAACTCCTCCCACTATCACCTCTAACTATCATCACCGCCGGTGCCCTTTGACATCCATGACTACAGTCACCATTAGTGCCCTCCGACATCTCTGACCCTCCAATCTCCATCATCTCTAGTGCGCCCTCTAACATTTCCAACCCTTCGACTGCCGGTCCCCTCTAACATCTCTGACCATCCTCACCGCGCCATCAGTGCCCTCTGACATCGCCGACCCATCAGGTCCTCTGACTACCAGTGCCACTTACGACATGCATGGCCAACTCTGAGGGTACTCATGGAGACAACACCCCTCACCCTTTCCCAAGGTGGCAAGGCAAGATATGCTTTGAGCACCATCTCCCTTTTCCCCAGGCAAGGTGAGATCTGCTTTGAGCTTGTGTGGTATGTAGTACTTTTTGTACTGAAAACACTTGGGGCCACAATCGTGTTTCAGGCATGTCTCGGTCTCCATTCTATTACTACAAGGTATTTTTTACAGTTTCAGGAAGTTCTGGTTGAGAACTGTCTCTGGTCGAAATCTGGTTACTGCAGTGCAGTAGTGCATTTTGGGAATGTAGACAGTGTTTACACATGTATTATTGACATTGGGTGTATGTACATGTACTTTAGCTAGATCTGGTGACCTCTACAGATTGTGCTAAAGTACCGCAGTAGTCACAGAAGATACTGATGTGTTACAGGTTACAAACATAAATTGTATGCTGTAATTTTTTTATTGTTGCAAGAAAACATACCTAATGGAATCAATCAAATTGTCAGTAAGAAGTTGGACAAAAAAAAACTTCCATTCTTGGAAGTTCAGAATGACCAATTTCCTTATGGGTAAAGGATTTTAGGACTATGTCAAAGGAGACAATGGGGAGCCTCCTAAGTTGTCCGAAGAGAATGCCACTCCAATAGATATAAAGGCATTTAAGGATTGGAATCAAGGGGCAAGGAAATTCATGTATTGGCTTTCAATTAGTGTCACAAACATGATGATAGGACACATACAGGATGCCAACACTCCAGCAGTTGCGTGGTAGAATCTGGTGCAAATGTTCCGGACTAACACAAAGGCAAGGAAATTGCAGCTAAAGCAAGAGCTGCATACTGTGGAAAAGAAAATCATGTCTATCAATGAGTATGCTTTAAAGATCAAGGGCATTGTTGAATCCCTTGGGTCCATTAATGTATCGGTGGAAGATGATGATTTGGTGAGTGTCTGTTTGAATGGGCTTGGCAAAGAGTACAAGCCATTCAAGACCTCCATTGCAGTCAGGGAGAATATTCCCAACTTTCAAGACTTGGTGTCTATGCTGATAACTCAAGGGTGCACTACTAAGAAACCCTATGTATCACATGCATTCAAGGTGTATTTAAAAAACCCCTTACCTATGAATTTTCATGAATATAATGACCCCTTTTTCTTTAATAAAGACTTATGGGTGCTTTTTCAAAATCGATTAAAAAAGCCCTTCTCTAAATGTATTTCTATAAATTTACCTTAAATTTTTAAATTAAAAAACTCCTTTATTTGGACTCACGTGCTATTCTTACACTTTCTTAGGTGAAACCCCCGAGGCTGATAATAGAAGCAAAGTCACTAGGTGAGGACTCTTCTTCACAAAGTAAGAACACATCGGAATAGGCCCTTTACTCTACTTTAGGTAGAGGCAAAGGTATGAAAAGATGCAGGGAGGAAGGCTGCTTCTTGCTACTCCAAGTCACAGCAGCACTCCCCAAAGAAAACATGAAGCCACTGGTAGAACTTCTGTCTGAGATACTACCAGCCCAATCAGCATCTGTGTACCCATGTACACATATCTCTGTCCCAGTCTCATAGAATAGTCCACAATGCAAAGTAGGCCTCACATACCTCAGTATGCATCTCACTGCATCCAAATGCAGTTTTCGTGGAACCTGCATAAACTGACTCACCAACCCAACAGCATAGCTCAAATCTGGTCTGGTGATCGTCATGTAGATCAAACTTCCTACTATGCGCCTATACATAGTAGGATCCTCCATAGGCTTACAGCCTGTCATACCATACTTGGACAACATGTCCAAGCCATACTGTCTCTGCAGTAATCCAATACCATGTGGGGACCTAATCACCTCAATGCCCAAGAAATATCTGAGCTCCCCCAGATCCTTCATCTCAAACTTCTGTCTTAGCAAGATCTTTACATCAAAGATCTCTGCATCATGGTCCCCCGTAATGATCAAGTCATCTACATAGATGACAACAAGCACAACCCCTCTATCACCATGTCTCACATACAGCAAGAAATCTGCATTGGCTACATGAAAGCCAATAGTGACAAGATATTCAGAAATCTTGTCAGACCATGCTCTTGGTGCTTGCTTTAAGCCATACAAGGCTTTCTTTAACCTGCAAACATGCTCGGGGTGACTCACATCCTCATAACCAGGTGGCTGCAACATATACACCTCTTCTTGCAAATCCCCATGCAAGTGCATTCTTTACATCCATCTAATGTAAAGACCATTGCTTTGACGCAGCCACTGCTGCTATCACAACTCTCACTATTGCCATCTTGGCAACTGGGCTGAAAGTTTCCTCATAATCAATGCCATATGTCTGCACATATCCTTTGGCTACCAATCTAGCCTTGTACTTGTTTATGCTTCCATCACTGTTATGTTTTACTTTGTACACCCACATGCATCCAATGGCTTTCTTGCCTTCAGGCAATTGCACTAAATCCCAAGTCTCATTTCCATATAGTGCATCCATCTCCTCATCTATAGCTTTCTCCCAACACACATTTCCAACAGCCTCATCAATGCATGTGGGCTCAACAACCTGCACAACCTTTGCCATATATGCATAGTGATGTACCACATAACCATCATAGGTAAATCTCTGCACAGGATTTTTCACTCTCCCAGATCTTCGCAGCTTTTCATTCATGGCTTCCATAGCCTTCTTTACACCAGGTGTTCTCATAGCTGGGATCCCAAGCTCCTCATCAAGGCTCATATCTGAGCCACTAGACTCTCCATCAACATGAGAATGCCCTGCAGAAATGTCAGGCATACCAAGGGGCTCAACCACTTTCTCTTTTCCTTTACGTGATGTACTAATCACATTTGCAAGACTGGTATTATGATGCAGCCTGCCACTCCATGGTCTATCAATAGACCCACTAGATGAGGACTCTCCCGGTCCACTCAAAGACTGTGATTGCTGACCTGCATTCTGTGCAACCACACTTCCACTCACGTCCTCCCAAACAGCTTCTTTTTAGCAGCATACTAGCTGCTCATCTCATCAAAGACAACATCCCTACTTACCCTCAACTCACGTGTAGCAGGGTTATAACACCTGTATCCCTTTTGCTCAAGGGAATATCCAATAAACACACATTTTTTAGCTTTCGGATCCAGCTTAGTTCTCAGCTCATCTGGCACATGCACATATGCAATGCATCCAGATGAGACAAATCTGGTTTTCTGCCAGTAAACCTCTCCTCTGGAGTTACATCATGTATGGCTGCAGTTGGAGTCCTGTTCATGATGTATACTGCTATAGAAAAAGCCTCAGCCCAATACCTATGCGGCATATTTTTCTCTTCCATCAATGCTCGCGCAATCTCAGCAATGTGCATGTTTTTCCGCTCAGTAACTCCATTTTTCTGCGGAGTGAATCTGCATGTAAACTGTTTCCGAATACCATTCTTCTTCAAAAATTCAGAGAACTCATTGGAGTACTCTCCCCCTCCATCTGACCTTAGGCACTTTACATATTTCCCTGTTTGCTTTTCAACCAAAACTCTGAAATTCTGAAAGTGAGTGAACACCTCACTCTTCTCCTTCATGAAATATACCCACACTTTCCTTGTGTGGTCTCATCAATAAACGTCACATAATACCTGCAGCCTCCCATAGATATGGTCTTTGTAGGACCCCATACATCTGAATGCACAATATCTAGTGCATTTCTGCTCACATATCTGTTACGTGGAAACACATGCTTTGTTTGCTTCCCAAATTGGCATGCTTCACATATTTTCTGCATACCTTCCACTTTAAATTTTGGCAACCCTGTCACAATTCCTTTAGTCTGCATAGACTTCAATCTCTACACATTCACATGTCCAATCCTTTTATGCCAAATGTCTATATCTGCAACAATTCCTGAACCATTTGCAAACATCGCAGCACTCATTTTAGGCATGTCTACATTTAATGTAAACATTCTGCCCACTCTGTTGCCTTTTGCAACCAACCTGCACTTGTCTTTAAAATCTTCAACATAACATCCATCAGGGTTAAACCGAACCTACAAACCCTACTCAATCATCTGGCCAACTGAAACCTGATTCTTTGTTATGTTCGAAATGTGAAGTACATCTGCAAGGTACTTCACTTTGCCATCCTGCATAGACAATGGCACATCTCCAACATGGGCAATTGGATGAGCAGTGTCATCTCCTGTTTCCATAAAACCTGGTCTTTCCGGGTTTTTCATCTCCTTGAACCACTCTCCATGACTTGTCATGTGGTTCGAAGCACCTGAATCCACATACCATACATCATCTTTTTGTGTTGCATCAACATTTTCAGACATGGCATTCACAACATGCTACATAACAAACAACCTTTCATTATCCTCATTATTTTTGCTTGAGGAGGATGCATAGTTGTTTTGCTGTAATTTTCCATTTTGCATGTCAGCCTGCTTCTTATAACATTCTGCCTGCACATGTCCAGGCTTACCACAATAATAGCATTCACGTATATCATTATACTGCCTTTGCCAATTTCCACGGCCTCTTTGACTCCCCCTACCTCTGAATTTGCCTCTTCCACCTGCGTGTTGTTGTTGTTGTTGTTGATTCTTGGACTGTTGTTGTTGCTGTTGGCTGCTGGCCATAATTCTGATTACCTGTTCGGCCACCTCCTTGACCGCGTCCACGGCCTCCTCTACCTCGTCCTCTTCCTGAACTTGTGTAGAAGGCCTGTTGCTCTGAACTGTTTTTGCTTTGTGAAGACTGTTGGTCTTCACCCAAGCTCTTCTCTTCGATAATCAGCATAGACACCAAATTTGTAAAGTTGGGAATGTTTTCCCGAGTCTGAATAGACATCTTGAATGCCTTGTATTGTGGCCCGAGACCATGTAGATAGACTTTCACCTTGTCATCATCATCTACTGACACACCAATAGATGCAAGGGATTGTACAATACCCTTTATCTTCAGCGCATAGTCATTCACAGACATGCTCTTTTTCTCCATAGTATGAAGTTCATTCTTCAACTGTATCTTGCGTGCCTTGGTATTTGTTTCATAAAGCTTTACCAAGGTGTCCCACGCCTCCTTGGGGACTTGGCATCCTGAATGTGCCCAATCATGGTGTCCTATATGCTAATGGATAGCCAATACATAACCTTCCTAGCTCCTTGGTTCTAGTCTTTAAACTCTTTCACATCTGCAGAGCAGTCGGATTCACTACAACACAATGCTGCCATACACACGTTTCATACACGCGATAAATTACGAACGCGTGTATGGTCGCGCTTGTATTTGAATAGAATTGGGCGCGTGTATTTTAGCATTTAAGTTCGCGTGTATGTTTGCATTTATCAACGCGTGTATAAACGCGTTTATATACACGCAATAATACACGCATCTATACACGGTAATATTCACGGATTAATACTCGCTATTATACACGGATAAATACACGCCACTATACACGGATTAATACACGCATGGCAGAGAAAAACTGAAGAAAAACTGAATTCCTTTACAAAATTAAAAACTATTTTCCTTAAACCATCTCATAGTATATTACAATATACATCATTACACAATCCCACTACATGCATTTACAATAATGAAATATATTCAAAAATAAATCATGCATATGAGATGATAGAAATGTCATCAATTTAGAACATACAGTGACGGATTGGTTAGGGTTCGATCTCATCTTCAATAAGATCCATCCTTGCCAAACGATCAACATCAATATCCATTTGATCAATTGGTAAGGCTACGATTAAATTTATTCCACTATCGATATTCTGTACTCCATTGATAATGGTATCGATGTCCTGATCATCCTCATCAACATCACCATCATCCTCAATGGTAGGGTAATTCTCATGATCATGAGAAATGGCATGCTCATCCTCATTATCATGATCATCTCTTATTTATTGATCATCGATCACAACATCTTCAATGGCATGTTCGACATCATCTTCATTGCGGCTTGTTACATCCTCCATATGCTCCATATCAGTGAATGTATTATACATCACTTTGGAACGTGGTGCAATAGGGATGACGTACCACCATTTGATGTCATGCACCATTGGTAGATAGATAACCTACTCAAATACACACAGTACAGTAATTAATTAGCATATCAAAAGTGAAGGGGTACGCGAGCTTAGATATATATGTACATGAAACACATTAGTAAAAAAATGCATACCTGCTCACATTGTTGTGGCAATACGAGCCTATCTTTCTTTGTTTGCTAGAACTTTGTAGAGTCAATAGTTACATATCCACTTGCATGGCGTTTTATCGTTGCATCAGGCCCTTTTTCCACCACGTTCATTTGCCATTTGACATCCAAAACATACACAAAGAAGCGACGAAAGTCAAGCCTAAATATGTCTTGGATTATGCCACAATAATCATCCATTTTTCCATTAGCTCCCTCAAAGCTACTAATGACACCACAATCTTGTGTATTTCTCTTTTCATCAATTCTTTGTGTTCGAAAATGCTTGCCTTCACACCATATAGCATTGAACATAGTGCACTGGACCAAAATAGAAGCAATATTTGTGTAAGCAATGTGAATAAATATTAAAAGCAAATCACTTACAACTAATGCAAAACATTAGTTCTATGTACCTTTGACATGCATCCTCGTGCATACTCCCATTCTTCCGCCGTGATATGCAGCCCCTCGTCGCTCTCTGCTCTCTCCATTTCCTCATGCAACCAATCAACATGGATATCATTCGGAAGTGTTGCTAGGTGCTTAGGGTACGCCTTCCGAGAGCCATGTTGCCTCCGAAAGAGAGCTCTTTCTGCTTGCCTGTTTGTCTTTGCATCCTCATATCTTGTAACCCATCTACTCATCACATCACTATTAAGGATACAAGTGAAATTGAGATCATCAATCAATGTTCTGTCAATTACTTTACTCTGTCCTTTTCCTTGAGGCACAATAGAGGTCATCCTCAAGTCCTCTTCATTGCTCCATAGTCGTGGCAAAGAGCTGTCCACCTGACCAAGAAATTCTGAAATATATACAAGAGACTCTTGTATCAACCAACCCTCGGCCATGCTTCCTTCAGGCCTTGCACTTTGCCTCACAAAGTCTTTTAAGGTCTTCATGAAGCGCTCTAGGAAGAACATCCAGCGTGCATGCACAGTACCACATAAAGCAATTTCGTCCACTAAATGAACAATGAGATGTAGTTGACTTGTGAGAATGGTTCGCGGAAAAGTCTCCTCTACCAAACAAACCACCTCCACTGCCATAACACGCGCATCATCCAACGTGGCTGGATCAATTGCTTTGGAACTAACATATCTGAAAAATAAATAAATAGTACGTTATACCTCATGCACGTTCATTTTGCAAGGTATAATGAAGGGTGATCTGAGCATGGGTTTTACATACCTCACAAGCTCGCCCATCTTATAAATACATTTTTTCAAACTCTTATTTGCACAATGGTCGATGCTAGTAGGTAGTATGAACTGCGCACATAAGAGCACATTTATGGTTTATGGCATTACAAAATTTAATTTCAACGTACGTACAAGACTTGAAAAACACTTACTTGAAGCATCTTGTGCCAATCGTGGGACTTCAACCCATATAGTTGCTCAACGCCTCTTTTCTTAGTGGTTGTAAAGGCTCCCTTCAATGATCTCATGCATCCAGTGGGAGTACGCAAAGTGGTGATGGCCTGCTTTACCTACTTCTCCTCTTTCTTTGATATAATCCATGGTGCAGGCGGAAGACGAACGTGCCCACCCACCTCTCGTGGCCAAGCTTGACGCATACGTCCTGCGACCCGCAAGTCCTCACGTACGCTAACATTGTCTCGTTTACCAATAATATGTTCCCAAATACCAGATCCCACATTCTTGAAGATGTGCATGGGATCAAGAAGATGGTTGATCTTAAGATGGGTCCAATATGGCAGCCGAAAAAAAATGGAGTACCTACACAAGGGATTGCTCTATGTGACCTTTAATCCAATTAGAGACTACACAAAACAAGATTGAAAAAACATCACTATACCTGTTCATGCCATCTGGAGGAAGAATAGTTGTAGACTCCCAAATACGCTTCCAATCTTTTGCACGAAGTGTTTGTGGAGAAATGTTACTCTTACTAGCAACATATTTAGGATGATCTGAGGGGAGAAATCGCGATGATGATTATCGAATATAGTCTTACACAAACCGTCAGCATACTCATGTACTAACGAAGGGCCACAAACAGGACATGCATGTTTACCCGATGTTTTCAAACCTGTTAAAATATAAATAAAAGTTAGAATAATAAAGTCAAACCGTCTAATTAATATATATAGCCAATAGTAATAGAGTAGGGAGGTAATTAGAATTCTTACCAGAACAATCGCTGTATCCTGGAAAGTCATGCATTGTCCACATCAACACTGCTTTTAAGTCGAAGTGTCGAGAGGAGGGAGGCCTACTAATGTCCACCACCGCAACACCTCTCCATAGTTCCTCCAACTCATCAATCAGTGGTTCAAGATAAACATCCATATGCTTGACTTTATGTTTCCCTGGAATTAGAAGGGATAACATAAGATGTCCCTTCTTGATCGCCATTGATGGTGGAAGGTTGTAATTCACCAACACAACTGGCCACACGCTGTATGCGGTGCTTTTGAAACCAAATGGATTCACTCCATCCATACCCAGGCCAAGTCTCAAGTTTCTGGGCTCTGTTTTAAAGCTGGGCCACTCATCTTCAATATGCTTCCAAGCAGGAGTGTCTGCGGGAATTCTCCACATGCCATCATCCGCCGATCGATGTGAGGAATGCCATGACATGAGCTCTGCTATGGATTTGCACCTGAACATGTGTTTGATGCGAGGAATTATAGGAAAGTGTCGCAAGACTTTACGAGGTACATCAAAACTCTTCATATCTGTTCTGTACCTTGCTTCACCACAAGTGGGACAATGTAGAGCCTCCTTATGCGTCCCACGTAACAGAATGCAATCATTGACGCATGCATGTATTTTATCATAATCCAGTCCTCCAAGAGATGTCACATAGTGCCTCGCTATGTCTCTTGAGGTGGGTAGCCTATTTTCCTTTGGAAGCATGTTTGATAATAGCCTGCATCCAATATCATCAATTATAATTAGTCTTAAATCCTAAACCTTAAACTACTAATTCAAATTTGTAAGTTAGAATGCTTACTTCAACAATGCGTCAAGACTTGCATTGCTCCATCCATAAACTGTTTGTATATTAAGTAGTTCAAGTGAAGCACGTAAAACTGAGAATGTGCACCCTTCAAACACCGGTGTCGATGAAGCCTTATAAAGATGCTCTTGTTCCATATCATCGTCGTCCATACCTTTGGGATCATCCTTAAAAAGATTCCGCACCATATCATCAAGCACCTCCTCTTCCACAACTTCGTGGGGTGCAGGGCTATTGTCATCCCTTTCCCACCCATCTCTGACAATAGATCCCGAAGCTCCAGCATCATCTCGTCGATGCTTTACATGCTCTCGTCGCGCGTAGGGTACCATGTTAGGGTGTGGTACTGCATCCTGCTTCAATTAGAGTTCATATATTACAACTCTATTAATTTAATTTGGATACCATGATTCATTTGAATACCATCAATTTACATCTACTCACCTCTAAACCTGTTTGATTCCATTCTCCATACATGGAGATGTGATTCATGGTAATTCGACGTGCTCGTACAATGCATCCTTGACATCGATTACACATACATTTGATCCGTTGTCCCAACCACACATCGCGATTATGATGACGCATTGTCTCATCTTCCCCAGAATTGCTTGAAGAGGTTGATGACATCCTGTGTACAAATCAGAAAACACAAAATCATAATATGTTTTTAATGAAAGCACAAAAATTGCGTGTATTGACGCGGCTATTTCCTAAAAATTGCGTGTATTAACGCGGCTACTTCCTAAAAATCGCGTGTATTAACGCGGGTAATTTCTGCAAAACGCGTGTATAAATGCAGCTAAAATCCATACACGCAAAAATACACGCGTTTATAAACGCGAATATAAATGCGGCGGTATGTTTAAACTAAAAATAGCCCGCCTTCCCCAAATATAGATTTTGAACAAACAAATCAACACTGTTTGCGTTTTTCGCGTGTTTTCGCCTCTTCCAACAGCAAGGAGGGAGCAGAGAAAGGAGCAGACACACGGGAGAAGGAGGGAGCAGAGAAGGAGCAGAGAAGACTCACTTTTTCAGAGGTGAGTCACTTTGTCCTGTGCCTTGTCAGATTTGTTTATGCTATTTGCTCTTTGCTCTTTGGGTTTGTCTCCGTCCTTTTGTTTATGCTATTTGCACACGATTGGGTGAATGATCCTAACAGGGGCGACAATGGTCCTTTTATAAGGACATTCTGTCTTTGTCAGGGGTCGGTCTTTTCGAAAAAAAAAATTCGCAGGTCGTGTGTAGAAACGCGTGTAAACTGTCTACAGAGTCTGTTCACGCGGATATACACGCGTTTCTGGACGGGTGTATACACGCGTTTTTTGACGGGTGTATACACGCGTTTCTGCAGAGACTGCATTTCAGAATTCATGATTTGCAAGCAACACAACTGACTTGAATGTGAGTCAAGAGATAGCCCATGATGTACATGAAGATGTTTGTTGTTGCAGGTTCTTTATGGATATTCCAGGTTCTTCATCCGATCCATTTGCGTACAGCAATTGGCTGATGGAGATGCTGAATCATTTTGGGTGCCATCCTGATCCGGTTGAGCTTACAGAGTATATGTATGCCCATCCCCCTCCTTCCCTGCCTGGTGTCTATACCCCTACCGCGAGTATCCAGGGCACTCCAGTGCCGTCTATTCCTCCAAGTCCGACGAGACGGCATGCAGCTTCTCCTCTTCCACGTCCACCGAGGAGACATACCTCGTCCCAGACACACTCACGTACACCCTCACAGCCACCATCACGTGCTCCCTCAGAGCCACCGTCACGTCAGGGCTCACAGCCACCGTCACGTAGACAATCCCCCAGTCGTGACTCCACCCGCACCAGTAGGAAGAGTGGGAGTGGAGGATGTGGCGGGTGCTTTGGTGGGGGAGGTGGGGGAGGTAGTAGGGCACGCGGTGAGAGAGGAGATAGAGGGAGAAGAGTTAGAGGAGACAGTTCGGAAGAGGAGGAGATGAGAGAGATGGAGAGAGTGGTTTGCTATGATGTGACAGATAGGGGCGGGATAGTGATGGATGCGAGGGGGAGGGAGGTAATGGAGTACATGCGTGGGGTAGTATCAAACTCATATAGAAATTGTTTTATTAAATTTAAAGATCAAAATAGCCGATTAGTTGGGGAAGTGATAGAGGCTGTACATAGTCGGTACCCCAATCCCCCACATGCTACATTCTCGGATGTATGGAAAAGGACGCGAATAAGGGAGATCTTAAGTAATAAAAGATCTCACCTTAAAAAACTCGCGTACGATGACCGGCTAAATGTAGCTGCGGGTGGCTATCCTACCGAGAAACCTGCCACTACGCACAAACGCGAGTGGAAGGAGGCAAAGAAACGAGCAGAGGGTGGCGTGAAGAGCAGGCAGCATGTGGAGGCACGACGGATCCAGATGGAGACCATTGGATCTTCGCATTTCGGATCTGGCGGCGTCGAGTCATGGGAGGCAGAGTTCGTAAGTATCTTGCCACTTTATTTGATTGTTTACTTAATTCATTGATTCTATGATTGTTTTAATCTTACAAATTGTGTTGATTATGATACAGCGACGGGTTACGGGGAGGAAGCCCACAACCCACGATACTGCGTATGCTCACCGGCATAGCAGACGTGACACGTGGGCCATCTTCAGAGTAGAGGGACGTATTACGGACGCGCAGTTTGAGATGGCCATGAGACCATACGGTCGACAGGTACTTGAAAATTCTAAACGAATGGTTTTGGTTTATTGAATTACATATATATATACTTATATACTATATATTACTTGAACAGGCACAAGCTGCTGATGATCCACCGGTCGCCGCTGCAGAGGGTGGACGTGAGCACTACTCATCGGACATTCCGACCGATGTGAGCTCATCTGAGCATGGAGGGAGCACCGAGTCATCATCTGGGTCTGAGTAGTACTCAGACTTATAGCATCACATTCCATATTGAGGATGTGATTGTATATATTTTTTTGTAAACTCAAGCCATGGGCTACTTCGAGATATGGACTCCCTTGTATACATGTATGAAATTTTGATAGTAATATTGAATTGATTGATCGATAGTATTACATTCATGTCTGTCTTGAATCGTGTATTGACAATGTATGCATTCATGTCGTTCTTGTCTTAATCTCCCTCGTGCATATGTTCTTCGTGGATGGTCTAATGGGATGGTCTAATGCACACAAAAAAAAATTCCAGAGAGTGCTATTGGGTGCTGGAATGCTGGAACAGTATTCAGGCACCAAATAGCACTCTGGATTTTTTTTTTTTGCTCTCTGTTCGCGTGTATAGACGCGTCAAAACTGCTAAAACTCGCGTGTATCTACGCGGATACCCTGTAAAATACGCGTGTATTAATGCGTCAAAACTGGTAATTACGCGTGTATAAGCGCATTTAAATTAAAGAAACGCGTGTATAGACGCAGGTATAAACGCGTCTGAGACATCTGAACTGAACAGGACGCGGCTATACACCCGTGTATAAGCGCGTCTAAAATAAGAAAAAGCGTGTATAGCCGCATGTATCAACGCGTCTGTAAAAAAAACGCGGCTAGACACCCGTGTATAAGCGCGTCTGAGAGGTGCTATACACGCGCTTTTACACGTATGTCTGTGGCCGCGATCATACACGCGCTGATACACGGGCCCGCTACTTTTTTTCACAAGTCATTTTTAGCGGCTAGGAGCGCGGGTATGAGCCCGATCCCTTGTAGTGATTTATATCCGGTATCTCCGGTGCCTCTTCATGCTCACCTTCTATGTAGTCCCAATATCCTTTTTCTATCAGGAAATTCGTCAACCTGAACCTCCAAGGATGGAAGTTATTCTTATCAAGCTTCTCAGCCACAATCTGAGTTATCCCATCATTTGACATCTTGCCAAACACACAATTTTACCAGAAACTGCACTCTGGTTTTTCTGCACAAACTGCTGTATTTTCTGCACAGCGGTACTGTAATACTCTCAAATGTCACAACCATTGACTTCAATGTGCATACATACACCCAATGGCAACTATAGACCTCTTTGCAGCACCCATAGTGTCTGCACAGTCAATGTGTCTTCCTGCAGTTCTTAAAACAGAGTTCTGCAGAGAATCGATGACTTACCCGCAATGCTCGAAATCGCCTGCTTTCTGAAAAACGGAGGTCCAGACGCGCCCGAAACGTGTTTTCGGCCCAGAAAATTTTGTCCGATAGGACCCTATAGTTGCCCTATAGCTTTACTTCCACGAAGAAATCTCCTCAATCAGAGATCGTTGCTGGTGCCTCCCGTAGAGCTCCCGATGTAGTCACCAACACAAATAGGGAAGAGTAGTTGCAGCGCTTACCCTCGTACCGATTCCTGTGGTTCTCTTGCTTGCAGCTCAGCCCTTAGCACAAACCAGGCTCTGATACCATGAAAAGATGCAGGGGGGAAGAGAGCTTGAGCTCTTGCAAGCACACACACACACTCACAAAACCCTAATAGAGAACACACAAGGTGAGAGGCTGAAATCTTCTTCTTCTCTACTCAACACTCAACACACCATATACAAGATAAGAGTACACAATAATATGAAAGGTACTCAACCGATACATACACGGATTCTCTATAGTGTGAACCCAACTAAATGAGCTGGCGCTATAACTATGCCAGTCTCTAGAATGGCTGTCACACAGCCTATCATCCCACTGGCCGCATATCACCCAAGATCTCACCAACCATGCCAGTGGTGTAAGTGTGGGGCCTATCCCCTAGGCGGGTCATCAGTGTCCACCGCCTCACAGAAGAGCTCGATATCTCAACAAGGTAGAGGTCATGGTCGAGGGCCAAGGTGGTGGCCGATAAGGAAATCAGAATTCTGGACAACAACAGTCCAATGATTCACAACAGCAATCATACACAGGTGGAAGAGGCCAATCTAGAGGCAAAGGGAGCCAAAGAGGCCAAGGTGGTTGGCAAAGAAATCAAAATGCAAATAACATAGAGTGCTATTATTGTGGCAAACTAGGGCACATGGCAAAGGACTGCTATAAAAAGCAGAATGCCATTAGAAGTGGAAAGTTGCAGCAAGGCAACTATGTATCCTCTTGTAAACAGGGAGGTGATTGCCAGAAAGTGAGTAGCTATTTGTTGTGATGCAGCACATGCTCAGTTCCATAACAAGAGATGTGTCAGGATCTCAAGATACATATGGATTCTGGTGTCTCTAACCACATGACTAATCATGCTGACTGGTTTAGATACATGTGGATTCTGGTGTCTCTAACCACATGACCAATCATGCTGAGTGGTTTAGAAACATGCAAAAATGGAAAAACCAGGTTGTGTAGAAATAGGTGATGATGATAATATACATCCCATTGCACATGTTGGTAAAGTGCTAGTGTCTATGCAAGATGGCAAAATGAAGTACTTGGTAGATGTAATTCATGTTCCAAATATTACAAAGAACCTGGTTTTTGTTGGACAGATGGTTGAGTAGGGTCTGCAACAAGTGAGGTCTAATCCTCAAGGATGTTTTGTGAAAGACTTCAAAAATCAGTGTCGCTTGGTTACAAAGGTTAATAGAAATGGCAAGATGTTTACTTTGGATGTGAACATGCATGAAGTAAAGGTATCCATGTTCGTGTGCATGGAACAAGTGTTATTGCAAATATTGACATATGGCACAAGCACAATAGTCATGTGAATGTACACCAACTGAAGTCTATGCAGGCCCAAAATATTGTTTCAAGTTTGCCAAAGTTTAAGGTTGATGGTATGCACAAAGTATGTGAAGCATGCCAGCTTGGTAAGTAGGCTAAACATGCTTTTGCACATGAAAAGCATGTCAGTGTGCAAGGCCATTAGATGTCACACATTCAAATGTATAGGGACCAAACAAGACTGCAGTAATTGTAGGTTGCAGGTATTATGTTACATTCATTGATGACCACACTAGGAAAGCGTGGGTTTACTTCATGAAAGAGAAAAGTGAGGTGTTTGCTCACTTTCAGAGATTTAAAGCCTTGGTCAAGAAGGAAAAAGGCATGCAAATAAAATGCCTGAGATCAGACGGTGGGGGAGAATATTTCTCCAATGAGTTCAACGATGTCCTAAGAAGCAAGGAATCAAGAGATAGTTTACATATGCAGGTACACTCCGCCATAGAATGGTGTTGCAAAAAGAAAAAAAAGATACATCACAGAAGTGGCACATGCCTTAATGGTGGCTAAAAAGAATATGCCATATTATTTTTGGGCAGAAGCAATAGCAACTGTTGTTATTGTGTACATTATGAACAGGACACCCACTACAACAGCTGTTTATGGTATGATGCCTAAACATAAGTTTACAAGCATAAGATCGAATGTGTCTCACTTGAAAGTGTTTGGGTGTATTGCATATGTGAATGTTTTCTGATGAAGTGAAAAAAGCGTTGGATCTAAAAGGTGAAGAAATGCATCTTTATTGGTTATGATATGGGTCAGAAAGGTTATAGATGTTATAACCCTACCACTCATGAGAAGCAAGTAATCAGAGATGTTGTTTTTTACAAGATGACTAGCTAGTATGCACCGGGAATGAAGGCAACAAAAGATGCAGATGTAAGAAGTGTTGATGATGCACCACATGTAGAGCAGCAATCACATGTGCTTAGTGGACCAAGAGAGTCCTCTAGCAGTGGATCCAATGTTAGCCCATGGTCAGGCAGGTTGAGGACAGATGTAGGTACACATGTATCACGCAGAGGAAAGGAAAAGGTAGATCAACCCATGTGCTTGATTTGTCTCAGTAGGTCACTCATATGTGGATGGTGACTCTAGTGGCTCTGAGTAGAGTCTTGATGAGAAGCTTGGCATTCCGTCTATGGTTACTCCTGGTGTAAGGATAACGAGGGCTATTTTAAGGACACCTGGCAGCAATCCAGGTGTACACAGGTCTACAAGGATTAGGTACCATGTTGATAGGTTAAAATATGATGGATATGCAACCCATCATTATGCTTACATGGTTAAAGCAATATAGGAATTAGAGCCCACTTGTTTTGAGCAGGCACTTGGAAATAAGAAATGGGAAGATGCCATGAATGAGGAGATGGCAGCATTGGATACAAAGAAAAATAAGGCAATTGGATGTAAGTGGGTGTATAAAGTCCAGCATAACGCTAATGGTTTAGTGAGTAGGTATAAGGAGAGATTGGTGGCCAAAGGCTATGCGTAGACTTATGGCATTAACTATGAAGACACATTCAGCCCGGTTGTGCAAGAATGGAAATCATGAGAGTTATCATTGCTATGGCTGCAGCAGCAAAGGGTTGGTATTTACATCAGATGGATGTAAAGAATGCCTTCTTGCATGGTGATTTGCAAGAAGAAGTTTACATGATGCAGCCAACAGGTTATGAGAGTGATGCACACCCAAATTTTGTGTGCAGGTTACACAAATCCTTGTATGGTTTGAAGCAAGCACCCAAAGCATGGTCAAACAAGATTAGGGAGTATCTTGTTACCATTGGATTTCAGATATCCAATGTAGATTTTTCACTTTATGTGAAAAAGACAAATAGAGGGATCATGCTATTAGTCATCTATGTGGATGACTTGATTATCACTAGTGATAATCAAATCATCCACATAGATGACTAATAGCATTATCAATAGTGATAATGATGTTGACGTATATGATATCAGGAGGCTTTTGAAGTCAACATCATTATCACTAGTGATAATGATGTTGACGTACATGATATCAGGAGGCTTTTGAACACAAAGCTACAGGTGAGCTTTTGCAGGACCCCACTACAATGATAGGTGCATAGTGGGTAGCTTAATCGACATGACCATTACTAGGCCAAACTTGAGTTATGATGTTGAACTTGTGAGTAGCCACATTTGGATATGGCTAGACAGATTCTTAGGTACATAAAGCCCACAGTTGATTATGGATTTTTCTATGAGGATGGTATAGAGATACAGCTACATGGGTACACATATGCTGATTGGGCTGGTAGTGTTGCAGACAGGAGATCTACTAGTGGTTTTATGTTCTCATTTGGGAGTGTTGCTTTGAGTTGGAGTAGTAAAAGGCAGCCAACGGTTGTCTTTCCAAGTACAAAGGCAAAGTACAGGGGTGATGCTATGGTAGCTTGTGAGGTATCTTGGTTTCAAAAGCTACTTGTTGGTGATAGGGGTGAGCCCTAAAAAGATGCAGGGGAGAAGAGAGCTTGAGCTCTTGCAAAGCACACACACACTCACAAAACCCTAAAAGAGAACACACAAGGTGAGAGGCTGAAAATCTTCATCTTCTTCACACAACACTCAACACACCATATACAAAGATAAGAGTACACACTATGAAAAGGTACTCAACCAAATACGTACTAGGGTTCTCTATAGTGTGAACCCAACTAAATGAGCTGGTGCTATAACTATGCCAGTCTCTAGAATGGCTGTCACACAGCCTGTCATCCCAGTGGCCGCATATCACCCATGATCTCACCAACCATGCTAGTGGTGTAAGTGTGGGGCCTATCCCCCAAGCGGGTCATCAGTGTCCACCGCCTCACTAAGATGAGCTCGATATCTCAACACTCCCCCTCGAGCTCAACTCCATCTCAAGTGAAGCCCTGAATCTGCGGAGCTTCTCTGTACCCAATGCTTTGGTGAAGATGTCAGCGACCTGATCCTATGTGCTGACATAAACAAGGTCAACGTCTCCTGCCAAGACCTTCTCTCTGACAAAATGGTAGTGGACTTCTATATGCTTTGTGCGAGCATGAAAAACTGGGTTCCTGGCCAACTGTATACTGCTAATGTTGTCACAGAAAATGATAACTTGTCTATCCACTGATAGACCCAAATCTGCAAGTAGCTTTCTCAACCAAGCTACCTCACATGCTGCCATAGTAGCACCTTTATACTCGACCTCTCTACTAGATAGAGCAACCGTAGGCTGCTTCTTGCTGGTCCAAGTCACAGTAGCACTCCCCAAAGAAAACATGAAGCCACTAGTAGATCTTCTATCTGAGATACTACCAGCCCAATCAACATCTGTGTACCCATGTACACATATCTCTGTCCCAGTTTCATAAAATAGTCCACAATGCAAAGTAGACCTCGCATACCTCAGTATGCATCTCAATGCATCCAAATGCGACTTCTAACTCACCAACCCAATAGCATAGCTCAAATCTGACCTGGTGATCATCATGTAGATCAAGCTTCCTACTATGCGCCTATACATAATAGGATCCTCCAAAATCTTTCCTGAATCTGCACCACTCAACTTGCCATTCTGATCCAATGGCACTAAGATAGGCTTACAGCCTGTCATACCATACTTGGACAACATGTCCAAGCCATACTGTCTCTGCAGTAATCCAATACCATGTGGTGACCTAATCACCTCAATGCCCAAGAAATATGTGAGCTCCCCAGATCCTTCATCTCAAACTTCTGTCTAAGCAAGATCTTTACATCAAAGATCTCTACATCATGGTCCCCCGTAATGATCAGGTCATCTACATAGATGACAACAAGCACAACCCCTCTATCACTGTGTCTCACATACAACGAGAAATCTGCATTGGCTACATGGAAGCCAATAGTGACAAGATATTCAAAAATCTTGTCAGACCATGCTCTTGGTGCTTGTTTTAAGCCATACAAGGCTTTCTTCAACCTGCAAACATGCTCGGGGTGACTCACATCCTCAGAACCAGGTGGCTGCAACATATACACCTCTTCCTGCAAATCCCCATGCAAGAATGCATTCTTTACATCCATCTGATGTAAAGACCATTGCTTTGACACAGTCACTGCTATCACAACTCTCACTGTTGCCATCTTGGCAACAGTGAGAGATAGTTTCCTCATAATCAATGCCATATTTCTGTGCATATCCTTTGGCTACCAATCTAGCCTTGTACATGCTTATGCTTCCATCACTGTTATGTTTTACTTTGTACACCCACTTGCATCCAATGGCTTTCTTGCTTTCAGGCAATTGCACTAAATCCCAAGTCTCATTTCCATATAGTGCATCCATCTCCTCATCCATAGCTTTCTCCTAACCCACATTTCCAACAGCCTCATCAATGCATGTGGGCTCTACAACCTGTACAACTTTTGCCATGTATGCATAGTGATGTGCCACATAACCATCATAGGTAAACCTCTGCACAGGATTCGTTACTCTCCCAGATCTTCGCAGCTTTGCATTCATGGCTTTCATAGCCTTCTTTACACCAGGTGTTCTCATAGCTGGTATCCCAAGCTCCTCATCAAGGCTCATCTCTGAGCCACTAGACTCTCCATCAACATGAGAATGCCCTGCAGAAATGTCAGGCATAGTAAGGGGCTCAATCACTTTCTCTTTGCCTTTATGTGATGTACTAATCACATTTGCAGGACTGGTATTATGACGTAGCCTGCCACTCCATGGTCTATCAACTGAACCACTAGATGAGGACTCTCCTGGTCCACTTAAAGACTGTGATTGCTGACTTGTATTCTGTGCAACCACATTTCCACTAACATTAGCCCCAACAGCTTCTTATTCAATAGCATACCAGCTGCTCATCTCATCAAAAACAACATCCCTGCTTACCCTCAACTCATGTGTAGCAGGGTTATAACACCTGTATCCCCTTTTCTCAAGGGAATATCCAATAAACACACATTTTTCAGCTTTTGGATCCAGCTTAGTTCTCAGCTTTTGGATCCAGCTTAGTTCTCAGCTCATCTGGCACATGCACATATGCAATGCATCCAAAGACTTTAAGATGAGACAAATCAGGTTTTCTGCCAGTAAACTGCTCCTCTAGAGTTACATCATGTATGGCTGCAGTTGGAGTCCTATTCATGATGTAAACTGCTGTAGAAACAGCCTCAGCCCCAATAGCTATGCGGCATATTCTTCTCTTCCATCAATGCTCGTGCAACCTTAGCAATGTGCCTATTTTTCCGTTCAGCAACTCCATTTTGCTGCGGAGTGTATCTGCATGTAAACTGTCTCCGAATACCATTCTTTTTTAAAAATTCAGAGAACTCATTGGAGAAGTACTCTCCCCCTCCATCTGACCTTAGGCACTTTACATATTTCCCTGTTTGCTTTTCAAATTGGCATGCTTCACATATTTTTTGCATACCTTCAACTTTAAACTTTGGTAGCCTTGTCACAATTCCTTTAGTCTGCATAGACTTCATTCTCTGCACATTCACATGTCTAATTCTTTTATGCCAAATGTCTGTGTGACTGCAACAATTCCTAAACCATTTGCAAACATCGCAGCACTCACTTCAAGCATGTTTACATTCAATGTAAACATTCTGCCCACTCTGTTGCCTTTTGCAACCAACCTGCACTTGTCTTCAACATAACAACCATCAAGATTAAACCAAACCTGCAAACCCTGCTCAATCATCTGGCCAACTGAAACCAGGTTCTTTGTTATGTTCGGAACATGAAGTACATCTGCAAGGTACTTCACTTTTCCATCCTACATAGACATCCTGCATAGACAATGGCACATCTCCAATATGGGAAATTGGATGAGCAGTGTCATCCCCTACTTCCACAAAACCTGGTCTTTCAAGGTTTTTCATCTCCTTGAACCACTCCCCATGACTTGTCATGCGGTTCGAAGCACCTAAATCAACATACCATACATCATCTTTATATGCTGCTTCAACATTTTCAGACATGGCATTAACGACATGCTGCATAACAAACCATTAGGGGAAGGTTGAGGTCTATGGGGGCCCTTTAGGCTGCCATATTATGTTTTTAAGTACTTTTGCTTAAGGACTCTAAGCATACTTTGCCTAGGCCTGACAAGGGGATCTTTATGCAATCATTATTTGAATTTCTATTTTTTTAAATATATATTTGCTTGAGCTAAAATGGGGGTAACTTTTTGGTTTCCCCAAATTCAAAATGGCTGAAAAGCCTTCCCTCCTCTCTTCCCTCCACTTTTAGGTCCCCCCCCCCACTTTCTCTCTCTACATTCTCTCTCTAAGATGCCCTCGTCTCTCTACCACTCTCTTTCTCTTCCCCTTTCTCACATTTGGGTGTGCCATGGCTCTGCATCTCTGATTAGTAAGCTTCCATAACCTCTGCACTTCCAAATGCAGATATCTCACACTCTCTCATCCTCCATGCCTCATCTTTTTATCATTTTCTGCTCTCTCTCTCTCTCTCTCTCTCTCTCTCTCTCTCTCTCTCTCTCTCTCTCATGTCTTTCCCCCATTGAAGTGCAGAAAATCCCTCTGTCAACCTCCATAGCTTCAGAGCTTACCATTTTCCATTCTTGCATTGTTTACCATACATATCCCCTACTTCTGTCTGCAATCTACATCTCTCTCTCTCTCTCTCTCTCTCTCTCTCTCTCTCTCTCTCTCTCTCTCTCTCTCTCTCTCTACTGTATTATGCTGCAAAACCTCAATCTACCATTTTCTATGCCTCTTGCCATCTTCCTTGTCCTTTCTCCTATTACTACCTAATCAGAAGATCTATGATCTTCTAATATTTTTTACAGCAAAACTTCATTGTACTTTCCTCAGAATACCCTATCCTCACTCTTGCATTGTGTTCTACAAGAAGCTCTTTTCAGCATTGCCTAACCCTAAAGAAAATGCCACTTGAAGATATATCTAACAGAGCACCAAAGTTCAGGTTACATGTAGATTTGGCTGCTGAGTATGCTACCATCCGTCGCAGCACAAAATCAAGTGGTGTGACCAATGTGCCATTGGGTACTCTTCGATCACAAGGGCGAAAATGTATTGACCTCTGGACGAATGGATTCATATACCCTATTGACCCGCTCACCAATGCTCCACCTCATTTTGTTAATATCACTACATTTCTTAGTTATGTAGGTGATGGAGCTAATGGTCTATTTGGCTATTGTAGGAGGCTTTCTTTTGTCGCAGCTCAGGAATCGCATTCAAGACTGCATTTTTGAGGCTTATGGCTTGAGTTGCAGCAGCAACACAAGAAGGACATTGATAGGCTTGAAGAAGTGGTGAACAACTTGAAAACTTAGAATCAGGAGCTCCAGAAGAACAACTTGTTGCTTAAGCAGGCCTTTGATATTGAACGGGACAAGATGAATGCAGCCAAACAGGATGCACGAAACAAGCAACGACACCTTGCAAGCCTAAAGAAGCTTCCAGTAGGCTTTCGACAACAGAAAAGAAAGCGTCAGTCCCTAGAAACCTTGGCAACCCTAAGTGGAGCAAGAAAACGACGTGTACGAGCAACAAGGTAACTTCTATTCTTGCCATTTTTTTGCAGGCCTTTCTGTTTTGTGAAACATATTGATGTTATTTTGTATTTATGTTCCATGTAGAGATATTGCTGGGGATATGATGGGATATGAAGGTGGTGCTGATTGAGGAATGTAGAGCGGGCATATTGAAACATGTTGTTAAGTTATCAGACATATATAAGCTGCTAGAAGATCCCACATGCAAAATATCTAAGCAAATCCGAAACAAAATTTCTGGAGAGCTGCAAAATATGGTAAGCCCCATACAGATTATGGATGCATGTGATAGTGCTGGTGTCAGTAGGAAGGGATATGAAGCCATTTACAAGGTGTTTACACTAGGTCATCGTGCTAAAGGACTTCTTCGACCCATGCTACCAACTCCATACAGTGTAACCATGGCAAGAAAAAGTGCAAACTCAGAAATTGCGAACATGTTAGGTGGCTACCGTCATGTGGAGGATGTTCTTCCTGTATGTACTACAAAGGTATTTGAATACAACAAGTACAACAATGTCTTTATTGATTTAAGGACCCTTCAAAGAGCTATGATTTCTTATTATGGTCTACGCATTGAGGAGTGCCAAGGTCAGGCTGTGTTTGTGTTAAAGCTTGATGAGTGTCAAATTGTAAAAGGACAAAAATTAGAAAGAGTCAGCCTAACACTTATGAACAGGGCTATGAAAGGAAATCTGGAATAGGATGATAATCTTCTTGACTGTAGTGCACAAGCCTCAAATTCCAACAAGGGAAGTCAATCTCAGGGAAAAGATTACTATGGAGTGCAATCAGAAAAGAATATATGGTGGTTGTCAGCATTTGAGCTTCCACAGGAGACGAATGATACATTGCGATGGTACCTTACCTGAACAGGCATCCCAAATGTCATATCATTGCAATCAAAAGGAGAAACTTTGCATGTGGAAGATGTAGGAACATTTACAGTTGAGTGGCACATGGCAGGTGATTTAAAGACATTGAAGTGTATGCTGGGATGCAAGCTAGGAGCAAATACTTTTTTTCCATGTATTTATTGCTACCATTCAAAATCAGAGTATATTGACCGCGGCAAAGCTTCAGGCAAGGTTGCAGCCACCAAGACGACCAAATCTCATGCAAAGGGCAAGAAAAATGTACAACCACCTTCAATGAGTACAACGCAAAACAAAGATCCAAAGAAACCTATGCAGTGGGTTAATGGCATCATGAATTGTAATACCAATTGTCCGCCTAATCGTGATCAAGAAGATACCTCATGGAGCCCTATATTAGAGATTCCACTTTCCCGTGTTCATATTTGCACGCTTCATGCTAGGTTACGCATAATGGACAAATTACTGAAGTTACATATCAATTATGCATGGAATATGGAGCCTGAACATCTTCGCAACGAATGCATCAGTAAGCTGGAAGATGTCCTTTCAAGCGTGGGGCTTCATGGTGGTGCTGTAAAGTTAACTAAGGATACTAAAAAGTCAGGACCGGGTCAGGATAATCCAAACAAAATATGCATGGGTGGGTCCAAAGCAAGACACCTTCTCTCAAATTACGAGGGGTACAATAGTCACACAAAATATGAATTATGGAAGGCCATTTGTGAATGCACCACTTATCGTGGGAATAATGCAGAGCTTGGTCTCAAGCGGGCAAGGCTGTGGGAGTCACTTGACAAAATGATTCAATTGCTAGAAAAGGCTCCACTTGTTGCTGAGGAGATTGCAAACTTAAAGACTGCAATACATACATTTACTCAGCAAATGGTTGATGCATGGGGAGAAACACATATCACCCACTATATGGTATTTACCTTTCTATCTATTTACTGATATTAATCGCCAAATAGTAAAATTTTGATATGATCTTTGTTGCAGCACATTATATTTGCCCACGCACAGTTTTTTCTCGACGAATATGGTCCAATGGCAATTTGGAGCACCCAAGGAATGGAGTGCTCTCATTAGCAAGATAAGGCAGCATACTTTAAGAACACGCGGCATGGTGGAGGTGGTAAGGAAAAAAGTAATGCCTTGCATGAGATGTTTAATTGGTTTTATCGCAGTTTGGGAGGTCGACGCCGATAGAAACCAAAAGGGTAGGTGTCATTACTACGAAGGGTTGTAAAAAATGTCAATCTCTACGAGCAATTGCATGGCGAGCATCAAGTGCCATGCATGGGATGCGTGAGTGGTTCGCGGAGGCGTATGGGTCGAAAATGGGTTCCATATTAAAAAATTGTAGCCTTTTTTAAGTTAAAGCTTTTTTTTTAATTTTTAGAGATTTTTTTTATTAATAAGTTTTTTTCAAAAACTATATAAACCTATGAAAGTGAGTTTTAAAATTACATTTTCACGTTCATTCACTCGTGTAAGTCAATGGATGGCTAGAACTAAGCACACTGCACGCAAAACTGAGAACCCAAACGTACTGTCTAGTGCACACAATTTGATACAGGCAGTCGCCATGGCACAGGCATTTCAACAAGTGCAAAAACGTATCAAAAAGAAGCATACGAGCATGGACAGAGAGGTAGAGACTCGACAGGAAGATGTACAGCCGGATGTGTTTTCAGGACTGGACAATATTGAGGATGTCTCCAAGCAGCCTGGAGACACCGACTACTTAGAGCCACGCGTACACCATTCCCCCGACCTCTCTCAGAGGCTGAGCAGCAGGAGCGTGTGCTGGAAGAGCAACAACGCCAGATTGATGAGGAGGCACATAGAAGAAGAGAGCAACAGCAAGCCCTACTCCCTCAGCAGCTAGAAGAGGAGCTAAGGGTCGCATTTGAGGAAGACCAGGAAGCACTTCTGTGTATTGAGCAAGAGTAGTATCAACAGGCTGCTGACTTCTATGAAGCAGAGGAAATAAGCCGTCTTGAAGAGCAGGATAGGCTCTTAGCACAAACACTACATGAGGAACTTGAGAGGCGTCAGCCCCAGTCTCCACCTAAAAAACAAAGAATAAAGATTCGTGTCAAGAGAAAGAAGGAACGTGCAAACAGGCAGCAAGAGGTGGAGATGGAAGAGGAGGATTGACGACAAGTAGAGGAGCAAAGGGAGAGGGAAAGATTGGAGCAGAAGGAGCAAAGGGAGAGGGAAAGACTGGAGCAGGAGGAGCAAAGGGAGAGGGAAAGACGGGAACAAAGAATTCAAGAGCACGCAGATTAAAACAAGAACAAGAAAAGAAGAAGGCAGAAGCAAGTAAAAGAAGACTAAATCTAGATCCAGCCGAGCAAGAAAGGTAAAAAAAAATTAGAAATGATAGACAACCATGGGAAGAGAGGTCGCATCCACCACCACCCCCTGTAGCCAACAAGAAGAGAAGATGGAAACCGGGGACCGTGGCTCTGCGAGAAATCAGAAAGTACCAAAAGAGCACAGACCCTATCATGGCAAAGGCCCCTTTTGCAAGATTTGTAAAAGAAGTCATCGACAAGTACAGTGACAGGTCACTCGGGTACAGAGTACGGCACTGGAGGCCCTCCAAGAGGCGTCAGAAACAATTTTGGTCTCTCTGTTTCAAGATTCGGTGCTGTGCCATGCTCACGCCAAAAGGGTGACCCTAAAGCCTGTTGACATGGCACTTGCACTATGTTTACATCAGGATAAAGCGCTCCATAAGGAAGGATTTATAGGATAGGATTAAGCTTTTAGGCGGGGGCCTTTGTGCCTTTTGTAATCTCGAACATTGTAATACATTTTTTTGAATCTATAAGATATTGTCAATGACTCGTTAACCAACGTATTCATTTGTTTCAACTGTGTTATAAAAGCAGACATTTCATTTCTTGTACTGTTGTTTGAATGGGTAAAACTGTTGATCATGTATTAAGAGCCTTAGTTAAACAAGAACAAAATTTATATTATTGATAAGGTGATTGTGAAACATTATCCTATTATACGTGGTATTGTTGTTGGCATTGAACAAAGGATCCTTACATAGTGCAAAAACAAAATTAAATTGAATTTATTTTAGGTCCAAAAAAAAGGCTTAAAGCTCAATGAGGCCTTGGAAAAGCTTAGGGACAAAAAAAAAAAGTTATTTGGGGCTCAAAATCACCTGGTGAAGTCTGGCATTAGATAGAACATTTTTTAAAAAAGCAACAGTTTTTCTTTTTTTTTGATGTTTCTAGGCAGAGTAATCATCAAAAAAAGTGCACACAATGCATTAATGTGTGAAAAAATGATCAAATGATGCCTGTGCACTACGGCGCGAATTTAAGCCTGTCCTAAACTTTGAAAGGTATAAATTCGCGCCGTAGCGCACAGGCTTGTTTTTTTCTTTTTTGTACTCTTTCCTGCATTATGTGCACTTTTTTGATGAAAAATATGCTTACAAACATCAAAAAACATTAAAAAATTTTGATTTTTTTAAAATTGTTCAAATTTTGTACTGCCAGATTTCAGCTGGATGTTAAGTGACATTCAAAGAACAAATATTTGATCATTTTATCAATGAAATTTCCTACACATTCACATGCCTGCCAAAAGTTTATAGGGCACAGTGCTGACATAACAAATAAACAAGAGAAATGGTTCAGAATTCTTAAAAACATTACAATTAAAAAAGTATACATTTTGTATTGATTTCGTAGAAAGAAAATTACAAGTTCCTGAGAAGATTTCTGAGAGCTTCTTTAGCTTTGTCACTCTGCGTGGCTTTCTCACCTAGGCTATTAGCTATAATAATAGGATTGGTTACACCTTTGGAGATTGATGTAGCACAATGGCTTAGCACATGGCCAGTGTAGTTGCCTGCAAATGTATACATAGCTGCCTCCCTGCTAATAAGTATACATAGCTGCCTCCCTGCTAATAAGTATACATTTGTTTGCATTATTTGCTAGCCCATCTTCGGTGAGAACCCCACTTAGAGCTTTACACTTGATGAGCTCTGTTTGTGCCTCCTCAGAGTATTCTAAATGGATTACTCAAATAAATGATGGAGAGAGGCTAGGAAGGTAATGAATCAGGGAGGTGTCTCGTCCATCGGATTGCACACGAACTCCACCTCCACGTGCAGCAAACTTGTCAAAAATATAAGCTTTCTACAAGAGAAAAAGATCAGGTGTTAGTAATAACTCACTTATAAATATGAAGGCACGACTTTGATTTAACCCCACCTCAATGTCATCATCACATTGGCTAATGCGTGGGTTGCATATGTCTATACTGCTTCCACGCTGCTCAACTGATGTATCTACATGCAAGCGCTTATGTGGTTGAAATGCTTCTTGAGGGACACTTTCATACTCTGCTGCTACATTTTCTATAGCAACAAGAGCATTGGGAACAATTTCCTCAATTGTACGTTCTGTATCATAACCTTGGAATGCTAGCGCTTTGGTAAGATCATGGTCATCAAAATCAATCTGTACACCTGCAGTCTGTTGCTCAAGTGTGTCTTCTTTGCAGAAACCAGACCCAATTGCTAATATGCTTAGGGCCTCATCCTCCCTTAACCCCAAGGATTTACAAATGTCATCAAGGAAAAGAAATTCCTTGTTATCCATGATGATGGGATTCAAAGTGGTTACATCCAACTCAGGGATCTCTTCCACAATTTCATCCCCTTCGAGGTCACGATGAGGCTCTTCATCCTCAGTTGACCCTTGTTGGAGAAGCACCAAGGCCATGGATGCTTCAGCTTCTTCTGAGAAAACCTCTTCCACCTCGCCTTTGGATTCCTTCACAAGAGCTACTTCTTTACTCACTGCCTTTCCCTTCTTTTTTTCTGTATCCCTGGCTTCTTGCAGAAATAGTGCTAACGTCATATCCCATGAAAGGAAGGTGGTGCCTACATTACCAACCTGCAATTCATAAACAGTGTCATCATCTTCGACCCTGTAATTGCTAGATGTAAGCCCTTTCAAAAATCGGTTGAGCCTGAATCGGAACGACTTGTCACCATGGTACAGATGCCTGATTAAGTCCACTAGAACCCATTTAGTGGTGGACTCAGGCAATTGCACGACATATTGTGCCACTACATCATTCATGTACTGGACGTGCTCTTGAAAAGCCTCTGCGTGAAGGTCTATAGTTTTCTGCATATCAATCACCCCCTCAAAAATGGCGATGTTCTGACCTGCACCTACTGAGAGCCCAATTTTCGCAAGCTTTGCGCGTAGCGACTTAGAGCTTGAAGCCATGGCGGGATATTGAAGGGAAATAGAAACTGCAAGATCTTAAGAATGAAATGAGCTTTATAGAGCAAAACCTATTCTTATAAAGCATTCCACTATAACATTTAATAAATTTATAGAACATACTTAAAAATTTTAAAATTAACAAAATTAAAATCCAAATTGCAGTGAAATACAGAGGACATTGGGGCTATGGTGCAATCAATAATTTTGTATTCAAAAGTACACCGCTACAAATTATCGCCAAAAATCACTCAAAATGTTACCTAAGTCTGCAACTTAACAGTCTTTCAAGCTAAGGACCCTAGGGGGCTCCAATGACACACAGAGTATATGTTTCTCTGACCTGTGACGCATGGGTTGATTAGAAACAACAAACTTGAATTGGTTCCTTACATTAAAGGACATGACAATACGATCTCTCAACTGAGCAAAATTCCAATCATCATTAACTACCACTGTATGCTCCTCTCCTAGGTGAACTTCAATATGAAGTTCTACCTCCTCCCTAGCATAGAGATCAGAGTCCAAAGCTTCCCATTCACCATGCGAGCATTTCCACCTTCTAATAGGGTACACCATAGTTAGATTTTGCTTGCCTATCTGATACCTGCATCTTACCATTGACATTACCACTGAGCACTTTATTACATCGCCCTGATGTTCTGCCACCTTGGTGGTCTAATCGCCTTTTAGAAATGTATCTAGAGCTTCAAAGGCCCCATCTTTGCTTATCCACATTGTTGGGGTGCGATGGAACTTGCCTGCTTTGAAAATAGCAATAAACACATGTAAAGGCATGAAAAGAGATACACTTATCCTGTGGGATCCATATGCAGCCTTTAGGCTTGACTGAATGCCATGGAAAATCCTGCGCTGAAAGCTCTCCATTATGGTGGGGTCTGGAATGGGCCATTCCGGGCTATTTAGTGCAGGAGGAGAAATTGGCTCAAGTGCTCCAAACCTTCCCCTCTGTGGCACAACATATGTTGCAGCAATGAAAAATACTCCTCTATTTGCAAGTTCGGAACTTGTTTCCCCAGCATACATAAGCCTACCTAGATCAACATGACATGCTTCGAAAGTCCCTGTAAAACATTCTAGAGGCTGCCATTCCACACATGTTGAAGGGAAAACATCTGCATACAATAGAATACATTGGAGTTCTTGATATTCACATAGTCTTCATGCAAGCATTTCTCTAAAGCAAAGAAACATTAAACAAGTTTTGAAACTTACAGTTAGTTGGGAACCGTGGTGAGTTCTCATCTTCAAGATGTATTTGGCTTGAGGTGTAAACATGTTGCACCTTGCAAGCCGCTTTCCATCCTTGTTGCAAACTTTGAATTCTAAGATCCTTCCTTTCCAGTGATGGCTTGTGGAAGCCATGTGTCTTCGAGGAACCTTGTGTGCACCCCTCAAACTGGGCTACATTGTTATCCACATGAACCGCTTAAAAACGGTAGGAATCCAATAACCTTCATCATCCTGTACTTTGGAAATAGCCATGGGCTCGATAGTGGATGAAGAGCCATAGATGGCCCAAATGAAAAGAAAGTGAATGTTAAGAAAGAGGAATCCAAATGGCTCATAAAACAACCTACAACAACTTAAGTGCAAGGTAGACCAAGAAGGCTTGTGGGAAGATGGGAGTTCCTAGTACTTCTTGTATAGAAAACTGTTTGCCTTCTTGCTTAGTGCACAATCCAGCAAGTGCACATAAGCCTGATTGTTTAGCAGCAAGCTTCTATGTCTATCGTTGGATTCTCTCTCTGTTTTGTGGGTTCCTGAAAACACTAGATGCTCTCTCTCTCTCTCTCTCTCTCTCTCTCTCTCTCTCTCTCTCTCTCTCTCTCTCTCTCTCAAATACGAGAACTGTTAATAGTGGCGTGAGAATTAAATAACTTTATATGAGCCCACGTGTGTAGTAATAACGGACACGTGTGATGTTGACAATTGTGTCCGTTATTACTACACACGTGGGCTCATATAAAGATATTTAATTCTCACGCCACTATTAATAGTTCTCGTATTTGAGAGAGAGAGAGAGAGAGAGAGACAAAGACAGATCCATCGAGCCACCGACAGCTTTGGTGTGTGTTTCTCTTGCACTATGATTTTTCTCCCTCCAACTTTTGAGGTGTACAGGTGTAAGAACCTCCCCTTCTGATCTTATAATTATTTCCCTCTCTAAAATAAAAGAAAGGTCCTATTTTACCTTGTTTTGGCCTCCTGGAGAGAGAAAATGTCTAGAGGGAGGTAATCCAAAATTGAGATATTTTTTGATATAAAAATCCTCCTAGTGTCTAAAATGGTTTCCCCTAAAATAGAAATTCAAAAAGAACTTTTCAATGTGCAATTGGAATTAATTGAAAATAGGTATAAAGGACCTTAGCCTAAGGGTCTAGATTTTTTGAAATTTTTGGATTATGGTCCAATTAAGGTTCCTATGGCCAATAAGATCAATCCAAGTGTGGGGAGGAGATAAATCCAATTTATAAAAGAAAAATACCCAAAAATGAGTAAATGCCCACATAAGATAAAGAGTTGACTGAGTACAAGGTTTATTAGTAGAAAACTATGAATATTACAAAAAAAATGAGAGATTTTGGGTATAATGATACATTTTTGACACCTTGGTAAGGAGAAAAGGGCTCGTCAAGGAGGCGCCTATTTCACATGTGTGGAGGAGTTTTAAACTCAAAAATAATAAGATATTTTTATCTCTCCTCTCTCCTAGATCAAACCAAATCAAAAGGGAGCTAAACTAGGTCCAAATCTTGTCCAAATTCAGCCAAACTAAACCTGGAAAATTCTAGAAACTAGTTGGACTTGGTTAGAGGCCTCCCTCACCTATAAATAGATCCTTAGCCCTTTGTAAAAGTATATGTGAACTATGCCATGCCAATATTATACTGAAATAATGATATTTTCTATTATCCTCTACAAATTGAAGAGATTGGAGCTTCTCTCTCTCTTCAACCTTCCTTGGAGTCTTCATCAACATACCAAACCAATTGATTGGTTGGGGGCCTCTCCATTGACTAAAGAATCAAGAAAATTAAGAGGTAAAGTGTGGCTTATGGTCTTTTTTCTTAAATCTCAAAATGTTTCTCACTTCTCAACCCCTCTAAACCTTGAGAAGCATTCAATTGAATGGCTCTTTAATGCAATTGGAACTCTCTAATGAATTCTAGTTGTAAGATTCCTCCCTCCGGCTTTTAAGGTGTGCAGGTGTAACAACCTCCCCTTTTGATCTTATAATTATTCTCTGAAATAAAAGAAAGATCCTGCTTTACCCTGTTTTGGCTTAGAGAGAGAAAATGTCTAGAGAGAGATAATTTAAAATTAAGATATTTTTGGATATAAAAATCCTCCTAGTGTCTAAAATGGTTTCCCCTGAAATAAATATTCAAAAAGAAATTTCCAATGTGCAATTGGAATAAATTGAAATCAGGTAAAAAAGGACCTCAGCCTAAGGGTCCAGATTTTCTGAAATTTTTAAATTAAGGTTCCTATGGACCAATTAGATAAATCCAAATGTAGGGAGGAGATAAATGGAAGAATAAAAGAAAATTCCCCAAAAATGAGTAAATACTCACATAAGATGAAAAGTTGACTAAGCACAAGGTTATTAGTTAAAAAAGAAGAGATATTTAGAAGAAATGATGCATTTTTGACACCTCAGTGTGGGGGAATTCCCCTCATGAAGGAGGTGCCTATTTGTGGTTGAGTTTTAAACTCACAAATAATGAGATATTTTCATCTCTCCTCTCTCCTGCTTCAACTAGATCCAAAAAGTAAGCTAAACTGACCTAAAAATGTTCAATAATTGACCAAACTGATCTGGAAAATTCTAGAATTAGTTTGCTTGGTTAGAGGCTCACTTTTTCCTTTAAATGAAACCTCTCTCTTTGTAAATGGTTAATAGTGTTTTATGCACTGTTACTCTACTCCACCCCAGAGCCAAAAACAGTGAATTTAATTCATTAGTTTTTGACCTTTCCCTCTTCAAAAGAATTGGTGGCCACTCTTGTTCCAAAAACGAGAGTAGATCCCCCAAACCATCAAGCCAAAGGAAAGCTCACAGAAATTCAAGTAAGCTAGAAATCCTACTTTTTCTTTATTCCTTTTAATGGTTTTCTAATTTTTATTTTCTTTAAAATGAAAAAAATGATGTTATGCCTTGTTGAAAAGGCTTTCCCCCTCTCTTCATTCTTAAATTCAGCCTTTCTTTATCCTAGATAAGTAATCAAATTGTTAGAATTAAACTTTTCATATTGTTTCTCTTTTAAAAGTGAAATTTGATTAGTTTAGAATGCTTTAAACCATTTGGGATAATTTTTAAGTAACTTGAGGATAGAAAAATTTGAAAAATGGTCAGCCATACAAAGGAGGTTATGGGGTGAAATTTTCTTAAATTTTGTAAAAAAAGTTTTATCTTTTATTATTCAAAAAGAGAAATCCCCCACCACTGTGTATTCTAAAAGTGTTATTTTCATTCTAGGCATAGAAAAATGCATAGTAGAAATATTTTTATTACAAAAGTGTTATTTCCATTAAGATTTAAATTCTATGCATAGAAAGATGCATATTGGTTATTTTTTTTATTATAAAATAGTGATTTTCATTAGATTTAAATTCTATGCATAGAAAGATGCATATTGGTTATTTTTTTATTATAAAAGAGTGATTTCCATTAAAATTTAAATTCTATGCATAGAAAGATGCATATTGGTTATTTTTTATTATAAAAGAGTGATTTTCATTAGATTTAAATTCTATGCATAAAAAGATGCATATTGGTTATTTGTTTTAAATTTAAATTCTACGCATAGAAAGATGCATATTGGTTATTTTCTTATTATAAAAGAGTGATTTTCATTAGATTTAAATTCTATGCATAGAAAGATGCATAAAGAAATTTATTTTTATTTCAAAAGAGTTATTCTCGTCAATTCTGATTTTATGCATAGGAAGATGCATAAAGAAATTTATTTTTATTTCAAAAGAGTTTTTCTCGTCAATTTTGATTTTATGCATAGGATGATGCATTAAGAAATTTATTTTTATTTCAAAAGAGTTATTCTCGTCAATTTTGATTTTATGCATAGGAAGATGCATAAAGAAATTTATTTTTATTTCAAAAGAGTTATTCTCAACCAATTTTGATTTTATGCATAGAAAGATGCATAAAGAAATTTATTTTTATTTTAAAAGAATTATTCTCATTAAATTGAATTTATGCACAGAAAGATGCATAAAAGATTTATTTTTATTTTGAAAGTGTTATTCTCCTTAAAATTAAATTTATGCATAAATAGATGCGTAAAGAATCTTTATATCAAAAATAAGAATTCTCTTATATTCTATAAATAGATGTGATAAGATGTGATTTGAATCAGATAGATGAGAATGAATAGAGAATGGATGTGATGAGAATAGAAGTGATGAGAATGAAAGGTAAATAGATGTGATGAGATGGGATGCGAATCAGATAGATGAGAATGAATAGAGGATGGATGTGATGAGAATAGAAGTGATGAGAACAAGAGGTAAATAGATGTGATGAGATGGGATGCGAATCAGATAGATGGGAATGAATGGATGGATGGATGTGATGAGAATAGAAGTGATGAGAATGAGAGGTAAATAGATGTGTGATATGTTATGCGAATCAGATAAATGTGAATGAATAGATGAGATGTGATGTCATGTGAATCAGGATGTAAATGAATGATATAGGATGTGAATGAATGTGATAACCTGTGAATCGGGATGTGAATGAACGATAAGGGATGTGAATGAATGTGTTAGCATGTGAATCAGGATGTGAATGAATGAGTTGTGATGTTAAATGGATGTAATAAGATGCGATGTAAACTGGATAGATGTTAATGTATGTGAAGTGATGAGATGTATGGGTAGATGCAAGTAGATGTGATCTGATGAGGATAAATGAGGAAAAAAGGGATGAGTTAAAAAAAGATGTGATTAGATGAGAATGGGAATATTTAGTGGATTGATGTGTGGCTAATGTGGATTGACGTGTGGATTGATGTGGATGAGTGGATAATGTGGATTGATGTGGATGATGTGGATGGATGTATGGATGATATGGATTGATGTGTGGGTAATGTGGATTGATGTGGATGGATGAGTGGATAATGTGGATTGATGTGGATGGATGAGTGGATAATGTGGATTGATGTGGATGGATGTATGGATGATATGGATTAATGTGTGGGTAATGTGGATTCGCGTGAATGGATGTATGGATGATGTGGATTGATGTGTGGATAATGTGGATTGATGTGGATGGATGTATAGATGATGTGGATTGATGTGTGGATTGATGTGGATGGATGTATGGAAGATGTGGATGGATGTGTGGATAATGTGGATGGATGTATGGATGATGTGGACTGGTGTGGATGATGTGGATGGATGTATGGATGATGTGGATCAATGTGTGGATGATGCGATTGGATGTGATTTGATGTGGGAATGATATGATGTGATAGGGATCGATTGATGTGTGGATGATGCGATTAGATGTGATTTGATGTGTGGATGATATGATGTGATAGGGATCGATTGATGTGTGGATAATGCGATTGGATGCGATTGGATGTGATTTGATGTGGGAATGATATGATGTGATAGGGATCGATGAAAAGAAAAATTTGTGGGAAGATGAGAAAAGATGGGGACTAATGTGAAAGGATGTGGAGTGATGAGAAAAAATGAAAATATTGTTTGAACTGTATTTGTATGTTTAAATGACTATTTTATGTCAAGAATGCTGGGGAAGCATTTTGACCGTCTTGTGAATGAGGTCGTGGAGACCTATCTGTTAAAGTTGCAACTGCTGACGGAGAGTCAACGGAGGACATCTCGCATAGCCAAGTCGGTCGAGGTCTTGACAGCCTCGGTTTTATTTAAATGGTGAGCTTCCGATACAGTGGATGAGGGACCAAGCAAGCGGCCTATGAGTGAAGCGCTAGGTGACCTACAAAGGATCCTAGAGGGTGCTGACCATACGGTGCTCGAGCTCTGGGTCACCGAAGATACCCACACGTATGTCGGGGAAGATATTGGAACAAGGAGTAAGAGTTGTTTTCTGAATTCGGGCATGGATCTGGTTGGTTGACCTTGCTGGTCCTCAACGGATGAGTCCATGGCTCTTTTATATGGATCCGTTGGTTTATCTTTCTGATCTTCAACGAAGATTCCATTTTGATATGTGAATATATTACCGGTTACTATGAGCTAGGAACTATCGAAAAGACCCCTGAGTGAACAGGTGGTGAGTGTTCTGGTTGCCAATGATGCCATAGGTACACCGATGAAGGAATGATTGGAAATAAGGATTCAACCGGAGATTTTGAGAATTGTGATCAGTGACACAATGGTTTCATTAAATGATTGTTTTAAAGATAGCTGATGCTGAGAAAAAGGTAATTTCATATTGGGTGTGTAAGTTTGGGTGTGTAAGTGGTATGACTAGTTTTAAGTTTGCATGAATATCCGTCTAGAGGACCTGGAAACTCTTTTCCCAGGTACCCGGGACAAAACCTAACCAAATTCTTAATTGGATCCCATCACTACAGTGGTTGGCCCATGGCACTGGATGGGGTTAGGCTCGACTGATAGATCCTTAAATTGAGACACAATAGATGAAGTAAATCCCGGACAAAAATTATTCTATGGAAAAGAATCAACGACTGTGCCTCTCAATGAGAAAAAAAGCGTTGGTCTCTAAGATCCAAGTGCAATCTTTTCCCTGATCTGACTTGGGACTTACGGGTTCGGTCAGATCAGTTCAGTTAGTTAAGGCTTTTGACTATGTTAGAGAAAAGTTATCCTGGAGGAATTGCCTGGATTTTCCGAGCAAGGGAAGTTTTTCCAGGTTCGATTTTCGAAGAACCGATGGATTAGTCTCTTGTCTGGATATCCATGGGCCCCAAGTGTGGGACCCTGCCCCGCGTAAGAAGTGCTACTTCCGCTGCTAGCACCCCTGAATTCGTTGCGCGGTGGGCAGAGGGACCTCACAGCAGGTATCAGAGCAACGGGTGGTGAGCGTTCTGGTTGCCAATGATGCCATAGGTACATCGATGAAGGAATGATTGGAAATAAGGATTCAATCGGAGATTTTGAGAATTGTGATCAGTGACACAATGGTTTCATAAATGATTGTTTTAAAGATAGCTGATGCTGAGAAAAAGATAATTTCATATTGGGTGTGTAAGTGGTGTGACTAGTTTTAAGTTTGCATGAATATCCGGCTAGGGGGCCTGGGAACTCTTTTCCCTGGTACCTGGGACAAAACCTAACCAAATTCTTAATTGGATCCCATCACTACAGCGGTTGGGCGGTTATTTTTTTATTATAAAAGAGTGATTTTCTCATTAGATTTAAATTCTATGCATAGGAAGATGCATAAAGAAATTTATTTTTATTTCAAAAGAGTTATTCTCATCAATTTTGATTTTATGCATAGGAAGATGCATAAAGAAATTTATTTTTATTTCAAAAGAGTTATTCTCATCAATTTTGATTTTATGCATAGGAAGATGCATATAGAAATTTATTTTTATTTCAAAAGAGTTATTCTCATCAACTTTGATTTTATGCATAGGAAGATGCATAAAGAAATTTATTTTTATTTCAAGAGAGTTATTCTCATTAATTTTGAATTAATGCATAGAAAGATGCATAAAAGATTTATTTTTATTTTGAAAGTGTTATTCTCCTTAAAATTGAATTTATGCATAAATAGATGCATAAAGAATCTTTATATCAAAAATAAGAATTCTCTTACATTCTATAAATAGATGTGATAAGATGTGATATGAATCAGATAGATGAGAATGAATAGAGAATGGATGTGATGAGAATAGAAGTGATGGGAATGAAAGGTAAATAGATGTGATGAGATGGGATACGAATCAGATAGATGAGAATGAATAGAGGATGGATGTGATGAGAATAGAAGTGATGAGAATGAGAGGTAAATAGATGTGATGAGATGGGATGCGAATCAGATAGATGGGAATGAATGGATGGATGGATGGATGGATGGATGTGATGAGAATAGAAGTGATGAGAATGAGAGGAAAATAGATGTGATGATATGTGATACGTATCAGATAAATGTGAATGAATAGATGAGATGTGATGTCATGTGAATCAGGATGTAAATGAATGATATAGGATGTGAATGAATGTGATAACATGTGAATCGGGATGTGAATGAATGATAAGGGACATGAATGAATGTGTTAGCATGTGAATCGGGATGTGAATGAGTGAGATGTGATGTGAAATGGATGTGAATGAATCGGGACGTGAATGAATGAGATGTGATGTGAAATGGATGTGATAAGATATGCGATGTAAATTGGATAGATGTTAATGTATGTGAAGTGATGAGATGTATGGGTAGATGCAAGTAGATGTGATCTGATGAGGATAAATGAGGAAATAAGTGATGAGTTAGAAAAAGATGTGATTAGATGAGAATGGGAATGCTTATGAAATGAATGTGGATTGATGTGTGGGTAATGTGGATTGACGTGTGGATTGATGTGGATGGATGAGTGCATAATGTGGATTGATGTGGATGATGTGGATGGATGTATGGATGATATGGATTGATGTGTGGGTAATGTGGATTGCCATGTGGATTGATGTGGATGGATGAGTGGATAATGTGGATTGATGTGGATGATGTGGATGGATGTATGGATGATATGGATTGATGTGTGGATAATGTGGATTAACGTGAATAGATGGACAGATGATGTGGATTGATGTGTGGATAATGTGGATTGATGTGGATGGATGTATGGATGATGTGGATTGACGTGTGGATTGATGTTTGGATGATGCGATTGGATGTGATTTGATGTGGGAATGATATGATGTGATAGGGATCGATGAAAAAAAAATTGGGGGGAAGATGAGAAAAGATGGGAACTAATGTGAAAGGATGTGGAGTGATGAGAAAAAATGAAAATATTGTTGGAACTGTATTTGTATGTGAAATCTGTTTTTAAAAATGACTATTTTATGTCAAGAATGCTGGGGAAGCATTTTGACCATCTTGTGAATGAGGTCATGGAGACCTATCTATTAAAGTTGCAACTGTTGAGACGGAGAGTCAACGAAGGAGGACGTCTCGGGTAGCAAGGTCAGCCGAGGTCTTGACCAGCCTCGATTTGATTTAAATGGTGAGCTTCTGGTACAGTGGATGAGGGACCAAGGAAGCAGCCTATGAATGAAGCGCTAGGTGACCTACAAAGGATCCTAGAGGGTGCTGACCATACGGTGCTTGGGCTCTGGGTCACCGAAGATACCCACACGTACATCGGGGAAGATATTGGAACAAGGAGTAAGAGTTGTTTTCTGAATTCGGGCATGGATCTGGTTAGTGGACCTTGCTGGTCCTCAACGGATGAGTCCATGGCTCTTTTGTATGGATCTGTTGGTTGATCTTGCTGATCTTCAACGGAGATTCCATTTTGATATGTGAATATATTGCCGGTTACTATGAGCTAGGAACTATCGAAAAGGCCCCTGAGTGAACAGGTGGTGAGCGTTCTGGTTGCCAATGATGCCATAGGTACACGATGAAGGAACGATTGGAAATAAGGATTCAATCGGAGATTTTAAGAATTGTGATAAGTGACACAATGGTTTCATTAAATGATTGTTTTAAAGATAGTTGATGCTAAGAAAAAGGTAACTTCATATTGGGTGTGTAAGTGGTGTGACTAGTTTTAAGTTTGCATGAATATCCGGCTAGGGGGCCTGGGAACTCTTTTCCCTGGTATCCGGGACAAAACCTAACCAAATTCTTAATTTGATCCCATCACTACAGTGGTTGGGTGGTTGGCTAACCCACGAGATTGGATGGGGTTATGGATCCTTAAATTGAGACTCAATTCTGTTATGGTACGATAGATGAAGTAAATCCCAAACAAAAATTGTTCTATGGAAAAGAATCAACAGTTGTGTCTCTCAATGAGGAAAAAAGCATTGGTCTCTATGATCCAAGTGCAATCTTTTCCCTAATCTGACTTGGGAATTACGGGTTCGGTCAGATCAGTTCAGTTAGTTAAGGCTTTTGACTACGTTAGAGAAAGTTATCCTAGAGGAATCACCTGTGCTTTCCGAGCAAGGGAAGTTTTTTTGGGTTCGGTTTTGGAAGAACCGATGGATTAGTCTCTTGTCCGGATATCCGTGGGCGAGGCCCCGAGTGTGGGACCCTACCCCGTGCAAGAAGTGCTACTTCCGCTGGTTCTAGCACCCCTGAATTCGTTGCGCGGTGGGGAGAGGGATCTCACACTAGTGATAAATCTTATAAATTTTACATTTATGCTTAAATTAGAATGTTTTTTAAGCATATCTCTCTCTCCCCCAAAGAATGGTCATTCCTATGACCTATTCTATATTCAAATGATGCTTCTCATGAAGCAATTCTCAAATCTAAAAGTGATTTCTATACTTGTCAAATTTAAGGCCAAAGAAGTGGCTTTTTAAAGCTTTTATGCTCTTTAATTTATGAAAAACTTGGGAATCAAGTCCATAATTGGATATTGATCCAAATAATAGTTATTCTATTATATGGTATTACTAAACTTTATGCTTTCAAAATTATTGAAAATTATCAGTAATAGCAGCGGAGCTATGGCAAAATTTCTGAAACATTAACACATAAATCATTTTCATTCATAATACGAAAAGAGGACTTCCTACTATATTCTAAGATTAATCATCCTAGGTTAATTGAAAAATTCTCATCATGACCATGCAAAAATTGATTTTAATGTTTACGCATAAATAGTTAATTAGAAAAAAGAAGAATTTCTAGTAATTCATTTTTATGATGAAAGAGGAATTCCCACCATATTTGGAATCCAATCATTTGAATGAGAAAAGTGGAATTCCTATCATATTGAAATTATTGGATATTTTATTTAAATTCAAAGATAAATTTTAGATAAATTTATTTTATCTATGAGAACTAATTAAATGGTAAAAGAGGAATGCCTATGACATTTGGAATTCCATCATTTAGATGGGAAAACAGAAATTCCTAGCATATTGAAGTTATTGGATATTTTATTTAAATTCAAAGATGAATTTTAGATAAATTTATTTTATCTATGAGAAATAATTAAATGGTAAAAGAGGAATTCCTATGACATTTGGAATTCCATCATTTAGATGGAAAAAGAGAAATTCCTAGCATATTGAAATTATTGGATATTTTATTTAAATTTAAAAATAAATTTTAGATAAATTTATTTTATCTATGAGAAATGAGGAATTCCTATGACATTTGGAATTCAATCATTTATATGGGAAAAGAGAAATTCCTAGCATATTGAAATTAATGGATATTTTATTTAAATTCAAAGATAAATTTTAGATAAATTTATTTTATCTATGAGAAATATTTAAATGGTAAAAGAGGAATTCCTATGACATTTGGAATTCAATCATTTAGATGGGAAAAGAGAAATTCCTAGCATATTGAATTAATGGATATTTTATGAATTTATTTTATGAGAAATATTTGATGATGATAAAAGAGGAATTTCCATGACATTAGAATACGATGCAAAAAGAGGAATTCCCATGATATTTGAGGTCCAAGAAATTAAATGAGAAAAAGAGAAATTTTTAGTATAATTCAATTTATTGGTTATTTATCAAAGTGGAAATATCGGTAGAATTGATTTCTGTAAATCCCATAAATTCTTTTATTTAAAAGAGGAATATTAAATATAATTCAATTGAGGAATTGAGAAAGAATATGAAAATAGTTGTCGAGAAAAAGAACCTTTATCTAGGCCAAGCAATTGGCAGAAATTTAGAAAAAGTCCCATTATCGGTATCAAAGTAGTAAAAACTACTAAATGGGAATAGGATGTGGAATGGATGTGATAAGATGTAACTGGGATGTGATAAGATGTAAATGGGAATAGGATGTGGAATGGATGTGATAAGATGTAACTGGGATGTGATAAGATGTAAATGGGATGTGATAGGATGTGAATGGATGTGATATGATGTAAATGGGATGAGAATATGGATGTGAATGGATGTGATATGATGTAAATGAGATAGGATGTGAATGGATGTGATATGATGTAAATGGGATGAGAATATGGAAATAGTTGTCGAGAAAAAGAACCTTTATCTAGACCAAGCAATTGGCAAAAATTTAGAAAAAGTCCCATTATCGGTATCAAAGTAGTAAAAACTACTAAATGGGAATAGGATGTGGAACGGATGTGATAAGATGTAATTGGGATGTAATAAGATGTAAATGGGATGTGATAGGATGTGAATGGATGTGATATGATGTAAATGGGATGCGATTTTTAAGTGGGGTAGGATGTAAGATTCCTCCCTCCAGCTTTTGAGGTGTACAGGTTTAAGAACCTCCCCTTCTGATCTTATAATTATTCCCCTCTCTGAAATAAAAGAAAGATCATGTTTTACCTTGTTTTGGCCTGGAGAGAGAAAATGTCTAGAGGGAGATAATATAAAATTGAGATATTTTTGGATATAAAAATCCTCCTCGTGTCTAAAATGGTTTCCCCTCAAACAAAAATTCAAAAAGAACTTTCCAATGTGCAATTGGAATTAATTGAAAATAGGTCTAAAGCCTAAGGGTCTAGATTTTTTGAAATTTTTGGATTATGGTCCAATTAAGGTTCCTATTGGCCAGTAGGATCAATCCAAGTGTGGGGAGGAGATAAATTCAATTTATAAAAGAAAAATACCCAAAAATGAGTAAATGCCCACATAAGATGAAGAGTTGACTGAGTACAAGGTTTATTAGTAGAAAACTATGAATATTACAAAAAAAAGATATTTTGGGTATAATGATATATTTTTGACACCTTGGTAAGGAGAAGGGGGCTCTGCAAGGAGGCACCTATTTCACATGTGTGGAGGAGTTTTAAACTCAAAAATAATAAGATATTTTTATCTCTCCTCTCTCTTGGATCAAACCAAATCAAAAGGGAGCCAAACTAAGTCCAAATCTTGTCCAAATTCAGCCAAACTGAACTTTGAAAATTCTAGAAACTAGTTGGACTTGGTTAGAGGCCTCCCCCACCTATAAATAGATCCTTAGCCCTTTGTAAAAATATATGTGAACTATACCATGCTAGTATTATACTGAAATAATGATATTTTCTATTATCCTCTACAAATTAAAGAGAGCTTCTCTCTCTCTTCAACCTTCCTTGGAGTCTTCATCAACATACCAAACCAATTGATTGGTTAGGGGCCTCTCCATTGACTAAAGAATCAAGCAAATTAAGAGGTAAAGTGTGGTTTATGGTCTTTTTTCTTAAATCTCAAAATGTTTCTCACTTCTCAACCCCTCTCAAGCTTGAGAAGCATTCAATTGAATGGCTCTTTAATGCAATTGAAACTCTCTAATGAATTCTAGTGATAAATCTTATAAATTTTACATTTATTCTTAAATTAGAATATTTTTTAAGCACATCTCTCTCTCCCCTAAAGAATGGTCATCCCTATGACCTATTCTATATTCAAATGATGCTTCTCATGAAGCAATTCTCAAATCTAAAAGTGATTTCTATACTTGTCAAATTTAAGGCCAAAGAAGTGGCTTTTTAATGCTTTTATGCTATTTAATTTATGCTTTTTAATTTATGCCAAAGAAGTGGCTTTTTAATGCTTTTATGCTATTTAATTTATGGAGAACTTGGGAATCAAGTCCATAATTGGATATTGATCCAAATAATAGTTATTCTATCATATGGTATTACTAAACTTTATGCTTTCAAAATTAATAAAAATTATCAGTAATAGCAGCAGAGCGGAGCTATGGCAAAATTTACACATAAATCATTTTCATTCATAATACGAAAAGAGGACTTCCTACCATATTCTAGGATTAATCATCCTAGGTTAATTGAAAAAATCTCATCTCATGACCATGCAAAAATTGATTTTAATGTTTATGCATAAATAGTTGATTAGCAAAAAGAGGAATTTCTAGTAATTCATTTTTATGATGAAAGAGGAATTCCCACCATATTTGGAATCCAATAATTTGAATGAGAAAAGTGGAATTCCTAGCATGTTGAGTAAAAGAGGAATTCCTATGACATTTGGAATTCCATCATTTAGATTGGAAAAGAGAAATTCTTAGAATATTAAAATTATTTGATATTTTATTTAAATTCAAAGATGAATTTTAGATAAATTTATTTTATCTATGAGAAATATTTCAATGATAAAAGAGGAATTCCTATGACATTTGGATTTCAATCATTTAGATGGGAAAAGAGAAATTCCTAGCATATTGAAGTTAATGGATATTTTATTTAAATTTAAAGATGAATTTTAGATAAATTTATTTTATCTATGAGAAATATTTAAATGGTAAAAGAGGAATTCCTATAACATTTGGAATTCAATCATTTATATGGAAAAGAGAAATTCCTAGCATATTGAATTAATGAATATTTTATGAGAAATATTTGATGATAAAAGAGGAATTTCCATGACATTGGAATACAATGCAAAAAGAGGAATTCTCATGATATATGAGGTCCAAGAAATTAAATGATAAAAAGAGAAATTTTTAGTATAATTCAATTTATGGTTATTTATCAAAAGTCGAAATATGGGTAGAATTGATTTCTGTAAATCCCATGAATTCTTTTATTCAAAAGAGGAATATTGAATATAATTTAATTGAGGAATTGAGAAAGAATATGGAAATAGTCGTCGAGAAAAAAAACCTTTATCTAGGCCAAGCAACTGGCAAAAATTTAGAAAAAATCTCATTATCGGTATCAAAGTAGTAAAAACTACTAAATGGGAATAGGATGTGGAACGGATGTGATAAGATGTAAATGGGATGTGATAAGATGTAAATGGGATGTGATAAGATGTAAATGGGATGTGAATGGATGTAATAAGATGTAAATGGGATGTGATAAGATGTGAATGGGATGTGATAAGATGTAAATGGGATGTGATAAGATGTGAATGGATGTGATAAGATGTAAATGGAATGCGATAGGATGTGATAAGATGAAAATAAGATGCGATAAGATGTGAATGGGATGGCATAGGATGTGATGTGATGAAAATGATTAGGGATGAGATGTGAAGTAAATGGATGTGGATGTGGATGTGGATGTGTATGTGAAGGAATGGATGTGGATGTGTATGTGAAGGAATGGATGTGGATATGTATGTGAAAGAAGGGATGTGTATATGTGCAAAAGAATGGATGTGGATGTGTATGTGAAGGAATGGATGTGGATATGTATGTGAAAGAATGGATGTGGATGTGTATGTGAAAGAATGTGAAGTGATGTGTATCTGAAAGAATGAGATGAGATGTGTATGAATAAGACATGATGTGGATGTGATGTAATGTGGATGAGATGAATGGGATATGATGTGGATAGATGTGATGTAATGTGGATAGAATATATGGGATAGGATGGTGATGAGAATGAATGTGATAGATATGAATGAATGTGATGTGATGGATGTAAATGAAGTGATGGACATGAATAGATGTGATGTGATGTGAATCGGGATGTGAATGAATGAGATGTGATGTCATGAGAATCAGGATGTGAATAAATGAGATGTGATATCATGTGAATCAGGATGTGAGTGAATGAGATGCGATGTGAAATGGATGTGATGTGAATTGGGATAGATGTGAATGGATGATATGTGATGTGAATGATATGTGATGTGAATGAATGTGATGTGATGTGATGTGAAACGGGATAGATGTGAATGAATATGATGTGATGAGATGTGGATATGGGTAGATGCGAGTGGATGAGATCTGATGAGGATAAATGAGGAAAGATGTGATGAGAATGGGAATACATATGAAATGAATGTGGATTAAGTAATGTGGATTGATGTGGAACAATGTGGTAAGACGAGAGTTTGTTATAGAAACTATATTTATGACCTGTTTTTAAATGACTGTTTTATGTCAAGAATGTTGGGGAAGCATTTTGACCGTCTTGTGAACGAGGTCATGGAGACCTAACTGATAAAGTTGCAACAGCTGACGGAGAGTCAACGGAGGACGTCTCGCGTAGCAAGGTCGGTCGAAGTCATGACTAGCCTCGGTTTGATTTAAATGGTGAGCTTCCAGTACGATGGATGAGGGACCAAGGAAGTGGCCTATGAGTGAAGCGCTAGGTGACCTGCAAAGGATCCTAGAGGGTGTTAATCATACGGTGCTCGGGCTCAGGGTCACCGAAGATACCCACGTGTGCGTCGTGGAAGATATTAGAACAAGGAGTAAGAGTTGCTTTCTGAAACCGGGCATGGATCTGGTTGATTGACCTTGGTGGTCCACGGATGAGTCTATGGCTCTTTTATATGGATCTGTTGGTTGATCTTGGTGATCTTCAATGGAGATTCCATTTTGATTTTTATAAGTGAATATATTGCCAGGCACTATGAGCTAGGAACTTTCAAAAAGGCTCCTGAGTGGACAGGTGGTGAGCGTTCTAGTTACCAATGATGCCATAGGTACATCGATTAAGGAATGATTGAAAATTAGAATTCACCTGGATATTTTGGAGGATTATGATGAGTGATTCTATGGTTTCATTAAAAGATTGTTTTAAAGATAGCTGAATTTGTGAAACAAGCAATTTCATATTGGGTGTGTAAGTGGTGTGACTAGCTTGAACTTTGTATGAAAATCCGGCTAGGGGCCCTGGGAACTCTTTTCCCTAGTACCCGGGACAAAACCTAACCAAATTCCTAAATGGATCCCATCACTACACTGGTTGGGTGGTTGGCTAACCCACGGGACTGGATGGGGTTAGGCTGGACTGATGGATCCCTAAAATAAGACTCAATTCTGTTATGGTATGATAGATGAAGTAAATCCCGGATAGAAATTGTTCTATGGAAAAGAATCAACGGCTGTGCTTCTCAATGAGGAAAAAAGCGTTGGTCTCTATGATCCAAGTGCAAGTCTTTTCCTTGATCTGACCTCAGAACTTACGGGTTTGGTCGGATTAGTTCAGTTAGTTAAGGCTCTTGACTACGTTAGAGTAAAAATATCCCATGGAGGAATCGCTCGTGCTTTCTGGGCGAGGGAAGTTTTTCTGAGTTTGATTTTGGAAGAACTGAGGGATTAGTCTCTTGTCCGGATATCTGTGGGCGAGGCCCCGAGTGAGAGACCCTGCCCGTGCAAGAAGTGATACTTCCACTACTAGCACCCCCGAATTTGTTGCGCAGAGGGGGCAGGGATCTTTCATGAACACACTCATGCACGCACGCACATGCACACGCATACACACACACACACTCATGCAGGAACACACAGAGACACACACACTCTCATGCACACACACACATGCACGCACACAATGAGACATACACACACACACACACAAGGAGAAACACATACAACACATACACATCCAGTAATGCTATAAAGAGAGTGTGTGTGTGTGTGTGTGTGTGTGCGTGGTTTTTGCGATTTGGCACGATAAGGTGCTTTGAAGCCAAACTAAAGAGCTCTATCGTGCCAAACCACACACACATATACACTTACATGACATCCACAAATACACACACACACGCACACACACACACACAGATAGAGGGAGTGGGAGGCAGCAAGAGAGAGAGAGAGAGAGAGAGAGAGAGAGAGAGTAGCGAGAGAGCGAGAGAGAGGTATTTTTACGGTTTGGCGCGATATGGCGCTTGCATGTCTAAAGCAAGTTTGATATCATGCCAAATTGCACTTATTATTATAGAGGCCTCGCTGGTGTGCGGTCTAACATAGGACATACAGAAACACACACACGCACGCACGCACGCACGCACGCACGCACACAGAGGCAGAGAGAGAGAGAGAGAGAGAGAGAGAGAGAGAGAGAGAGAGAGAGAGAGAGAGAGAGAGAGAGAGAGAGAGATTGTGTTATGTCTCTTTCTACCAGGATAATTGGTAGATCATGGCAAGAACAAAGGCCACTGCAAGGAGACAGGATAAGGGGCCTAGATTGGCCGCAAAGGCTGCCTCTCAGAAGAAGCCAAGGAAAGGAAAACCTATCCATATTCTGAAGCAGGCCAGAACAAGGAGATTTTCATAGAACTTCTACATTGTGAGGGAGATCAAGAAGGCGCACAATTGGGTAGAGTTATGTGTTCCCAAGCTCCCTTTCTAGAGGGTGTGCAGGTCTATATGTGAGAACTAGAGCCTATCCGTAAGGTGGAAGACGATAGCCTTGCTCTGTCTACAGGAGGCTGCTGAAGACTTTCTTATAGAGTACTTCGATGATCTGTGTGTTGTGTGTGCCCACGCACATAGGATGACTATAATGCCCAAGGATACTGAGACACTGAAGAGGCTTAGGTGGAGGTATAAGAAGCTTCTACACCCTACAGAGCTTATAGACCCAAAGATGAAAAACATCCTCATGATTCCACCAGCAAGAGCTCCTCAAGATAAAATAAAAATTATAAAGATTACACATGATATTAACACAAGAGCTAGGGCAGAATAGGAGGCCAGACGGGAGGAAGAGCAAAAGGCAAGAAAAGACAAGGATCAACAAGTAAAAACGAACCCAAAGAATCTCCAAGAACAGTACATCAAAGAAACAGAAGAGTTCGAGTCAGTCAACCTGGAGATACTAAGGAGCTTGCAGAGGGGCATTTTTGTCTTCATGAATATGGAAGATGGTGAGCGTCAGCTCTCTCTTGACATCGTGGATGTCAGAACTTTGATGGATAGGACATCACAGATCACAGATACTATCCTATACGTCTGCTTAAAATAGGTATGCGAATTGCATTTTCTCATGATATGGTCCTTCTATCTTTAGTTCTGCCCTTTTTCCTCAATGAGTTACCCTTGTTTTTGCAGTTTAATAAAGTACCAGCTTCCACGTGAGAGCCACTCTGAGGTGTTTATTCTCAATTCTCAGCTGGCACCATTGCCAAGAAGAAGGAGTACTTCCCAGCAAGAGATTCAAAAGTGGTTCACCTATTTGAACATGCTGGAAGTTACCGTATTAATTTTTCCATACGAATCAGGGTATGTTACTCCTCTATCTTGTTAGTTATATGCATCTAATAGATAGGGGATGCCTTAATTTTTCCATACGAATCAGGACTTCTATGTTTAATTTTTAAAGCTCTGTTGATTTGTTAATCGTCTTGTTTTAAGAAATGAGAACCTTGATCAATTACTAGCTTAGTGGACATCCAAACTGTGTAATTATATTCTCATAGAGAACTTAGCAACATCTAATGCACAATTTGTCTTTAGAGGTTTTTGCCTCCACCATTTTGTCACATAATCTATATAGACTAATATATATATCAGTTTGATCAAAATCAAAAAGGAGGATTAATAGAATCCACAAAATCAATACCCCAGTTCTCAAAAGCACGCATGCTAAGATTGGCATCAATGGAGTAGCAAATTGTACCAACTCACTGACATTATCACATTTTCGACAATAATGATAACTATCCTTATAAAAGATTGGCCACACCACCAATACCCTATTAAGGAGTACCTTTCATGCTGTCATCTCACTCGAAAAATGTCCTCCATATGGTTCATCATGTAAAGCTTTTAAAATGATGGGAAATTCATCTTCTCTCATGCATCATTTAATAGATACACCCTCCCTTAAAAAAAACTTATATAGATAACCACCAAATAAACTATATAAACGAGATTTTGGCAGCAAGTGATTCCACCAAAATGGCGAGCGCTTTTCTCTCTCTCTACTCTCTCTCTACTCTCACTCCCTCACTCTCGCACTCTCTCCCTAGGACCCTCTTTCATTCTCTCTCAATCTCACTCTTACATCCATGCTCTCCCTCTCTCTTTAAACCCCCTGTCTTATTTTCTATCTCTTTACACCCCCATGCTCTCCCTCTCTCTTTAAACCCCCTGTCTTATTTTCTATCTCTTTACACCCCTATGCTTACTCCTTATCCCTCGATGGAACTCATAATTACTATGCAAGGTACAAGATACACCCCTCTCCTCTCTCTCTCTCTCTCTCTCTCTCTCTCTCCATGCATGAAACAATTATAGCAGATTATGTCATGCAAATTATAATTGATTATTCAAAATATCAATTTAAATCCTCAATATAAAACCCACAATTACAAGTTAGACTATCCATTGCAGGTGTGACTACTGCAGAGGCTTCCTCACTCACACACGAGGCACTTCGGTGCTTTTGGATTCTTCTGGTTGAGAGACATCCACCACATCATGTTGTGTATGAGCCTTCTTAGAACGAGTTTTAGGAGCCATCTTCTACCCTCATGTAAAGGCTAATCTAAAAGCACAACACACACAACAACACTTGTTAGGCTCTTAAAAGACAAAACACCAAGATGATCAAAAAAATAAATACGAAGGAAGGGGGAGAGAGAGAGAGAGAGAGAGAGAGAGAGAGAATATGGCAAGGGGGAGGGTTTGGGAAAGGAGGCTGCAATGGAATGAAGTAGTTTGTAATGGGTTTGCTCTATATTTATAAAAAATAATAAGGATTAATAAAAATTAATAATGATTAAAAACCCTAATTTAAAATTAATAAGAATTAATTATGATTAAAAATCCTAATTTAAAAACCTTAATCATCTAACTCACTTGCGGGCTTCTCACGCATAAGCTCTCCGATGAAGCTAGCCTCGAATACTTCACGAAAGCCAAGATCCAACGGTGGATGCGTTGCCTCACGAGAACTAATATCTCCTCGATTCGTGTCGTCCTTGGCATACTTAGGATAGGCCAAAGGAGTCTTGTCATCCTTACTTGAGGATCCATTGATAGAAGAAGTTGTGGCAACGGAGAGTTGCAACTTAGATCACATGGGGTGATCTCTACTAGTGAGCCTTTAGATGAATTTTTGCACATGGTTCGGAGAGCCACATAGGCAATTCTGGCTTTGTGTGAGAATAGCATCAAAGAAGAGGGTCTTGCTAGTAAGATGGGTCCAAGAGTTAGGAGAAGTAGGATGGGACAAATGAAGAAGTTCTAGAGAGGACTTCACCACTTGCTAGTGGAAAGGACTACGAGACAGTGGCTAGAAGAGGCACATTGTGTTACCTAACACTTGTGCATATGATGGGGTTTTCTTGGATGAGATACAAAAGACCATGGGTGGAGAAATTTACCCAAAGAAGAGGATAAGTGCACACATGCATGGTGTGGTGCACACCCTGGAGCCTAGGGAGAGATGGATTTCAGTTACAAGCCAAATGCTTCTTTTGGAAGACGAGTTGTCACTAGGTCAATAGTGACCACCTAGAGTTGAAGAAAATCAAGTACATGGGGGATTAGCTACCCCATGGAATTGAGATATCTAACTAGAGGTGTTGTCTTATGGGGGAAGCATCAAAGTTAGCACAAAGAACCTGAGCTATGCCGAGATGGCATTGTGATAGCCACTAGTATAAGAGTGTGCTAATCATGTAGCTTAGTAGCACTATGGAGAGGCTTGGGAGCCTAGGGTGTTACAAAGAAGGATATCCATTAAACTCCTTGGCTTGACAAATGCTAGATGAACGTCGAGCCTAAATCATTCCTTAGACTTGTGTGACTCTATAGGAGGGGGTCTTGAATCGAGTGGGGGAGTATCCTCTCGTTAATCAAGGTCGCGATATGTGGCTAGTGCGTTTATGATGCACGCAAGCTTGATGTGCGATGGAGCGCGCATCTCGCCGACGACTCAACGAATAGAGCAAGCATGCGGAGACCATGCCATGATATGGAGTTCGGGGCATGGTCAGGATTGCATCGAGTTGTGGTCATGAGCATGACTCAAGATGGTTGACGGTCTCGTGGTGTGGGACGTCAAGTGGCCGAGACAAGGGTGCTGGCCCCACAAAGGTGTGCTTCACAAAGAGAGTGTGCAAAATTAGTTTATAATAAGTTGCCAACATTGGGTTTCCTTGGACCGACAGCTCTTGGTGGACGACGATAAGCACGACTATTTTACCTAAAGGTTTCTGTGCTGTGTGTGGATGATAAGCATGACTATTGTACCTGCAGGTTTCTCTGTTGTGTGTGGTGGTTCCGCAGATTGCACAATATGGGGTCAGCTTATAGTCCTCCTTAAGTACAACTCATTGGAGAACTTGGTACACCAAAATTTAGAATGAAATCCAAATCCAGTCCCACCCGCACTTCCTCCGGTAAGCTTTGCCAATACTGCCACCAATAGTTGTTCATCGACTTCCCTATCTAGCTTCTGGCTCCGCTGCTTCCGGTTCTAGCGCTTGGAATCTACATCCGAATCCAAATCTCATTCCGCATATCCAAAGTATCCTCCACTTCCTGGTCATCATCTAAAGAATCCGAGTTGGACTTATGCTTTCCCTTCTTTGATGTATGACTTGACAAACTATGCTTAGCACGTCGGGCGGCTTCCACCAATGCATCAAAGCCCCCGACTGTAAGATCCACCAAAGCTTCAATTTCTTGCTCAATCCCTAAACAAAACATTCTCCCATTAAAGCTTCAGTAGGCCAATCTGCAGTATCCACCCGACTTCGAAGAGTATGAAAACAGGCTGTATAATCCTCCATAGGCAACTGCTTCTTTTCCACCCGTTGACAAAGCTTATCCAGCACTTGATAAAAGGTTTTATCCTTCCGGAATCGATGAAGAAAAGCATTCCGAAGGGCCTCAAAGGTAAGAAAATGATTGGGACCATATTGAGCATGTCAATTGATTGCTTCGCGCCATCAAAAGTGCCGCTAAAAGCATTGCACTTGGTAACCTTGGAAACTATGGGTGGCATACCATTAGCATGCCAGATATTTTTGAAATTGGTGACATAAGTAACCGGATTTGCCTTTTCCTTGCCATTGAACTTCAAATACTTCAGTGTTAAAACCCTAAGATCTCTCTAGATAATTGTTATGCATAAACATGCATAAATCAGGCATAAACTCAACCACCCGACCACCCCCAATCCCAAGGGATGCACACATAAATTATAAATGAAATACGTCATACCTCTACCTTGATGTCCCATACCATCAAGAGGTATAACTCCAATCCAATAGCATGTAGCTATAGTGTGAAATGGTAGGTGAGTAGATATGGACCTCTACACAAGAGACCATAGCCTAAGCCTCACAGCCCCCAAGCCTGAGTGTGCCCCATGCCCCTATTATATAGGAGGGCCCTCAAGTGACTCTTGACTCTCCATTTCCCATGTGTGACCCTTGGATGCCTGACCCTAACCTTAACCCTTAAGGTTAGTCCTAACCCATGCTCCACTAGAGCTTGTTCCCATACTCCCATGCTCACAAGCCTAATGTGGGTTAGCCTCCTAGTATATGCATACATAATGCGCATATAACATAGCACACATAATGTACATATAACATACTTTCCCTCTCTCAACACATTGCACTCTTGCAAATAAAAAGAAAGAGAACTGCGCTGAACAATCTCAACCGACTCCCAAGTCGAATCCTCTATTTCCCTATCTTTCCACCTAATTTTAATCTTAGGGATTAGTCAACTAGAAAGTTTCCTTTCCCTGAATTCAAGTACCTTATCAGGTTCATGTGGAACATAAGATAAATCTTTGACTTCAATGAGTTCTTGAGGAGTAACTGTGTAATCCTCACCTCCCAGTTTCCCTTTCAATCTATTGATATAAAAGACTGGATGAACTCTATTAATTGGAGGTAGTTTTAGTTCATACGTGACCGTGCCAATTCGATGTATAACTCAAAATGGACCACAATATCTAGGAGATAAATTCGAGCATTTTCCTTTTGACAAAGTCTGAGAATCTTTAGGAACTTTTAAATAAACCAACGCTCCTGGTTCAAAAGACCGAAATGAGCGTCTCCTATCAGTATAAAATCGTGCTCTATCCTCCTGAGCACTCCTAATAGAATCCCAAGCTTATGTCAGTATTTCTTGCATATCACACAAGAAATCCCTCGATGCATTAAGCTCGATGCCCTTAAGACTAACATCAATAGGTGCCCTAGGTTGATACCCATATATAAGTATGCATGGACTAAAACCAATAGCCGTATATTTAAAACTGTTATAGGCAAATTCCATCATTGGAAGATATTTTTCCTAATATGATGATTTTCTAGAGACATATGTACGAAGCATATACTCTACAATCTAATTCATATGCTCTGTTTGCCCAGTAGACTGCGGATGATCAAAGCAATTCACATTCAAAGTAACTTCCTCGTTGTAAACCATTCGGAATAAAGTAGGAAAACATGGCATTATAACACTAGGAACCAAGGATTCATCGGCACCCCGACATACCCACATCTTCTCATGGAATTATCGGTGTCCCAAGTTACCCATATCAACATAGAGAGTCATCAGCGTCTCGATGATTCGCATATGTCCATCGGTAAAGCATCAAGTAGATTATATAAATCACCTAAAGTACGGAACTAGAGAAAGAAATGCCAACAAAGGAAAAATCCAAATTTCCTTAATCCGAACGCAACAAGATAAATTTGTTGAACTCTAAAGAAAGAGATTTCAACAAGTGAAAATGCCAACGAGATTACACTCATCAATACATGCAGACTATAGATAAAAGAAGTTTATCTAAAGAATGCCCACACTATAACTTCTAGTGAATTTAGAAAATGAGATTGTCTTTGAATGTTGAGGTCAACATGCTAAGTGATGTAAGCAAAGCAACAATCTTGAGCCCAAATTATCCCATAAGATAATATATGTGAGATCACTAGCGTCCCATATACCACCATGATACCACCCATACATACCTTAACAATTTAAAACTCCCTAGTATGCCGTCTAGGAAATATGAATAAAATCCTGTATAAAAGGAATAAAATGGCCTTATCCCAGACTTTCACATACTAAAACTTGTCTCTATATACCTGAGACTACATCAAGGAATAACTCCTTCCGAGTACATCATTAGAAAAGAATTTTGAATTATTGGCGCCTTTCTAATGATAACTACCCAAAAAACACAATAAAGTTGGGGTAGAAAAATAACTCACCTAGATACATAAACAGCTAGGTATCTGAGTTGGAATATGTACAAGAGTATAAGCAATATACTCCAAAATTACGTGCAAAAAAAAATGAAGGCAAATGCTACCTTCAAAGCACATAAAATTATCCAAAAGATCAAAAGATCCTTATAAAACCATGGATAAAAGCATAGAAGCTTCTCAAATCCATGAAAACCATAGTTGATCATAAAAATCAATGCATACCATCTAATGGCCATTAATCATGCCAAAAGAAGCATTAAAATTTTGGTGGCCAACTCATCAATCCGAAGTATATGAACGTGGTGTCGTTCAAGCAAAACTCCAAAGTAAGCAAGTGAAACACATGTGTGTAACACTCAATAAAAAACCCCTAGACACAAGTGATCTAGGTAGAACCTGATGAGTCCAAATAAAACTTGGAAAACATCCAATAAAATCCACCAAAACAAACCAATCAAACTGACCCATGATAGAATTTGTCTTAGGCTTAAGAAATTAAGCACAAACCACACTTAAACAAGTGCAAAATAAATTATCATGGAAAAGTGTCAAAGGTGAAACACACTTTGAACGCAAATTATAGCCATCAAAAGAAATTAAGGAACATGTCCAAAAAGAATGGCTAAACAATGGTAAAACATCGTTCAGAATTAATCGAAACAAAAATATCTACTAATACGAGGTATAATCGTATTAATAATATGCAAATAACCCGCATCTATCTAATGTCAGCACATGAGAAAACGTACTTCAACATTAAATAACCCTCGAAAATATTAAATTCTCGAGAAAAAGAATTATCATGATTTTTTTCTAATTTTTCCTAATTTTATAGGGTCTCAAAATACAATAATTTTGAATTCCACCAAACCTATCTTATGGTATTCCAAACCTATATTTTTCCAAAAAAAAATTAGCAATTTAATTTGCCAAAATACCATTGATATTTTATAAATACCAATTTCTAGGATTTCTAAAAATAATTTCTAGAAAATTCCTAATTTTTCCTAAGAATCCCATCGTTCACGAAATTTCCAATCCCGCCCGACAATTCTCAAATCCAATGAAAATTTACAGTTTTAATGTATTTTTTAATTTTTGGGTCAAAAATATATTTTTAAAGGAATTTGAATGGTTACGGGCACCCGAATGGACACACCACATGCCAAACATCAACCCCACATTTTCTCGAAATTTAAAATAACCTTTGTCTAATTTTCAAGAATTTTTTAAAATTTTTAATTTACCCCGAACGCATAAGAATACGAATGGAATTCCAATGGTTTTCCCAGAATACGGAAAGCCAATAGTTTCGAGAAAATGAAAAGACAAAAAAAATCGGAATGTGTTTCCGGAATACGGAAGGTCAAAAGATTTCCCGGAATTCGGAAAGCCAAAAGGTTTCGGGAAAACAGAAAGCCAAAAGGTGGAAAACGGCGGAAAGCTAAGAGTTTTCAAGAAAATAAATTCTAGAAATTTTCAGAGAAATTTTTTTCTCAAAATTCGGATTTCCCTCTCTTTTTTAGGCTTTTTACAAGCTTTTTTTAAAACAATTTCAAAAGATCTATTTTTTTTAATAAAAAACTCATTTTTTTAAAAATAGAAATAAAAAACAATATTAATAAGCTTAATCAAAAGCTTATGTAAATTTTTTTGGGGGGGGGCGTTTTTTTCTGTCGGCGGCGGTTGCCCCCCCCCCCCCCTCCGTGCCTGTGCGCAGAAAATATCAAGGAGAGGAGAGAACCTCTCCTCTCCATCTCCACTCCTTCTCTCCTTTCCATCTTCACTCCTTCTCTCCTCTCCATCTTCTCCACTCAATTCGCCCTCCTTCTCTCTCTGTTATTAACAAAGAGGTTAACCTTAATTAATCATTTGATTAAAGTTTTTAATTAAACTTTTATTTAATCATAATTAAACATTAATTATAATTAATATTTAATTTAAAAAATCCTTTTAAAAGGAGTTTACATGGCAGGAGAGGAAAAAAGACGAGAAAATCAGAATTGAGAGGCAGAGAGGTCCCACACACATGAGAGAGCATTTCATGCATCAACATGCTATCCCCTACTGCATTTTAGTAGAAAATCGACAAAAATTTATCGCATACCTACGGAAAAACCCACGAAAATGTATAAAAAATACATTTTTAACTATAAAAATGCTCTAAAAAATTAGGAAAAAATTTTAAAAATCCTAAAAATTTAGGGAATTCATTCTACCAAAAATATCCACAATAAAATATGTGGTATTTTCGTAAAAATTTCCATTAATGCTTACATTAAACCATAAAAAATAGGAAAAAATAGCATTAAACTCATGAAATTTCCCCGCAACGTCGATTCATCCATTGAATAGTAGTAACACGCGTTCCAATCACCATATCGACGATCCACGTGCAAATCATCAACACAAATCAATAAAATAATATTTTTATTAGTAAATATTAAAATTTACTACAAAAAAATTATCAAAAATTATAAATAATCAACAACAATTAATTAGAGATTGCTCTGGTACCACTGTTAAAACCCTAAGATCTCTCTAGATAATTGTTATACATAAACATGCATAAATCAAGCATAAACTCAACCACCCCCGAGCCGCCCAAGGGATGCACACATGAATTATAAATGAAATACATCATACCTCTACCTTGATGTCCCATACTATCAAGAGGTATAACTCCAATCCAATAGCATGTAGCTATAGTGTGAAATGGTAGGTGAGTAGATATGGACCTTTACACAAGCCTAAGCCTCAGAGCCCCCAAGCCTCCCTTGAGTGTGCCCCATGTCCCTATTATATAGGAGGGCTCTCAAGTGACTCTTGACTCTCCATTTCCCATGTGTGACCCTCGGCGGATGCCTGACCCTAACCTTAACCCTTAAGGTTAGTCCTAACCCATGCTCCACTAGAGCTTGTTCCCATGCTCCCATGCTCACAAGCCTAATGTGGGTGAGCCTCCTAGTATATGTACACATAATGTACATTTAACATTCAGGGACACCCAATGAGCCATTTTGATAGGTGACAAAGCGGTAGCACGAAGGCCCAATGGGACCGAAGTAGGGGTAGCAGCGCCGAGACCCACGAGGAGGAGACTAGAGACTAATAAATTCCATGCACAAACAAGGCCATCCAGGTGGTCGGGATCACTTCTAAATTCTTTGTTGCTGGAATTCTCCTCCCAGGCATCTCCAAGATCTAAATTATACTGGCTAGCGTCGTTTAGGGGATTATCGTCAGCCAACGCGAGAAGGCGAAGTCTTTCTTGAGACGAGCGGCGTAACATTGCGTCCAATCAGTCATCCAGACTATAGCAAGAAGTTGAAGGCTTTCCTGATGAGCGGTGCAACATTGCATCCGATCAGTCATGCGGGCCGTGCAGATTGGGAATCATACCCTTGCTCGTCCTAGAGAGTTTCCAGATCTTCTAGTTCCTGTTTAGTATCTAGATCAAAGAGCACAGGCATGCTACTTAGTAAAGGGAAAAATTGACGAAAATCATCAAACCACATGGCACGGGGAATACAGTGTAAAAATTGATGGCAGCAATAACCCGACCCATTTGAAAAGTGAATAGTTTTGAATTCAGTGCGATCAATAAGACCCCAATAACTAGCTAATTGGATGGCGGCGAATTCAACTGGACAGTGATCAACGTATGAGAGTGCATAGGCATCAATAAGACCCCAATGGCTAGCTAATTGGATGGCGGTGAATTCAGCGGGACAACAATCAACATATGAGAGTGCATAGGCATCTACGACCATAATCCCGACAAAAACAGGGACATAACCCGACGATGCCATATTGCGATGGATGATTTCGACATTGCTAGTCTCAAAAAGGCTAGACACAATTATCCGCTTTGTTTGGGAGAGGTAATCGCTCAACCGGTGAAAAATCCACGCATGAAAAAGAACATGCAAACAAACAATCAGAACCAAGATACTCAAATAGAAATCGTATACAGCAGGATCGCCAAAGTGTTGGAGGAAAAGCCAACGTATACATTTACACATATTAAAGCATCACAAATACAGAACATTAAAGATAATAGTACAATCAAAGAAATAAAGAACAAGTAATCGGCAAGCCATCAGTAACTACATATATTACTGCTGCTCTGAATGAATAAATGAGTGAATACATAACAGTGCACTTTGTGCCTTAAGATGTTAAAATGTGTGGTACAAAATGACACATACATTCAGTATGTTGATTGAATTCTCATGACTTATTCGATGGATAAATGGTAAATAGCTAAGGATAAATCTATGGGTTAACATTAACCATCTTTTGGGTACAACTTCTTGAGTATATTACCCCAGAATCTAATTTATGATCTTGTGTGTAAGACCATTTTTATTAATTTATCTCTTTTCTGTCTCTAACTTTATGACATTTTTAATAGACAACATGGGTTTCTATGGCCTCAATAGTTTTACGTGTATTTGAGCATATCCCCTTATTGATGAAAAATTCAATCTCAATGGGGTCAAGGTGCATTCAAGGCACAACTTAGTCAAGATTTTCAGGTAATTCCACAAACACTCTACATATTAGTCACAAATTTAATTCTAAGGTCATTCTAATGTCAAAGGTGCACTTATAAGCACAAAACTTCTAGGGATCAAAATTATTCATTTTGTGCAATATCTCTAGGGTTTAATATTCAACTACATTTGTGTGAATTTCTAATTTAATTTACCAAATTCAATTTGAAATGTGCACCTCCATGCACATGTATTTTCTTATTTTTTCTCTCACTAAAATTTCCTAAGCAAGTGCATGGAATTTGCACATTTATGCACATGCACTTCTTTCTCTTTTTGTTTCTATAATCCTATTTTAGACTTAATTTTAGGCCCTTCTAAATACATGTGCACCTCCATGCACATGTATTTTCTTATTTTTTCTCTCACTAAAATTTCCTAAGCAAGTGCATGGAATTTGCACATTTATGCACATGCACTTCTTTCTCTTTTTGTTTCTATAATCCTATTTTAGACTTAATTTTAGGCCCTTCTAAACTTAACTGAAGCTCACCTACATGCATTAATAATTTATTAAACCATGGGTAGACAATAACTAAGACTATATTTAGGGTCACTTTAATTTACCATGCACCTTAGGCTAAACTGCATAAATTATTCCTAGCCACTCTTAGGATAAGAAAAAAAAATTAAATCAATCCTAAACTATGAATTCAACCCTTTCCCCTAGGTTGAAAAAAATAACCTAAGCTTGCACCATAGACTAAACTTAAAATTTACCAAAAATCTAGACCTTGGGTTAATTCTGTATTACATTCTAGATTCTAGAGCCTATGGTCAATCATTTATAAATGGTAAGCTTCTATTTATTTATTAATCTCTAAAAATATTCTAGAGGGTCAACATCATCTAAAATGGTGGATTTACACTATTTTAATCAATTATATATATATATATATATATATATATATATATATATATATATATATATATATATGGATGGCATATAGAAAAGAGATATATGCATCCTTAAAAAATGTAATTTTCTGTTCTATGTTAATGGCGCAAAGAAAAAAAAAATTATAAGAAGACATAAATTTCCCAATACTTGAAAACAAATAGAGAAAAGGCACAATTTATACTAGAAATTGACAAAAGAAATGAATTAACCCAACACCTAGGCTTGAGATTTAAATTTGTATGTTGCAATGAGGTTGCAATAGACTTGACTTGTGAGAACTCTAAATCACCAAGAATAGAGGCTTGAGATTTGAATTTTTATGTTATAGTAGACTTGTGAAGAACTCCAAATCACCAAGAAAACTAACAAGTTTTTCTCCTTGATTTCAAGGTCCTAGACTAGCTTGAATATGATGTAGATATACACAAAAGGCTACTACTACCTTGCAAGTACTGTAACTAGGCATTTACTAGGCAAAATAGCATCATAATGACTCTCAAAGTTTCCTAGAAACATGCATGGAGTAAAAATGAAGGGGAGGGGCCCTTTAGATACTTTTTTCACTCTACCTAGTCCCCCACATGCATGTAGTTTGCATGCATGTAGTAAAAATGAAGGGGAGGGGCCCTTTAGATACCTTTTTCACTCTAACTAGTCCCCCACATGCATGTAGTTTGCATGACTCTCAAAGTTTCCTAGAAACATGCATGGAGTAAAAATGAAGGGGAGGGGCCCTTTAGATACTTTTTTCACTCTAACTAGTCCCCCACATGCATTAGTTGACCTAATGCTTTTCCCAAGTTAACTAAAGCAAATCTCATTCAGAGCATCATGACTTATATTATGATAAGTATACATGACATCATCTTAGAAAGATCATCCTTTGAGAACAACAAGAAACAAGAACTAGCAAACAAGGAATTATGCCCCCATGAACATTATCTTAGAAAGACCATCCTTTGAGAACAACAAGAAACGAGGACTTTAACATGTATAAATGGTAGAGAGTGTACAACAAAGAAACATGCCTACACCTTTACTCACATTGAAGGCCTTTGTAAAATCTGTCTTGAACTAAAGGTATGAACCTAAGACCTAGTTCTGTTGGGGTTGGGCCAGCCGCCGCTACCCCATCAATTCATAAGCCAATACTTTGGCTAGCATTTGAATGCCAAAGTTTGTCTTTTATGGATGGCACCCTTGAGAAGCCTCTAAACGAGTCTAAAGTTATTGGCTCTTCCCCAAAAATAGAGAACTCTATTTGCTTCATGCACAAGCTAATATAAGCAGATCTCTCTCTCTCTCTCTCTCTCTCTCTCTCTCTCACACACACACACACACACACACACACACACACACACACACGAGAGTACTAAAATTTTAACATGCCATAAGGGTAGGTAGAGAGGCATGGGCACTACCAATGGGCTATAACCAAGGACGCCTCTATGTTAAGCTTGAGGCAATATTATAGTGAGGGTTTTCTTTTGACAAACACCCTTGCCCTTCAAAAAGGATGGTAAATATGGGACCAAAATTTTGTTTACACATTAATTTATTAGTTGTAATAGTAAAACCTTAGCAGGTAATATATTAATTGATTTTTGCCTTTCTAGTGTAATTTTTGACGGGCTTTAAAAAAATTAAAAACGTCAAAAACAAACCGAGTTTGAGCCAGAATGGTGGGTCCGGACACGGTGTGAAAGCCCACCGCCTCCACAGCCAACGATCTTATTCATCTTCACATTAGGAAGGCTCTGAAGCGGAGGAGGAGCCGAGGCCCGAGAGTTCACAGGTTTGGTTTCATCATTTTTCTGACTCTGTCTGCAAGCTTGCGTCTTCTTTACTTTCCATAAATTGAAGATCTTACACCAGATCCAATGCTTTTTTTTTTGGTGAGTCTTGATCAGAAGAAAAACCTGCTAAAAGTTTGATCTATCAAAGGCGATCATGTCTTGTTAATTGTGATATCTAAAGAAATCAATTCAATCGAATGTTAATCAGATCTTAAATGCGTAATTAGAGCCCCTATCCCCTCCCCCCCGACACACACACGCACGAACGCCCGCAAGCAGTTCTAGTCTTACCCTCGTCCTTTTGGCAATCAGAGCTCCAGTGTCGGTTTTCTGGTTTTGCACATCCATCCAATCCCAGCATATCTTATCAGTAGCAGATCCCAGTTGTCCGGATCAAATGGCCTCACCTGGGAGGAGAACCAGATGTCTTCTTTCAGTGATAGTTCTTGCTTTGTCGTATTGCATTCCAGTTGCCCTAGCAGGCATTCACCATCTGTCAATCAAAGATGAGACCCGGGAATTGATCGTGCTTGAACAGTTTGGTTTTACCGGAACTGGACACCTTGATCTTGATGTCAACAATGTGGAATGGTCCAATCCAGGAGATGTGGCCCTTCAGAACAACTACCTGGAATTTATGGGATTCTTTCTTGCCACGGAAGATGACTGGGTACAGGTCATTCGTGAGCTTGAGCAGAAGATCATCGGGTGTGTGCTGCAAAGCCGCGCGGTTCAACGCTTGTTCACATTCCACGAGTTCAGTGGTGCAGGGCCACGCCACTTCAATAACACCTATCCGTCTCCCGGAGCCAATCGCTACATGCTCATGTTCGCCAACTGTGTGCAGGGTGTAAGTGTGTCAATGGCAGTTAGAACCTCTCTCTATAACTTGGAGGGTGACACTAAAGACTTTCTCTCAGAGGGGCAGACTCAGCTTCCAATGCTCTACTTTTGCTTCTTTTGGGTGTATGTTACACTTGCCGGTATCTGGGTTTTCATTTGCATAAAGCAGAAGTTAACTGCACACCGGATACACATTCTCATGGGGGTGTTGGTTGTGTTGAAAGCACTTTACATGTTCTCAGAGGCCGAAGATAAGTTCTATATCAAGAAAACTGGTACTCCACATGGCTGGGATGTTGCCTTTTATGCTTTCAGTTTTCTCAAAGGTGTGATGCTCTTTGTGGTGATCGTGCTGATAGGCACTGGATGGTCATTTCTCAAACCCTACTTACAAGGGAAGGAAAAGAAGGTCCTCATGATTGTGATCCCCTTACAGGTCCTTGCCAACATAGCGACTGTTGTGATTGGAGAAACGGGCCTGTCTTACAAGAATTGGCTCCCTTGGACACAGCTGCTCTTGCTTGTGGATGTTATATGCTGCTGTGCCATTCTATTTCCCATTGTATGGTCAATCAAGCACCTTCGTGAGGCTGCCCGCACCGACGGCAAGGCGGCCAGGAATCTGGTGAAGCTGACCCTGTTCCGGCAGTACTACATTGTGGTGGTGAGCTACATTTACTTCACGCGAATTGTGGTGTTTGCCTTGCAGACTGTCACTTCATATCACTACACATGGGTCAGTGAACTGGCAAGGGAGCTGGCCACTCTAGCTTTCTATGTCTTTACTGGCTACAAGTTTCGCCCTATTCCCCACAATCCGTACTTTGTGCTGGACGAGGAAGAGGAGGAAGCAGCGGCTGAAGAAGCGCTGAAAGATGATGACTTTGAATTGTAGCTCCCTTGAGATGAAATGTGGTTTATGTACGTCCCTTCTCAGCTGACCAGGTTAGCTTGTTGTCATTGTAACCAAATGTTAAGAGTAGCTTAAGCTGGTTCAGACAAACTAGCTACTTATGAGCTTGGGCAAGTGCTAGCATGCAAGCATTTTTGGTGTATGCATTGTTTATTGAAGTCCACTAGGTATTCAGCAGCTACCATAACTTGGGAAAAAAACCTTTCAAATTGCTATCTTCAGTTTTGTTTTTTTAACATTTGAAAATGCATTATAATATTAGCCCCGTTGAGGCAAAATAAGCAAAAAAAAACTGTTGCATACATATTGACCCCTCTACCCTAGTCTGTGTTTGGTTTTGTCTTCCTGCTGTTGGCTTTCTTTGAGTTGGGTGGCTGCTTGACGTCTCTAACATGCTTCACTATTCGATCAATGCAGCCTTTTACATGATTAGTGTTGACAGGAGGAATGCATGATGCTAAGCATCAGCTTTAGCATCATTGTTTCTCATCTCTACATATACAGGAACTGCAAAGTTTATGCCAGCAACTGTCCTTCATATTGGAAGCATAAATTTGGTGTTAAGGAATTGAGTTGACAGATGAAGAGAAGGAAAAGTTCCTGGACTCAATTTTGTATAAAAGCTAGCGTGGGTCCGAGCTCTGATCAACCCAGAATTGGTATGCATGTTAAACAGATGAGGTTGCAGAGGATCTCGTGTTCTCTCTTCATTGATTTAGCTACTGCATGTTGCGATTTGCACCAATTGGTTTCATAAACAAGAGTGGGTGGTGGTGGTGTGTGAGTGGGTGGGGGGGGGGGGGGATGTGTGAAGGGCGGGTTTGGGCTTCATTGGTTTATCATCTCTCCAAAGTTATTTGCAAAGTTTGGTGCTTGGTGCTGCAGTAAGAACATCCCATGACGAGCTCACACACGACTAGTGCAGGAAGAACGTTACTGGTCAGTTTGAACAAAATTAGTTTCAACAAACAAAAGCTCCAATAAGGACATTGGGCTTCTAGAGAAGTCCCACCGAAGGACCTACCTAATGGCTGCTATTTATCGGTGACTATTTATTCGGCATCTTTACCGCTATAAATTGTTCGTGAAGAGTGTCTGGGAGTTTGTCGATTTCTTCAGTTTGTACAAATACTCCTTTATTTCATTCCAACTTGTCTTCATAGCTTTCCTTCTTTTCTTGACCCTATAGTAACTCCTGCAACTTTTGATCTTGCTTCTTTATCTCCCGAAGGTACTCTGTAGGATCATTATTTCTTTCTTCAGATTGTGAGTTCTTAGCTTGAGCTCTTCAACTTCTTGTTCCACCTTCTGCTTGCCTGTTTGCTTTTGTAGTGTGTGCTGGACTTGGTCTGTTCTTGTAGCTTTAGAGTTTTCTTCTTATGCTCCTTGGTCTATAGAGTTAACTCTTCTTTCTCCCTCCTAGCAATTGTCCTTGGATTATTGTCTGCTAAATTTCTTGTCAGTGTGTTTATTGCCATCGCTGCTACTTCCTGGCTAAGCTCTGGTAGAAAGCCTTGCCAAACTTCCATAAGGAATAATTCCTTTATTTTTGGGACGGGATGTGATCATTTGCTTTTCCTGCTCTTCATTGTTTTCTCTGATTGCTGATTGTTCTGTCATTTTTCTTATTCTTTTCTTCTTTCTCATGTTTGTTACTTCGTATCTTTGGTGGGTTACTGTTCATGATTTCCGTTTGGTTATATTGCTTCCTTCATTTCTTCTGAGGATTGATCTTTCTATCTGTCTGCTCTGCCTCTTTGACAATCTTCTAGTCCTAGAGACTTTTGGTTTTTATCTTTACCATTCTTGTCTGCTCGTAGACTTCTTTTTGCTAATTGGCTTGGGGAATTTTCTCTTCTCTTTTGGCTTTATGTTGACTGCATTTGGCTAGTTCATACTGCTTCTAAATGTTTGCTTCTGCCGGTCCTCTGCTCCTGCTGTTTTTCTTACCTTATTGTCATGTGCTTAATAATTTTCCACCCAATTCTAGCATCTTCCATTATATTTTGGACTTGGGCCTGAATAAAGCTTGATGTCGACTATTCATGTTGGTGAATAGATTTTGCTGCTTTTCTTGTTTGTTTGGTTATGCTTGTGATCTATTACTGCATTTTCAAATATTATGTGCCAATGCCCTCTGCACAGTACGAGTTCTTAAGTTTTTGGATTTGTTGCATATATTTTTTCAGATTCTTTTAGAGTATTTCTGCAAAATTCACTTATCTCCCCCTTGTTTCTCCTAGGACCTACTGTAAATCTTGCTTACTATTTCCTAATTCTGTAGAAATCATATTCTACTATAATTTTCATGTTGATCATAAGTAACACATGTTGTAACATTTGATTTGGTATCCCAATAAGTTAATTATTTGATCTATTTCATTAGAGATGATGTGATCATTGATCTTAACTATGCTTCCATGATTATTAGCATGTCTGTAATCTGTGATAAACAAATTTACTTAGCAATAATCTCCTTTGATATAGAAATTTTATGTCCCCTATCACTCTGTGCTTCAAAATTGTGGAGAGCTATGGTTTCACTTTACCTCACAAAAAGCACTCAACTTTGCTTCCTTTATCCACTGTTTGAAGCTGCTTACTGGATCTAACTCTGTGTATCCATCTCTAAGTTTATGCGTCTGCTAGGGTTTGTTACAGAAAATTGGACTGAAGGTGAAGGAAATTAAGAAGATGCAAAAAGGTAAATAGAGAATAGTGGTTTTGTCTTCATGCTTTCTTCCTTTTTCACTATGATGATGGCATCCTTTGATCTTGTTGGTCCACATGTCAATTAGAGTTATATTACTTTGCACCTCTCATGAATTGTTGCGAGTTATATTTTCTTCTCTTTTTAGGCCGTACTGGATTATGCTTGTTCTTGCCATGATTGCTTTCTGATCCAGTCCTTCATGATTGACTTATTCAAGTGGTTAATCTTCATTATGTAACTGATCTTTTTCCTGTATTTCTTTGAATTATTCTTGGGTATCGTAAAACTTGCTGCTCTTCGTGCTTGACAAGGAAAAAACTCCAATGGATCAACCTAGAGTCCCCTAAGGCTACCTTGTGTTCGAGAAATCTCAAGTTAAAAATTCCCGAAAGTTGGGCAAAAGAGTCTGATCTAGATTTTAACCAATACTTGAGCAAGTGGTTCAGTACAAAATCATTGTGTGGGGCCACCATTACTTGAACGCAAACTTGACCCTAGAATTTGGCCAAAACCTAGTCAAGAGGGTGACAACTCCTTTCACACCTTTCTATAGGTGGAAGCACTCAAAGCATGGACTCAACTTATGAAAACCATTGAGCTACACTAAGTATTGCTTAATCCTTTAATAGAGGATTCAGATAGAGACTCTGATACAATGACTATGGAGCATGTTACTTTATTCTCGGTGATGACCTAAAACTTGATTTATCTTGAAATTTTATTGTGTGATTGGTGATGACCAACTTAATTTAGCACGGAATTTTATTGTAGCAGGAGTTGCACATTCGTTATAAAATTGTAGGTCCTAGCTTGCCATTGAGTGAATATAAGTACCAACCTGAAGATATTGGTGGATTTATTGCTCCTTATCCTCCTGAGTGAGTGTCCCAATTGGCTCTTAGTTACAAGGGAGACATCGAATTCTAAGAGACCTCCTACACATGACGTTGAAGATGCATGTTGAAGATCTAGCTAAGCTTGAATCAAATTCAAGCCAATACTCAAATGTAGAAACTTGTCATGGACTACCCAAAGTTATAGTAAACAAACTTGGACACTATTTTGAGGGTGATAAACTAAATGCCATGACACTATTTTGAGAGTGACGAACCAAATGCCATGATCCCCATGGAATGCAAAGGAAAAATGGTTATAGAAATCTTGTATGGTGGTGTTGGTGTTAGCACTATCCCAGTCACTATTGGGAGACCACCGCAGGAAAAGATGAGCTTAGCTTGCTGAAGAAAACACGGCCACATCAATGGGAGTTCTCCAAGACATTAAAATCAAAATATTTAGACTAATCTTCCTACACACCTTTGTGGTTATGAATTTTCAACATGTTAGGCCCTACCAAGTCATACTCGGCGGATGCCCATACATGAGAGAAGCTAAGCTAGTGTATGATTGGGACGCAAACAACATCTACCTCCAAAAGTAGGGCCAAACATTAAAGAGTAAATTCGTATCCAGAAGTTCCATCCCATGGGTAGATATGTGCTAATCCAAGAGTTAGACACCATAGCTAGAACCACATCGATTAATATAGGTCAGAGTGTGAGCATGCTAGCAAGAAGTGTGCATCACTCCTTGATTGAGAAGATGCAAGGGATTGGATGGAGGTATTAAAAGCCAAAGATGCTCTCCCAACCATGCTTAGCACTTGATCTAAAGATCTCAATGGCAACAAAGTTGCTTCCCTTTACACCATGAGTGTCATATCCAAAGACCAAGGTAAGAAAATATGTGCACCTCTTATTGTTGTGTGGAACCCTAAGAATAACATAGATCTAAAACAAGATTTTTTAAATTCAAACCAAGGCCACAATGTCATGAGGGTTTATGCCTAGAAATGTGTAGGGTTAGCTAACCCTTCTCACTTGAACACATTCACTTTGCAAAAACTATCCATTAGTGGAAATATCCCTATGGAGTGAAGAATTTTTGTGCTAGATGACATAGTTGAACTCCAAGGATGATTGATCCTCGGGTGGGAATGCATTCAGGCCACTAACTAAGTGTACCATTTGTTGGTTTGAGCAAACAACTATTATGTTGAAGCTCTAGTCCAAGTAGGTGGTTGTATGTCTTTGTGCTAAAGATGAACCAACCAAGATATGCATCGCCACCTCCAACTCCCCAAGAGAAATAGCCTTATCATTGATTTTCCTTAACTCTCAAGACCCAATGCTATCATTTGCAATCCCACCTCAATGCCAAGGCTTATCAACGAGAGAAAAAGCCTCTACATCCCAAGTACCTCAACCAAAAGCCTCTACATTCCAAGTACCTCAACCAAAAGCCTTGCCATTTAACATGAAGGCTTCTACTCGACTACCCTTCAACACTAAAACCAACATTCACGTCCACAACCTCCATGGCCTCAATCTCTAATTCAAAAGCAAGCCTTTCCATTAGGCCCCACCATGATTGAGTGCATAATAAAACCAACATTGACGTCAACAATTGCCCACAACCTCCATGGCCTCAATCTCTAATTGCTCCTTCTCAAAAGCAAGCCTTTCCATCAGGCCCCACCATGATTGAGTTCAACCTAATCAAATACCATTATCAAGGTAGTCATCATTTGCTTCGAAATTTACTTGATGCCTAAGGCTACTTTGAAGGATACCCAAAATGCCATCAAAGAGTCTAGAAAGCACTCAAAGAGGAGTAACACACTTGCCTAACCAATCCTTCAACAATGGTTGGTTTTAGATTGACCACCGGTCACCACTCTGAAGGATATTATATGGGTATCACCATCATTTGGCTACCAAAAAAGCCTCATGCCCTCATCCTCAACAAACCCCCAAGGCGAGCCATCAAACTCCATAAAGACCACAAGTAAAGCAACCCCAAGCTCAAAGGAGTCAAGACATTGGGTGCCCAACCATATGCTTGAAGCCCAAATTTTCCACAAGGGAAATGCCCAATTATATTTGTGTTTGTAGTTGATATCTAGTTAGGGAAGCAAATTTGCATGATTTATAGCATTTAGGAAAGGTTTTTTCTTAATGCTAGAGATAAATCTTAGATTTTAAGCTAAAATCTTGCATTTTTAGTTGATTTGAATGCATAAGAATATCTAGCTAGTAGATTAGACTATCACATAGCTTATATTTTATTTAAACATGCATTGTTTGCTTAACTTTCATTAATTAAGTTTGAATTATTTGGTTTATCATTAGCTAGGCTAATTAGGAACCCAAAAACTCAAAAAATCCATTTTAAAAAAGCATCGTCACCTATCTTTGACTCATTAGGGAGGATGAAGGATCCCATTAGGATGGTTTGGAACCAATTTCACCATCAAAACACACCCCAAGTGATCAATCATGGCATGTAAGTTGATAAGCCCTAATTTTCAGCCTTAAAATGATCAATTTTGGGCTAATTTTGTATTTTATAAATCATTTGATGTATCACGAAAATTTTTCTTTTCAGTTATAAAATTGACGGGAGCTATTGTTTGTGTTGCTACACACTGGGAGACTCTAGAAATCCAGAGGGATATAGATGTGTGCATTACTGTGAGGTTTGTAGTGACCAGGGGCCAAGAGGACCAAATTTTGGGTCGGTCGGACATGCTTGATATGAAAAGGTGCCAATTTAGCCTCAAAGCATGAAAAGGTGCCAATTTAGCCTCAAAGCATGAAAAGAAGTCGCCCTCTTGCATTTTTTGAGCATAAACAGTGATTTTGGGCCATTAATTAATAATGAGTTCTATCCATTTCTTAGTGCATTTCTCCCCCATTTTACATTATCTATGAGTTTCCATCATCTTGCAAGAGGGTAGTTTAGTGCAGTGATTAGGGACCTTCATTAATCATTCTTGGGAGTGATTAGTGGTTGATATGGAGCGTTTGGCTAAGGATTTGGGGCAAGGAGCGCTCGTCGTGGAGTTCCTGGTAGCAATCTAAACAATGACTTAACCCGATCAAAATTGTAGATTCTTTGAGCTATTCTTATTGTTTAGTGTTTAAATAAATGCATAATTAAGGAATATAAAGTATTTTAATGATGAATTAAGAAAAATCTTAATATCAAAGTTGCAATAGAGCCTAATAAACACATTTCAGGCATTACATCCTAAATATACTAAGTTTAATAATTAATCTAATCTCGTTTACTAAGTCTACCAATTTGGTAATTTACAAAGAAAGTATTATTTTTATTAATGATATCTGGTTCTAAACAGAGTTATAATATGTTTAGAAAAGCTTAAATTTAATTTTTTATAATTATTGAAGCATGTCTACTAATTACGGGTTAATTTTAAAAATCTGTCATGTTTTAAAGAATATTTTAAAAAGTAAGTAAATGATAGAATTTGAAGCAATGTGGTTTATCAGGGATGGGTTCAATGTTGTTTTACTTGTGGTTTTTTAATAATTATTAATAATATTCACTAATTATAATTCACGATTTACATATTTTTAGTAGTTTATAATTTATAATTATTGACAATTACTAAATGATTTTTTCTACGTACCAAAAATTAAGAGAAGGTTTCTTTGATGAAATAGAAGACATGTGAGTTGTTAAACTATGGAAATTAGCTTTTGATTAGTGATAAATATATTTTGAGTATGAATGGTTTTGATTAGAGAGTACTTAATGTTTTGTTATGAGGAAGGAGTGTATGAAGTATGAGGTGTGATAGGATTTATTTGTTAGTGTCTGCTTTGTTAAATAAAGTGTTTTCTATAAAGGGAAGTGGTTATTGTTGGAATTGCCCTGTGTACGAATGTAGAAGCACCATGTGAATGGGTGCTATGATGGAGGAGATAAGGATAATGGTTATATGGTAGATGAGGATGATGATGTGGCATATGGATAAGCCACATCATCATATGGCATATGATGATGTGGCATATGGATAAGCCACTCACAATGTAAACCAAGGCCTATATTATGAGCATGATGATAATGAAGAATGCACTTGCCTAGTACTCTCTTATTATCATCTCTTCTTGATCACGTGTCAGTAGTCTTAATCACTCCTACTAATCATGAGCTCACTCTTGTTTGATCCACCTTAAGCTTCACACACACACACGATGCCCATGTTTCTTAACACGGTATCAGAGCCAATGCACCCACTAGGCTTCCACACTACCCCATAATCACCCTCATGAGTGCTAATCACACATTAATCTCAACCTTATCCATTGTCCAACCATCCCACTCACTGGTTGAACAACTGATTCTCATAGTACAAAGAACCATTTTTCAAGTCTTCTTAGGGGCATATCAAGCACTAGTAGGCATAGCTCCACATTAGAGGTCATTGCCTGATTTGACACGTCTATAGAGCAGATACATGAATTGGGGGAAATCAAGAAATTAGCTTCTGTATGACGAAATGAGGTTAATTCCTTTGAGAAGCAAGTCCGCCTACATCCCAACAAGGCGCTCACAACACGGCTTGAAGAGCTTTTGTGTTTGTTGCGCGTATTCTAGCTAAGAGCCCTATCAGGAACATTTGCTATTGGTTGAGTTTCTATCCATGCCATGTAGTAGCTCTTATGGTGTCTATAGCTAGTCAAAGTGTGGGCCTTTATCTCCCATTAAAGCCTTCAAGAGGTTGCAAACAACAAGTACTCATCTGTTGTGTGTATAGCAACTAATACATTACAACCATATCCACCATAAGGTACTTTAAAGGTAGTTAAAGTGTAAATCCTTATGTTCAAATCTTTCTTGAGGGGGGGAAAGATGTATGCAACTAATACATTACAACCATATCCACCATAAGGTACTTTAAAGGTAGTTAAAGTGTAAATCCTTATGTTCAAATCTTTCTTGAGGGGGGGAAAGATGTATGCCCATATGATGCTTGATGAAGCTAATTCCATGAATTTCCTAATGTTTTGTCTCCCCTCCATGCTCACGAGGATGTGTTAATGCCATGCCTATGCTATGCCTCAATACCCCATGTCAATGCATGCCTATGAAAGTATAATGAATGCCAATGCTATGTACATAAATGCTATGATAAAATGTCATGTGTTGTTGCCCAAGACTGTCATGTATGGTAGCCCTATGATGAATATGTGATGGAATGCTATGCTAATTTCATGATGATAGTATGTCACTGTGTATGCTGATGAAGAATGCTATGAAGTCTATGGATGTTACCTCAACAACGGTGATGCCACATGTGAAGATCAATGAAGATGGAGGCCATAATGATGATGAAGACTCATTGTTCTACTCCAACATGATGATGTCTATGCTTATGGTATGCTTACCTTATGGATGTTATGCCTCAAGTTTATGCTATGTTCAATGGATGCTTTCCAATGAGCCATGGATGAAGGCGTTATGCAATGCTCATATGGTTCAATGATGATGGTTCTCTATGTTATGGTGAATATATGCAATGCTCCAATGTATGTTTCCATGAAAGCCCATGTCTGCTAGGTGATGTTATATGGCGATGCCACTGGTGGTGTCACAAATGGATGTTGATGCCATGATGATATTATGACAGATGTTAACAATGTTTATATCAATGTATAATCAACCATGGGCTTAGGCAACCCTGGTGATGATGTAGCCTGTGTGTATGTCACAGCATGTAGATGTGTGAGGTTTATGTATGTGATGAAACATGGATGTGTGAGACCCATGTTATGTTTCCCATGATGATGAAATGCCAGAGATCCATGTTTTGTTTCCCATCCTGATGAAATGCCACCTCTGAGCACCGATGATGTAGCTCATGTGGAATGATGACCATGTATGAATGTATGTGTATGCTTCCGCACTTATCCCCTGGTATGTGTGGCCAACTTAGCACCAAGGAGGGGTGTTGGAATATGTGGTGCCCCATGTACCAATGTAGAAGCACCATGTGAATGGGTGCTATGATGGAGGAGATAAGGATAATGCTTATGATGATACGGCATATGGATGAGCCACTCACAATGTAACCCAAGGCCTATATTATGAGCATGGTGATAATGAAGAATGTTCTTATTGTTGATGAATACACTCGCCTAGTACTCTTTTGTTATCATCTTCTTAATCACCTATCATTATTCTTAATCACTCTTACTAATCACGAGCTCACTCTTGTTTGATCCACCTTAAGTGTCACACACACACACACACACACATGATGCCCATGTTTCTTAATCACCTATCATTAGTCTTAATCACTCTTACTAATCATGAGCTCACTCTTGTTTCTTAATCACTCTTGCTGATCATTCATGAGCTCACTCTTTTTTGATCTTCCTTAAGCTTCACACACACACATGATGCCCATGTTTCTTGATAGTTATCTGGGTTAACTATGAAGTGTTTATGGATGTTTAAGTAGGAGGTGAATTATAAACTAAATGTTAAGATAATGTATAAAAGGGTTGTATGTAATATATGAATTGGTTTCCATAAATATGTTTTATTAAAAGGAAATTGTCCATTGCATATGAGTATGAGATGTATTATTTGAGTAGACTGGGCCTGTTGTCCTCAGTGCTTAAATGATTGGGTTACGTATGCATTAGTGGACGAAGCATTGTCTACCCTAGTTATCTAAGTTATATCGTAATTAGAATGTATAGGGTTTAATTCATTGTGTGTGAATCGGAAGGTAGTACTATGATTAGGAAGGTAATACTATATCTAGAGACTACAAATAGGTGGTAAAATAATGTTTAAATGGATGATAATTAGTATACAACTAACCCTTACGTAAGCATAAGAGCCTAATACTGGGCTCGCTAGAAACCCATCAAAAGATATATTTAAGAGCGGATTATCTAAGGGCCATTTTTAACTACGTTCACACTGAGAGTCCTAGAAATGCTATAACAAGGGGTAGTTTAGTATGAGTGATTATTATGAGGATTTTTTGACTAACTATTTTTTGCACCTCCCAAATGACCTACAATTAGAAATACTCAATTTGAGTAGGGAGAGTTGGTCAACAAAAGTGCGTGGAGAAACTTTAGAAGTGAAATTAGAGTATTTAGATCATTGGGAACTCTTTGCAATTTTTGTTGAGTATAGCTTAGTATCATAGGGAAGCTGTTGATAAAAGAGAGAAGAAAAAGATTTTGTTGTAATCTCGTTCATATGGTTTATTTGGTGGTTATCTATATAAGTATTTTATAAGGGAGGGTGTATCTATTGATGATGCATGAGAGAAGATGAATTTCCCATTATTTTAAAAGCTTTACATGATGAACCATCTGGAGGACATTTTTCGAGTGAAAAGTGACAGCACGAAACATACTCCTTATTACAAGGTATTGGTGGTGTGGCTGATCTTTTATAAGGATAGTTATCATTATTGTTGGAAATGTGATAAATGTCAGTGAGTTGGTTGACCAACGAAACAATTTGCTACTCGAATGCATTTTTTTGGCAAGCAATTTCCAACGAGCGAATCTTCATTTTTGGTGAGCGCTTTTTTCCTCTCTCTCTCTCTCTACTCTCTCTCTACTCTCTCTCTACTTTCTTCGTAGTTTGTATCTCTCTCCATCACTCACATTCTCTCCTCTCCATACCCAATCCCTACATTCCCTCTCTCTTTATTGTCCCACTCTATCTCTCTCTCACTCCCTAATTTACACTCTCCCTCTCCCCCTCTCTCCAACATCTCTCTACCTCTCTCCCCCCCTCACTTATTCTTCCACACTCTTAGAAAAAAATGTTAGTACAACATCATTGCAACAAAAAAGTGGACAAATGGACAAATAAATTAGTGAAGAAAGTGTAGCATTCTATTCCATCCATTAATCACACATAATGTTTAAAGTGTTGCAATCCCTTCCATCCATATTAATAAAAAGTCATGTCATTACATACAAAAAAGGTCTTCATGTCCTAAGTGGACAAGGACATTAGCCTTTGAAGTTTTGGAATCCCTTTGCATCCATATTGTTCTCACAAGCCAAGTTCAAAAAACCAAAAAAAGGTCAGCCTAATATAAATGTTTGTACTTGCTTACACTCTAGGCCAACTCTGGGTACGTCCTGTCTCTATTTAGAGCCTCAACGATATCCCTTTCAGTCAACATTGGTTGATGAATAAACGTATTCTCATTTTGGCTAAGGCCGAGAACCCTCAGGTACACAAAGTATAGGTGCTTGCATGCAAGATATGGCTTCCTCTTTTCAATCCTTCCCATGAAATCTGGACAAGTGCATGTTGGATGGCCTTTGATATGTATATCATAAACACCAACTTCTATGCCTTCCCCAAAAGTTTCTACAGTGAAAACCTCATGTTGTTTAGACTCAATGACCATTTCTTGTGTTACCCTTACTTTCATTTCGAGAGCTCTTTTAATTCTTGTTGCTACTTGCTCTGAGATGTTAGTCCTGTATCTTATGCATCGCCCCTCTCAAGATGTGATATTTGCCCACATTTTCCCATCCTTCCTAAATTCCCCAGACATTTGACCCTACTATTTTCTGGAGTCCTCCTAATTGCCCAGAAGGTTTGATGTATTGGTGCTTCCACCACACTAGTATATGTGGATTCACTGCCTGCACTTGTCTCTTCATCTAAGAAAGGAATCTTTCTAGGTCTTCCAATTGGTTTTCTATCTCAAATATGCACATTGAACTCTAGCCTATGGCTTGCATCATTCTCCACATCAATTAAAAACTATGAGGAACCTCTGTCCGTATAAGGGAACTGCATCAACTACGAGGAACCTCTGTCCGTATAAGGGAAATGCATCAATTAAAAACTATGAGGAACCTTTGTCCGTATAAGGGAACTGCATGAACAAACTGTGAGGGACTTTCAAGATCCACAAACACCTGGCTACACATGGGTGTATGACATTCTGAAGTGAATGTCACCTCATACAAGAGA